>NC_140582.1:313452385-313899885 GCF_964204655.1 Triturus cristatus
TTGGGGCGGCTCAGTACCTGCCCAGGGTTTGACAAATGGGATTTGATCGGAATCTCCACGGTTAGGGACATCTGGGTCGGTGGAGGGGTGGCATCGTTTCAGAAACTCCAAGCTAAATTCCAATTGGCTCCTTCCGAGACTTTCAGATACCTACAGATTAAACACGCGGTGACCTCTGCTTTGCCGAGCGAGGGGTCCCTCCCAGACTCGTCCCCCCTGGAGGACCGCCTGCTGTTGGACCCCATGGACCGCAAGGCCATCTCGCTTACTTACAAGAAGCTGATCAACAACCGCGCTGACCCGATGACGAAACTTAGGGAGCGGTGGGAGGCGGATCTGGGAATGTTGGAGGATGACAGTTGGCGAGACGCGTTGGCCTCACCCCGGGAAATCGCCATTCCTATGCGCATGCGGCTTTTCCAGTTCAAGATCATCCACCGGTCATATTTCGATGTCAAGTTGCTGTTCAAGATAGGCAGGCGCCCGATCCGCTCTGTCTCCGACACTGTAGTCAGGAGGGCACTTTTCTCCATATCTTATGGGACTGCCCATATATCCGGAACTACTGGGTAGCAATTGCTCGTCAACTTGAGAGGGCGGGAGGCAAATCCCTGGAGTTATCCCCCCAACTATGTTTACTCAATGTGTGGGGGGCATCCGACCTCATGCACGCTGAGCGGACATGGGTCTCGATGGGCTTCATCATCGCGAAAAGGAATATAGCTCAACACTGGGGGGTGGGGACAGTCCCGCGCCAGGCCGATTGGGCAAGGGACATGGACACTGCTATGGTTGCTGAAAAAGCGGTGTTTAAGGGACGTGGTTGCCCCAGGAAATGGGATCTGAAGTCGGGGAGGTGGAACAAGTACAGAGGGGACATCTGCATCTCCCCGACGGTGGAGCTACGCAGAGAAAGACGAACACATATGGCCCAGTTGACGGCTGAGGTGCTGACCCCGCCCCCTTAGGAGCGGCATTCTTGCATTCCCCAATCGCTGCTAAATGCCGCTATCCATTTGCGCTGTAGGGGTGTCCTGGTTTCTTGTTGTTGCTGGTAACTGTATGAATATATGAGGCTACGTGGATCCCTATCCCACCACGGGTCGAATGTCATCATGATACTGTATGTTTGTATTAGAATGGACATTTCAAACAGTGCTCTGACTTTGTATGTGCCGGTCTGGTTTTGTGTTTAAAAAACAATAAAAAGATTATTAAAAAAAAAAAGATGGGATGGGATGTATCATCTTTAAATCCCTGAATAGCAGAAACCCCAAATTCATTAACAGTGTGATCAATAGATATAATCCAACCCGCAATCTAAGATCCGGCCACCTACACCTGTTGACAATACCTTCCTTCAGACAGAAACGTTTAGGAGGATCCAGGTTCTCCATATTGGGCCCAAGATACTAGATTTCCATGCCCCTAGAGATCAGATCTTGCACAGACCTCATGACCTTCCGCAAATGACAAAAACATGGCTCTTCAGACAAGCATTTGAGTAATCACGAGAATCAATTTCCATCTTTCACCTTCCCAAGCAGCGCCAAGAAACCAACCTGGTGTATGTGCGCTATACAAATTAGTTATAACATAACATAACATATCACACTAGGTAAAACAGTTTTTGTTAACCAGAGTTAATAACTGTGCAACAGTTGGCTCCACCAGAACCCCGAAACCCCGAAACAGGTCCTAGGATGCTTGTTTCCAGTCCAGTCCCATTGGGCGCAGGGTCAAGACTGATTTGCATATGGCTGGGTCCAAACTGGAATGGCATGGTGAGCAAAAAAACAATGGATTTAGGCCCAGATCTCTGTACTGGGGTGAATGTATGACATTGTTCTGCATTCTGTCCATCAATTGTGCTTTTTGCTTTTTTCACCCCGAGTGGGACAGGTATACACGTCCCGTGCTCTGCATGCCACTCGAGTCAAGCTATCCTGGCTGATGAGGGGTGAAACCCCGAAACCGGTCCTAGGATGCTTGTTTCCAGTCCAGGAAGGGCCTAGCCTGGCAGTTCGGGCTGGACTTTTCCCATTGGACGCAGGGTCAAGACCGATTTGCATATTGCTGGGTCCAAACTGGAATGGCATGGTGAGCAAAAAAACGATGGATTTAGGCCCAGATCTCTGTACTGGGGTGAATTTATGACATTGTTCTGCATTCTGTCCATCAATTTCTTTTTTTTAATTTGAATTTGTCACCCCGAGTGGGACGGGTATGCCCAGTACTCTCCATGCCACTGGAGTCAAGCTATCCTAGCTGATGAGGGGTGATTGTTTCCAGTCTAGGGAGGGCCTGGCCTGGCTGTTTGGGCTGGACAGGTACATCATGGTAACAGCGATGGAAGCTTCTCTACCTGACACTACAGAAGCAGTGCAAACTCTCTACTGTCACAGAACAAGCAAGGCTCAGGAAGCATCAGTTAAGTCTCGTCTGTCGAATAACACATGCAGCACAGTCTACAGCAAACAAACCTATTTGATCTGTATATTTCAGTGCGGTTGTGTGGATTGATAAGCGCATGGATGGCTGAGCAAATAAAACGGTTAAGTATGGATGGTTTCATAAAATCATATGTTATTACAGTACTAAGATGCCCCAAAGGGTGAATGTTTACCAATACATGTCATGTCATGCGCTGACCTGTCATGTCATGTAATGTGTGGAACGGTGAATGGATGTGTTTCTACATGAGTAAATGGATGAAGAAGTAGAGGGTGGTGTCATTTGGATGAAAGGGAGGCTGTTTTAATGATTGCTGAATTTGTGTGGACAGATGGATGCATAGATGAATGGAGAATGTTGATGAAGATTGCATGAAAAAGGAAATTGTCTTAGGATTGATGATTATCTGTGCAAGGATATTTAAAGGTTAGTCTGTGTGTATGGGTTGATTAAAGGTCCCTTGGTGTATGCACCGAGGGACGATGCCAAGGGAAAATTAATAAATTATTTAATTATTTATTTGATTATTTATTTAATTTTCCCTTGGCATCCCCCCTTACACGGCCCCACTGCCCCACCGCTGTGATCTGCACGGACCGCGGCTGTGTATGTAGCATATGTGTATGCCTGTGGTGTGTATATGGATAAGCACTGTTACCGAATCTCATCAAGAATACTGATGCTGCATAGTTACTGGCAAATGTCATAAGTGCATGTAGGAGCCATGTCCCATTAATGTAAGATTCTACAATGATAAACATGATGTCTTTGATATGAGAATGCGACTTGCCCATTGCTGGCTGTAAGAGAAGTATACAACAGTAAGAATAGCATTGAGTCATCTAAGTAGGATGTACAACAAGTTGTTGAAATGTAGGTTCCATTTCTAAGGTCACGCATGCACTTGTAACTCCAGAAGTTGTGTTTACTATGTACCCCTATTTATAAAAATATTTTTACTTACAGAGCGTCAGACATGAAGTACTATAAGAAATACTTTTGGGATGCTAATGAGCTGTGAGTAACATGTACCCGCTTGACAGATGAGTGACAGTCAAGGTAGGTGGTACAGTGCTGGGGGAATTTAAAGATCTGAATTGAATCTGGTGAATGTGAACAAAGCCTGACAGATAAAATCACTGGACTGCAGATCCTGTGTCTGATACTTCTCATATGCTCCAGCGGATTCAGATAGAGGAAAGCCAATGCTGCAGTGAGGAACATAAAATGTAAGAGGCAACTTTAATTGCTGGAGAACTGCTTCCCAAGTGTTCAAGCACACACATAAGGCCCGAGAGGGACATGAAGATATGACTGTGGTCATCATCCCAGGCGGCCAGTGCTTTAATTGGAATAAAAAATAGTGCGGCATCTTTAAAAGGGACGTTGGCAAAAAAGAGTAACTAACAATCCTTTCCAAGAGGCAAGGCTTACTTAATTAAGGGTGTGGCAAACTAAAATACTGTGCTTTACAAAGCATGCCACCAGGGCAGATTTTGGGTGTCTCTGTCTGAGCTGTACATTATTGCATCCCGATATATAAGACAACAGACATACACCGAAAAACAAACCCACCTACTGGCTTTGCTAATGCTTTTTATGAATATCAAATAACTGAGTAACAACAATGAATTTATCATGAATAACTACAACAGAAAATGTTTCAGTTCTGAACATTTGAGACGGAATGAAACATTTCTAAGATTAGTGGAAGAAGAGGTGTTCTAGAGAGTGTCTCAATCACTTATGTTTCCCTTCACATCACTTTCTTCTTCCGTCTCTCTGTCTGTTACACACTTCCTCTGTTTTTCTTCCTACATCTTTCTGAGATCATTTGAATACCTCACACATCATCTCTTTACTCTGTCTTGCCACTCTTCTTTGGCACATACTCCTGTTCATCTTCTCACTTCCCAACCCATCAACTCAGATCTAAGCACTCCATTTTATTTTATTTTGGCACCGTGAATAAGTGGAGTTGTGTACCTCCTTCACACACTTTACTATAAAATCAGAACTACAATTGGCACATTTATGACCATCATTCTGTGCGCCCTGCAGGGGGGCCAAGGATTGCATGTGCACAAAGTCAAAACACCTTTATGACAAACTGACAGGCACCATGAGAAATTCACCCTACCTTCAGACTCTCACTCTCACTTCAGCCCTCACTCGTGCCCTTTCATGAACACTCACACACAATCAGATCTCACTTGTGGCCTGCCCTTCTCTCTTTATAATAAGAATCTAGGCCACCTACTGGTTTACACGTGGTTTACACATGACAACTGGCTTGCCTATGATTTCACAAGTGGCAATGTTGTAAGGGCAGGAGAGGCATGGATCTCTCTAAGTTCAACTTTCAAAACTATTGTTTTATTAAACTTCTCAATGCAGTGATATAACCTGAAGTACCTAGGTGAAAATCTTCTACACATTAACCCCTTCGCTGCTAAGCCTTTTCCCCCCTGTGCTAAGCCTTTTTTGGCTATTTGGGGTAGTTTGCGCTTATGCCCCTGTAACATTTTAACGACATAAGGTATCCACGCCAAATTTGCGTTCTTTTCTTCCAACATCATGGGGATTCTAAAGGTACCCAGGGTTTGTGGATTCCCCCGGAGGGGACCCAGAAATTAGCCAAAATATAGCTAAATTTTATTTTTTTGGGGGGGGAAAAATGGGAATAAAGGGTTACAGTTGAAAGCATCTGTTTTTTCCCCTGCAAATGGTATCAACAAAGGGGTTGTGGGACTGAAATCACAATTTTCCCATCTTTCAGGGACAAGCAGACTTTTGTCAGAAAACTAACATTTTTTACACAGTTTGGGCTTTTTTCTGGGACATAGCCTATTTTTGCTATTTTTTGTGCTTTCAACCTCCTTCCAGTTTTTTTTAAACAAGCTTTATTAAGCACTGCATAGTAATTTCAAGTTGTCATAACAAATCTAGCATGGTATTTCTGTTTTTGAATCGTAACACAGATTTCCTTGATGGAGATGAGAGATCTTCCAATATATGCCAAAATAAATAGCACAAGCTTGTGGCTATAACAAGACAATAAAGAGATATCAGTGCATACATAAGATACAAACTCCGTTCGGTGTAATACAAACTATAAACTTAAACAACCCCGTTAATATTCACCCCCCCCACCCCCCACCCTCCATCCTGGCCTGTCGGTTCCTATGTGCCATAAGACCTAGTGTGTGTGTGCATACAATACTTGCTGCGAGTCACTCCTAGTGAGCAGTTACAATGGGGATTGTGACCTTTACCAGCCCTTGGGATCGAGGGCCGCGTTCAGTTCGATACCTCATGAGGTAGGGGTGAAGATCTAGTGCTTTAAAACCTTCCCGCATAAGGTTCCACTTCATTGAGATGGGGTGCTTGCGTAGGCCGCGAGTCTCCTTGTGTCTCGGTACCGCAACACCGTACCACCTCCTCCTGCCACGCAACTAGAGTAGGGCATCTAGGGGAGTTCCATCTCATGGTGATCGCTCGTATGGTCAATATGTGGGCAAGGTCAAGGAATCACAGTTGAACTTTCAAGGCTCTTGTGCCCCTGCGGAGACCCAAAAGACACTCCAGTATATTGTCCTTAAGTGGTAAATGTGTGATCTCTCCAAGTGCAGTTCAGACCCCCTCCCAATAGTTATGCAAAGGAGAGCAAGCCCACAGTATATGGGTAAAGGCTGCCTCTTCGGACCTACAAAGTGGGCAGTGATGTTGTGCATCGGTGAACATGCAATGAATTTGTTTTGGGGTTAAGTAGGATCTGTGTAGCACCATGCATTGTGTGAATTTAAAATTGGCATTGCGGGATACACGCTTGGGGTATTCCAGATTGCTCGTCCATGCTTTTTCATTCAGTGTATCGTCAGTTGCCTCGGACCATTTTGTCCTAAGGTCATCAAGTGGGATGGAGACTTGTGACCGAATACCAACATATAACCATCTAATAAGATGGCTGCCCTTCCCCATGTAGTAGAGTGACCATACCAGTTCGTGTTGCAGAGGTTCAGTACACTGAGGTGCCCATGTCTTTCTAACGTAGTGCAATATCACAGCATGGGTTAAATAAAGGTGATCCGGTATGCCGGTGGCCTGTACAAGGGCATCTTGGCCAAGGAGAGTTCCATCTGTAAAGAGCGACTCATCCTCTCCTACACCAGTGTCTGCCCAGACTCGTAGCCGGGCCTTCGTGAGCCTGCCACCAGTTGTTGGTATTCCCAATAATGGAACGTTACTGGCGTATGGGATGGCATCCGAGGTGTACTGCAGAGCCCTCCTCCAGCAATGGAGTGCCGTTTTAAGTAGCAGAGGCGCTGCAGGTTTTTTTTTTTTACTTTCGGCAATCATAGTGTATGTAAGTTTCCCCTCTCTAAGTCTCGAGTCTCATATCCTATTTCCTGCAGGTTCCTGCCTGCTGTCCAATACGATAACCACTGAAGCTGACAAGCATAATAATAGGCCCTAAAGTCAGGTACCCCCAATCCGCCCTTGTGGGGTTCTAACTGTAATTTCTTGAGGCTCACCCTTCGTCATCCCGTCCCCCATATAAGCTCTAGTAGGATCGTGTCAAGTGTGCGAAAAGTGGACTGAGGAATCACTAAAGGTAAATTCACAAAAAAAGATGAGTCGGGGGAGCACCACTATATTAAGATGGCTATCCACCCCATCACCGACAGTGGTAGGGTTCTCCAAAAGGAGACACGTGAGCAGACTGCAGTAATCGTCTTGGACAAATTACCGTCAAGTTGGTCCGCCTGTGACCTGTATATCTGGATTCCTAGGAATTTAAATGTGTGGTGTGTTACTTGTAGAGTATATGTGCCAAAAAGCAGTGCGTTGGGATGGGGACCGTCACGGAGATAGAAAGCATTCGACTTTCCTTCGTTAATGGCAAGGCCTGAGATATGCTCAAATGTAGAGAAAATGGTGGGGAGGGGATCCGCCGGGGCAGAGAGGTCACGCAAGTAGAGGATTATGTTGTCGGCTTAGATTGAAATTAAGTGCGTGGTGCCACCTATTGGTATCCCTAGGTGTTCCACCGTGTGCCTCAATGCTATTGCTAATGGTTCTAGGACA
Source organism: Triturus cristatus (assembly GCF_964204655.1). NCBI lineage: Eukaryota > Metazoa > Chordata > Amphibia > Caudata > Salamandridae > Triturus > Triturus cristatus. The sequence continues at coordinate 313,459,928 of NC_140582.1, forward strand.
AGGACAAATAACAACGGGGAAAGCCTGTTAAATGCCTCTGTGTATAGACTATTTACGTGAAATATGACTCCCTGTGCGAGCTCGCGCAGTAGGGCCAGTATACAGCAGATGCACCCATTTAAGATAATCAGGGGAAAGACCGAAACGTCGCAGGGCCGCAAGCAAGTACCCCCATGTAATGGAGTCGAAAGCCTGACACAGGTCTAACCCTATACAACCAGCTTTATCATAGTCCGCAGGGGTAGCCCTCATGATATGGTGCAAGCGCCTGAGGTTTAGGGAAGTGCTGCGGGCGGGAAGGAATTCACATTGGTCTTTCTGAATCAGAGTAGTGAGGTAGGGCAGGAGTCGGTTTGCTAAGGCTTTACTGAGAACCTTGTATTCGGTCGCTAATAAGGACAAGGGCCGGTAACTAGATAATTCAGTGCCGTCTCATCCCGGTTTGGGTAGTGAAATGACTAGGGCTTGCATAATGGAATGGGGTAAGTGGCTGGACTCCAAGGCAGTCTTGTATAGCTCCTCTAACTTAGGAACTAGAGCGTTCAAGTTTCAAAGAATTCTATGGGCAGGCCATCGAGGCCCAGGGCCTTCTTATGCTGTAGACCTTTAATAGCAGCCCGTATTTCAAGCCTAGTAATGGGACCAGAGAGCGCCTTTTGTGTGTCCGCTTTAAGACTTGGGTACGTGAAACCGTTTAAAAATTCATCCACTAACATGTCGTCAATGTGATCAGGTTCATTATAAAGATCGCTATAGTAATTTCAAAACGCAGCGTTTATCTCTAATTGAGTGTGCACCATGCCCTTATTAGGTATATTAATCTGGGCGATGATGGGAGGGGTTGGGCTGTCCCGCAATATCCGGGCCAACAGCGCTCCTGACTTGTCAGCCTCAGTGTGTTTCAGTTGTGTAAACGCCCTTTAGCCAATAACCCGGAGAGTTTCAAGGAGCTCAGCATGCTGGATGTGTGCGTCTGGTAAAGGGACCTGTTTGTCTCGGTCAGTCGCTGCCGCCCACTTCAGCTCGGTCATTTGGTTCTCTATTCAGATCAGGTCCTTATGGACCTCCTGCAGTGACCCCACTGTCGATCCAATCGCCGCGCCCCTCACGACCACCTTGAGTGCGTCCCATTCGATTAGATTGGAGGAAGCTGTGTTCCATTTTTCAGAAAAATAGTTTGTGATAGTATCAGATAGCTCGGTACGGAAGGGGGCATCCTCCAACAGCTGGGGCCATAGTTTTCAGGTAGGGACTGGGGTAGGCACCCTGCCCCATGTAAGGGTGATCTCTAAAGGGCAGTGATCAGAGAAGGCATTGGCCAAGTATGTGGAGTGGTGTATTTGGGTGGCAATGGTAAGGGAGCACAAAAACCTATCTATTCTAGTGTGGAGTTGGTGTACTGGGGAATAAAAGGAGTATTCCCTATGCGTAGGGTGTAGCAGTCGCCAAACATCGCTCAGTCCCCATCCCCTCATCCAGGTTTTCAGGGCATCAGCTTGTTTGTGGGTGCCAGCGCCGTGCAACGGGGGATGGGACCTATCTAAATCCACGTCCAAGACAGTATAACAGTCCTCTCCCAATATCCAGGGATAAGTATCACACCCAGTAAGGGCAATGCCTAGGAGAGTAAAACACTTGTCCTGATCTACGTTTTGGGTGTAAATGCTACCCAAAACCCCTGGTAGGCCATCGAGGGTTCCCTTCAACAATATAAACCTACCCTGTTCGTCAGTGCGTCAGTCCAGTTCTGTAAAGTGGACACCGTGCTGGATCCATATGGCCGCCCGTGTGCAAAAACTGAGTAGTTAGTAGAAAAGATTTGGCCTTTCCATTTCTTACAGACCTTCAAGGCCTCCGACTCAGTAAGGTGCGACTCCTGAAGAAAAACTGTGTGCGCTTTACGTCTAAGGAGGTGATCATGGACCCGGTGTCGCTTATGCACTGCGCCAAGACGCTGCACGTTCCAGGTCAACAAGTTATTTGAACCTAAAGTGGGGGAGTGTTCAGGCATGATTCGGGCGTAGAAACTGTGCTCCCCCTAACTCGAAGCCCATGAACTAACGCAGGCCAGGAGTGCCCCTTCCCCTTCAAACTAATAACACTCGGTTCAGCTATTGAACAGTGCTGGGCCAAACAAATAACGAAAATGTGCAAACCACATAAAACGGTGCATTTGCTTCGTGGGGATCACCACCACCGTTCATATTGCTGTTTGTGTGGTTACAACGGTACTGGTAGCTCAACGGGACCCGGGGGGGGGGGGGGTACATTTGAGCATTTTGGTTTAGCATGACTGGTCGCCTCAGGTAGGTACTCAGCACTAAACTTAATATGGACAAGATCAGCAGGCCTGAACAGGGAAACACTCATGCAGTTTGGGCAATTGTTACAAACATGACACCTAAAAAATGGAACTAGTGGTCCATGACAAATCCAATTTAACGCAAATTAGGTAGGGAAAAGAAGAGGATACAGGTAGGTTCGGTAGTTCCGTCACAAAGCTTGTGTGGCTCTGTTTCATCGGTGAACAGAGTGAGCAGGCACGCTTTTTTATGCATCCACCAGTTCGTCGACAGTCTGAGGTATCACCGAGGGGAACAAGTTGATGCTATGTTCGGAGTCCGAGTGAATAGTGCTGTCCTTTGACGAGTCAGACACGAATTGGATATGTGTTCGTTCCCTCGCTTTTTGCAAAAGGACATCGCGGTCTCTGTAGTTCAGTATTTTAACAATCAAAGGGTCGCGGAGGAGCCCCAGCCCTTGGCGCTCCAGTAGGGATATGATGGCCCCGTTCCACGCAGAAGTATGGCGACAAGCCCTCTGGGGCCACATGGTCTCGAAACCAGGATTCTATAAAGTCAGCAGCTTTGGGACCCTCACTGCGCTCCGAAAGTCCTATGACCCGTATAGTGTTCTGGCGATTCCTGCCCTCCGCATCTTCAACCCTATTCTGTAGTCCGTGTACCTGCTGTTGTAGTTCAGTTATCTGTTTCATGTGTTCCGCAATTTGAGGTTCCACGTTGGTAAGGGCTTTCTCATGGGCGTGGACCGTGTCAGCCAGTTTCGTGTGGTCTGCCCGGAGGAGTGTGAAGCCAGTGGTAAGGGTTCCAATCTGCTGCTCTATTGCTTCACGGGAGTCTCTGACATCTTTTAGGATTAGGTCAAGTTTGTCAGGGGGGAGGTGGCGCCAGGCAATGGGGGTCTAATGTCGGGCCCCGGTGCATCCTCCGCGCCCCCTGTCACAGGATGATTGTCCAAAGTTTTCCCCTTAAGTATCCCCATGGCTCTCACAAACTCTCACTGGATGTGCACTGTGTGAACAAAGCGGTGGGCAGAGGGCCCCGCACAGCATGTCGTATGCACGATGATATCGTCTCACAGTGGCTTTGTTGCAGTGGATGCGTGTTCAATCCCAGTCGTGGGTGGCGCTGTCCCAGCACTGTGAATCAAGAGGCGCACCAGATGGAGTAAGCCCAGTCATTGGCGCACAATTCTGCCAAGCGCGGCCCTAACCGCCAGAGGGAGACACTTCGTGGCGCAGTCCCCAACGCCCCAACTCCAGGCCAGGATGCATACGATCAGGGGGAGGTAGGACTGCCACCCGCCTCACATCACCCAGCACAGCCGCCTTGGTGGAGATCATCAGCGAGGCCCACCAAGTAGAGCAGAGTACCTTCACTCGCCGAGATTCTAGAGAGAGTAATCCAGCGTGGCGCACGGAATCTCCATCAGTCAGTGTCCACTGCCGCACTCCACTACACAGCCACTTCAACTCGGCCACAGCCCTCCAATCGCACCAGCTCCAGTTTAGGTACAGGACCCGTGGCAAGGTAAGTCCAACACGCTCCCCGACCAAGCAGCCCAATCATGCAGGGGAGGGGGGGAAGGGCTCCTACCGAGCTCCAGACACAGCACGATGCAGCCGCACTCACCGGAGGATTAGGGTCTGCGGGTCCCACCACGTCTTCAGCCGTCCTCTGTTACAACCCCCCCACGATGTGCCGGCATTCCAGGGTCTACAATATTTAGCTCCCATGTGGGGTCCGGCGGCAGGGCCCAGCCACGGCCTCCAGGGGGTGCCGTACCACCGGGGGTTGGCAGGGGCCAAGTTGTTACAGTGCCGCCAGCCACCGGAGCAGGCAGGCCCCCGCGGTATGGATCGAGGCAGCCGCCTCGTGCACTGCTCTGGTCAGGTGGGGGAGGGGCCAGCGGCCCAGGTCTTATCTTGCCACAGCGGCTACGCAGCAGGCCTCAGCAATCCGGACCGACGGGGCCTCAGCGTCAGGAGGCAGGGACGATGAACAGCCCACAGTGTGGCCCACAGCGGCGCAGGGCGAGACGCCACTGGAGCTCAGAGTCCGGTGCACGGCACCGTTGTCTGCAGAAATCTCCAGCGCCTACCGCCTCAGCCGCCGGACGTCCCTCGTGTTGTCCAGGCACCACTTTGCACCTCTGCTGCGAGTCATCAGTGCCAGAGCACTCCGACAGCCAGCCGGAGACCACCTCTGGGCACAGCCCAGGCGGTGAGGGATCAGGGTAGCCAGTTCCAGCAGGAGACGCGATGCCCCGGTGTCAGCCGCGCTGTCAGGCAGGCCGCAGGACCGCAGCTCCGGCATACGCGGCTCATCGAGCGAGCAGCTGCTCCGATCAGGCCAATTTCGACAGGCTGGTGCTGGGTGCACTCAAGGGCCGCAGGACAGCGATCAAAGCCCCAAGAGCAGGTCCATGTCCGGCGATGCCACAGGATTATTCCCCCCAGGGTCCTCACCAAACCATGTCCACCATCTTAGGCAGTTAGCCACGCCCCCAACCTCCTTCCAGTTAATGGTAGAAATGGGTATGAAGGCAATAAAGGATCCTGGAAAGCTATACATTTTAGAAAAGTAGACACAATTCTGAATTCAGGTTTTTTGAGCATTTGAAACCACACATACTTTGCGGCTTGATACTCTTAGTTGCTGGCACAACAGCCATTTTATATATTATTGTTGCCAGATCGGAACATTCATCTGGCAAGTTAGTTCGAGAGGCATAGGAGCCACAAATAGTTTTCGTTTATATTTCACCAAAAGAAAGGTGACGCCGAATGGGGACTTCTTAGTTGAACCAGTCAGATGACTTTTTCGTTCGGTTTACAATTGATAATAACAAGATACTCGCCCAGATGAAGTTCTTCTAATAGAACGAAACACGTGGGCGGCTTGGTGTTTAATTGCAAATAAAATGCAGAATAAAGATTTTTGAATACTATCAACATTGGACAGACATTTAGTTTGGGTGGTGCAACCTACAGTTGTCAAAGTTTATGTTGGTCGGTCTTGACCGTCTCTTTGAAACGGCAGGGGCAGTGGTGTTGCACACCGTGAGAGTATAAGGCTCGCCTGTTAGATCTAATATAGGAGGAAATAGAAACTAAGGACCAGTGTTTTCACATTGAGGGAGGTGCGTCACATACACTTGTAGTATTTGTATGGGGTTGCTGTTTCCTATTTTGTTTAAAAACAATTCAGAATTCAGCAAGGGTTCATTTGTGAAGATCCTTCAAGGTTTCTTTATTGAAACTAACAGTTGAATATAGGAAAAATTCAAAATTAGTTGAAAAAAACAGCCATTTGTGTCAACATTTTCACCTGTAACTTCTTCTAATTATGACAGCTGTTTGAAAGCAATGTACCGTTACATCCGCTGGACCTTTCTGGTTGTGGGGATATATGGGACTTGCAGGTTCACCAAGAACCCGACGAACCCAGAGCCAATAACAGAGCAGCGTCTTGCAATGGTTTTTTATTATATACCGGGTATATAGCAATTAATTTGCGAAAATATATACATGGAAAAATCTGTATGTATTTCTGAAATTGGAACAAAATATAGAGTTTAGAAACGGTAGATATTTGCACATTTCCGAAATTGTGAGTACCCATACTAGCATGAGAATTATAGGTCATTTTTCAAAATGACTTCTTTTTACACATTGTCTTTCATTTGGAAGGCAGAAATGCATTGAAAGTCGATAGGTAATAACAGTTGCTCTACAATTCTGTGTTGCCCTAAGTCTCCCGATAAAAATGGTGCCTCACTTGTGTGGGTAGGCCTCGTGCCCGCGACAGGAAACTGCTCAAAACGCAACATGGACACACTTTATTTTTACAGTGAAAACTGACCCTTTTTTTGCAAAGTGCCTAGCTGTAGATTTTGAACCCTAGCTCTGCCGGCACCTAGGGAAACCTAGCAAAACTATACATTTTTGAAAACTGGACACCCAGGGGAATCCAGGATGGGGTGACTTGACTGGCTCTCACCAGGTTCTATTACCCAGAATGCCCTGCAAATCTAAACATTTGTAAACAAAAACACATTTTTCTCACATTTCTGTGGTGGAAAGTTCTGGAATCTGCGTAGATCCACAAAATTCCACCCACCCCGTGGTTCCCAAAGTCTTCCGAGAAAAATGGTACCTCACTTGTGTGGATCGGCCTACTGCCCGCGACAGGAAACGGCCCAAAACGCAATGTGGACACACCACATTTTCATAGTGAAAACTGACTCTTTTGCAAAGTGCCTAGCTGTAGATTTTGAACCCTAACTCTGCCAGCACCTAGGGAAACCTAGCAAACCTATACATTTCTGTAAACTAGACACCCAGTGGTATCCAGGATGGGGTGACTTGACTGGCTCTCACCAGGTTCTGTCACCCAGAATCCCTTGAAAACCTCACAATGTGTCAAAAAACCCACATTTTCCTCACATTTATGTGGTGGAAAGTTCTGGAATCTGCATAGATCCACAACATTCCACCCACTCTGTGTTTCCCAAAGTCTTCTGAGAAAAATGGTACCTCACTGTGTGGGTAGGCCTAGTGCCTGCGACAGGAAACGACCCAAAACGCAACGTGGACACACCACATTTTTACAGTGAAAACTGACCCTTTGTTGCAACGTGTCAAGCTGTAGATTTTGAACCCTAGCTCTGCCGGCACCTAGGGAAACCTAGCAAACCTTTACATTTTTTAAAACTAGATACACAGGGGACTCCAGGATGGGGTGACTTGTTGGGCTTTCACCACGTTGTTACCCAGGATCCCTTGCAAACCTCAAAATGTGTCCAAAAAACACATTTTCTTCACATTTCTGTGTTGGAAAGTTCTGGAATCTGCGTGGATCCACAAAATTCCACACACCCCGTGTTCCCGAAAGTCTTCCGAGAAAAATGGTACTTCACTTGTGTGGGCAGGCCTAGTGCCCCCGACAGGAAACAGCCTAAAACGCAACGTGGACACACCACATTTTCACATGAAAACTGACCCTTTTTTAGCAAAGTGCCTAGCTGTAGATTTTGAACCATAGCTCTGCCGGCACATAGGGAAACCTAGCAAACCTATACATTTTTTTAAACTAGACACCCAGGGAAATCCAGGATGGGGTGACTTGTCTGGCACTCACCAGGTTCTGTTACCCAGAATCCCATGAAAACCTCAAAATGTGTCAAAAAAACCCACATTTTCCTCACATTTCTGTGGTGGAAAGTTCTGGAATCTGTGTGGATCCACAAAATTCCACCCACCCCGCATTCCCCAAAGCCTTCGGAGTAAAATGGTAACTCACTTGTGTGGGTGGGTCAAGTACCCGCAACAGGCAAGGGCCCAAAACCAATTGAGGCGACATCAAAATTACCTATCACAAAACAACCTGGTTTTGCAAGTGGGGTCCCATGAACATTTGGCCCCGGGCTCGGCGGCCATCTAGGGAAACCTACCAAACCCACACATTTCTAAAAACTAGACACCTGGGGGAGTCCAGCAAGGTATGGCTTGCATGGGTCCCCCAACATTTCCCTACCCAGAATCCCCTGCGACCCTCAAGTTTTGGTGAAAAAAACATTTTTTTCTCACATTTCTGTGTGAGAAAGTTGTAGGATCACCAGGCTGACACAAATGTCCTACTACCCAGCATTTCTCCAGGTCTCCCGATATAAATTGTACCTCACATGTGTGGATAGGCATAGTGGCTGCAACAGGAAATGACCCAAATCGTACTGTGGAGACTTCAAAATTACCTATAACAAAACTACCTGGTTTGGGGGGGGCACCTGTCTTTGTGGTCCTGGGCTTCGCCGCCATCTAGGGAAACCTGCCAAACCCACACATTTCTGAAAACTAGAGGTACAATGAGGTATGGCTGCGTGGATTCCGCAACGTTTCCCTACCCAGAATCCCCTGCAAATCTCAAATTTAGCTAAAAGAACACATTTTCAACATTTTTTTGCGTGGAAAAAACGCGCCGTCACAAATGTTCTACCCCACAGCATTCTCCTTGGTGTCCCGAGTAAAATGATACCTCACTTGTGTGGGTGTCCAATGCAGAATTGGCTAAAACCGTATTTGAAAAAGGATTTAGCGCTTAGAATTGTCGGTCATATCCCCGAAAACCCTATGTTTTGGGCTCTTCCCGATCACAGGCCCTTGCCCTATCCACACAAGTGAGGTATCATTTTACTCGAGAGACTGAGAGGAACGCTGTGGGGTAGGATATTTGTGCCGGCACAGTGATTCCACCCAAGAATATGTGGAAAATGTGTTTTTTTCAGCTAAATTTGAGGTTTGCAAGTCATTCTGGGTAGGGAAACATTGGGCAATCCACGCAAGCCATACCTCGCTGGACTCCCCCGGGTGTCTAGTTTTCAGAAATGTGTGGGTTTGGTATTTTCCCAATATGGCCGCCGAGCCCGGGGCCAAAAACCCAGGTGACCCCCCTTGCAAAACCAGGTTGTTTTGTAATAGGTCATTTTGATGTCTCCTCAATACGTTTTGGGCCCTTGCCTGTCGCGGGTACTTGACCCACCCACGCGAGTGAAGTATCATTTTTATCGGGAGACCTGGGGGAACTCTGGTTGGCAGGAAATTTGTGGATCCACGTAGATTCCAGAACTTTCCCAGACAGAAATTTGAGAAAAAAGTGATTTTTTCAGCTAAATTTGAGGTTTGCAGGGGATTCTGAGTAGGAAAACGTTGGGGTACCCACGCAAGCCATACCTCGTTGGACTCCCCTGGGTGTTTAGTTTTTAGAAATGTGTGGGTTTGGTAGGTTTTCAAGATGGCCACCGAGCCCGGGTCCAAAAACCCAGGTGACCCCCCTTGCAAAACCAGGTTGTTTTGTTATAGGTCATTTTGATTTCTCCTCAATGTGTTTTGGGCACTTGCCTGTCACGGGTACTTGACCCTACCACACAAGTGAGGTATCATTTTTATCGGGAGACCTGGGGGAATGCTGGGTGGTAGGAAATTTGTGGATCCACATAGATTCCAGAACTTTCCCAGACAGAAATTTGAGAAAAAAGTGATTTTTTCAGCTAAATTTGAGGTTTGCAGGGAATTTTGGGTAGGAAAACGTTGGGGGATCCACGTTAGCCATACCTTGCTGGACTCCCCGGGGTGTCTAGTTTTCATAAATGTGTGGGTTTGGTAGGTTTCCCTAGATGGCTGCGGACCCCGGGACCAAAAACGTAGATGCTCCCTATGTATCTGAAAAAGACCTGGTTTTCAAGGGGGGTCACATGAGTTTTTGGTCCCAGGCCCACTAAATGCCAGGGATTTTCTTTTGTGCAATTGTTTTTAGGGTGGGGGCTGCCCAAAACAGGCATTCCAATGCCCCCACCCCTCCCCGCACAGTAACAGCCTTTCTACCCCGCCCCTGGGGGGAAGATGGGGACAGTAGCCCCCAATCTACCCCCTGAGGGGCAGAAAGCCCACTAAATGCCAGGGATTTTTTTGTGTGTAATTTAATTAGGGTGGGTGCTGCCCAAAACGGGCATGCCAATGCCCCCACCCCCCCACCATGATTACAGCCTTTCTGCCCCCCCCAGGGGGGCAAAAAGCCCACTAGACGCCAGGGATTTTTTGGGGGGGCAATTTGAATTAGGGTGGGGGCTGCCCAAAATGGGCACGCCAATGCCCCCACCCCGCAATAATTACAGTCTTTCTGCCCCCCTGGGGAGCAGATGGGGCAGTAGCCCCATGCCAATGCCCCCACATGCCCACCAAAACTACAGCTTTTCTGCCCCCCCATGGGGGGCAAAAAGCCCACTAGATGCCAGGGATTTTTTTTGCCAATTTGAATCAGGGGTGGGGGCTGCCCAAAACGAGCATGCCAATGCCCCCACCCCCGTCCGCAAACATTCCAGTCTTTCTGCCCCCTGGGGGGCATATGGGGGCTGCAGCCCCCAATCTGCCCCCCCAGGGGGCAGAAACCCCACTAGAAACCAGGGAATGTTTTTTATTCGTGTAGTTGTGGGGGTGCCCAAAATGGGCATGACAATACACCCACCCCCTCCCAGAGAAATTCCAGTCTTTCTGTCCCCCGGGGGGGCAGATGGGAGTAGTGGCCCCTGGGGGTGGGGGCATCGGTATGCCCATTCTGTGCAGCCCCCACAAAAAATAGCCACAGTCTTTCTGCCCCTATTGGGGGCATATTGGGGCAACCCCCCCCCCCCCGCCCCCGATTCCCCCCCAGGGTGGCAGCAAGCCCACTAGGCACTGACTTTTTTTTAGCAATGTGCCTGCCTGTCGATTTTGGGCCCTAGATTTGCTGGCACATAGGGAAACCTAGCAAACCTGTACATTATTTAAAACTAGACACCATGGGGAATCCAGGATGGGGTGACTTGTCTGGCTCTCACCAGGTTCTGTTACCCAGAATCCCTTGCAAACCTCAAACTTTGAAAACAACAACCATATTTTCCTCTCATTTATGTGATGGAAAGTTCTGGAATCTGCTTGGATCCACAAAATTCCACCCACCCCGCATTCCCCGAAGAATTTCAAGAAAAATGGTACCTCACTTGTGTTGGTAGGCCTAGTGCCTGCGACAGGAAACAGGCCAAAACGCAACGTGGACACACCATATTTTGACAGTAAAAACTAACCCTTTTTTTGCAAAGTGCCTAGCTGTAGATTTTGAACCCTAGCTCTACCGGCACCTAGGGAAACCTAGCAAACCTATACATTTTTAAAAACTAGAAACCCAGGGGAATCCAGGATGGGGTGACTTGTCTGGCTCTCACCAGCTTCTGTTACCCAGGATCCCTTGGAAACCTCAAAATGTGTCCAAAAACACATTTTCCTCACATTTCTGTGGTGGAAAGTTCTGGAATCTGCTTGGATCCACAAAATTCCACCCACCCCATGTTTCCCAAAGTCTTCCAAGAAAAATGGTACCTCACTTGTGTGGGTAGGCCTAGTGCCCGTGATAGGAAATGGCCCAAAATGCAACGTGAACACACCACATTTTCACAGTGAAAACACACCCTTTTTTGCAAAGTGCCCAGCTGTAGAATTTGACCCCTAGCTCTGCCGGCACCTAGGGAAACCTAGTAAACCTATACATTTTTAAAAACTAGACACCCATTATCAGTGGTCAATGGGCCACGGTGCCATTGCACCTGCTGCACCAATGGTATCTACGCTCCTGATGGCCACTGGGGCCCATGGCAGAGGGGGCCCACAGAACTTGGATTATTGTTGTAATTTACTACAAAACGAGTGGTCTTCAGAGCGATTTTCCTTACTTGCACAAGGCCTATGGCACCCTTGTTACACCACTGATAGGTAATTTTCTTAAATATTAAGGGCCTCATTTACGAAGCCCCTTGTGGCACTCTTGCGCTAACGGAGCGGTACTTTTTTGAAGCTCTCGTGGTGCAATGTGCCACGGCATATTAACAAGGCCACTTAATATATGTGCCCCTTTCACGCAGAACACTGCATGAAAGGAGCGTTCCATGGGTGTTGCTGTGGGTGTTCCCACGTAACACCCATTGAATCTGAAGTATTCCCAGATTTAGGAGGAATCGTAAACCTGGGAATGTGTCAGATTCTAAACCCCCTCCCGATGGGAGGTGTTAGGGAGGTGCAACGTTTTTTCCTCTTTTTATGTGTGCTGCGTTGTGCAGCACACACAGATAGAGGAAATCACCACATTTGATTGATTGTGTGCAGAAAGGTGTCCCTTCTTGCACAAAATCAATCAGTCCCGCAACGCAGGCCCCTTGCACCATGGCCCTAGGGTGCCTGCGTTGGCGCATGACAGCCCATTGTGCGCCAGGGCAGGTGAAAAGGACAGGAATGCGCCATATCTCATAGATACGGTGCATTCCTGCCCTTTTATTTTGACGCAGGGCAGCGTTGCAAGGCTCCTTGCGGCACTGCCCTGCGCCCAAACCTCATAAATTAGGCCCTTTGCCTATATGTGTACACATGGCTTCCTGCCTCATCCTCACTGTTAGATTTTAGGCCTACCAAATTGTACATAGTTCCCTCCTGACAACCTCATTACCGTTATCTATTAAGAAAGCGTATTAAGACACAGCCCAGGAGATAATTAAACTCATAATGAGATATAGGTTAAAGGAAGGCGGTAGGTAGCGACACAATAGGTGCATTTCCATTCAGGCTCCGATGATCTTCATAAATTCCTTGCTGCGTACAAGCTATTAAATTATGCACTGTTCTTTATTCAACGCGGCAAGTAATTGAATATCCACTTAAGTTGAACCCATCAGCCAATCAGATTTCTTAATGACATTTCATAGCCGACTTAGAACGTGCTGTGAGTGATTCATTTGAAAAAATGCAAGCAATCACAAGAGGCGATCCAACCAAAAATGCAGACAAATCCCTACAGTATATTATGTGCAGTAGGCAGATGGTGTGAGTTTAAGAACTCCATTCCCTGCTCTTATTATGCCAGCTGTTTTATTTGTAGTAAGTGAATCAAAATTTGTGACACAAGTAAAATGTTCTCCCTTGGATTATTTTGTATCCTGCCCATAGCTCTTGTTATAAGTCACTGATAGTAAGAAGAAATTCTACAGAACGCTGCTGTAGTCGAGAGACTAACATGATGCTTTTTTACATGCAAGACTTTAGCGATATATACTTTACATAGCAAGCATTGGCAAAGCTGTTAGGTCTCATCAATCTGAGCTATTGGCTTTGTCCAGTCGCGGCCAGCGCAGGTAAGCACGGTGGGGTGGTGGAGAGGGGCGGGGGGGAGTCGACAGACAACGGAATAGGTTTTATTTATTTATTTAATTTGACATATTCTGTTGATTTCCACCCTCCCACCCCGCCCCTGCCCCCCCCACCACGCTTACCTGTGAGGGCCGCCGCTGGGTTTGTCAATGTTTTTAGCCATGTTGTATAGCAACGCGGCCGCTGTGCATAATGGCTGAAAGTTTTTTTTAAACGCTATGACACGACCAGTTCTGGTAGCGTCATACCGCTTTTGTTTTTGTAATTGCTTGCGGGAGGGTGGACAGAGCCATCTTGGAGGGACAATGGGCTGCAACACAGAGGGTGTAGATGCCTCCGGCACCTCCCTTCCGCCAGCAATAAAAACAAGCATTGTAAATGCAATATGTCTCGCATTGGATTGTGTTGGAGCTATTGGCGTTGTGAATGACAATGTCTTCTACCTATGTGTTATGGAGTGTATGTATGTAGTGTGTAGTGGAATTAAGTGAGTTGAATTGGAATTGTTAGTTGGGGAATCGTGTGGTGTGGAATTGTGTAGTGTGGAGTGGATGTTCGTTTTGGAGTTCTGTGGCATGGTGTGGAGTGGAATAATGAAGATAGTAATTATGTAGTATTGAGTGTGCTGGAATTATGTGGAGTGGGATTGTGTGTTATGGAGTGCAATTATGTAGAATGACTGTGGAGTGCTATGTAGTGGAATTTAATTATGTGGTGTGCTGTTGAATTTTGTGGTATGATGTGGAATTCTGTGGCGTGGATTGGATGTATGTGGTGTGTTGTGTAATTGTGTTGCTGAGTTAAATTATGTGGTTTGATGTTGAATTATGTGGTGTTGTTTGGAAATGTGTGAAACCAACAAATGGTAAGCAATAGGCAGTCACATGTATATGTAGTGGATGCAAAAATGGAGGTTGCAGCGAATTACAAAGGGAAGGCAAGGTGAAGTATTTTATGCTTTATTCTTTAAAACACAAAGAAGGCATGACATTATAACTTATTTGCTTTAGATTCAGATTATGACTGATAGTTTCAACTTGGCAGTGAATGGACATTTATAAGTAGCAGCAAAGCTAGAAATACATTGATTATCCAAATTAACTTGCATTGAGGCAGGGGGGGTTTTAGAGGGAGACACCTAAAATAAAAGTGTCGGCCTTTAAAAATTCGAGACTTTACCTTCTAATCACGTCTATTGACATGCACGCACATCCAGAGCAGGTTTTCAACCAACAGCACTTTGCATTCTGTGATGGGTAGTTTTGTGTTCACTATGTTGCGCAGGGATTAAATAAGCTTTGCTAACTTGCTGGGCATTGTTAACCCCACTACAAGCTATATTAAGGTATTCCAAATAACCTTTGCCTGCTCAGCATCTACACAGCAAGTATCTGATGTGTAAAGTTGAAACAAACTGCGACAGTAAGCATTTTGGGGCAGATTTACAAGCCCCTTGCGCCTCCTTACGACGCCATTGCATCACTTTTTTTGACGCAACGGCTGCGCCAACAATGCGGCCAATTTACAACGTGACGCATCTAGGGAGCGTCACATTATACCTGCGCCAGGTATAATGTATGCAGACTAGGCGTTCCCAAGCAAAAAGCCATGTCAAACTGACTCCATGAAATTTACAACATTTCACTGTCACTCTACGCCTTAACTGCGTCAAAATCCCTATGCCTGCTCAGACCAGGTGTAAGGGATGATGCAGGGCTTTTTGTATGGGACTTACCTATCTGTTGTGGCTCATTGATTGAGTTGCGTCACTTTCATGAGCAACTCCAGCAATGCGTCACTTTTGTGCCAACAGATACGTCAGTATTTCTGATCCATCTGTTAATCCTTGCGCCATGGAGCACTGTATTGTAAAACAGCGCATCCATGGTGGCGCAAGGACATTTGGCACTGGTGCAAGGAACCTGACACATCTATGCAGATGCGTCAGTTCCTTGTAAATCTGCCCCTTTGTTGCTGAAATTAAATGCTGTTGATGCAAAATTATGGAATTGTTTAGCCCTTTAGATAAACACTTCACTTTCCACGAGAGAAGTGGAGATGGCCTGCGATGGTAGCACAGGTGAACTTAAACAAATTCAGTTAATAACGAGTCTGGAGCCTTGGCAGGAAGCACGGAGGGTGGGGTTTAAAATTTCAAAGCTCAATTTTTGAGATCCGAACAGGCAGAGTGGTGTTGTGGAGGTGTTTGCGCGCTGAAAGTGAACTAACACGGTAACGAGATTGCGCTTGCCTTTTTTTTAAAGTTTAAAGTAGAATTTTATTGAAATAAATATGCAATTACAATACAAATAAGATACAATTAAACGAAAAATGTGTTAGTTCTATTATCTCAACTATGCGATATATGACAACATTCGTAGAAAATTTATAAAAGCTGTAGAAATCTGTAAACATTTGTAAGTAAGATCAAAAAGCAAGATATGAAACAAGTAAACTATTGTTATTACTTTAAAACAGGTCATAGAGGTTTAGGTACTTCTTCAGTTCTAGGAGAGTGTGACTGTGAAATGTGGGCGGATTTGTTTAAAAAAGTAGTTATGGGTAGCCACAAAGGATCTCTTTTAATAGCAAGAGCCAGTGGATAAACGTATGCTCTGTCAAGTCTATGATTGTAACACACTCCATACCACCAAGCTTGACAATACACCTGAGAAGTGTCCTTCCAGGATTTCGTAATTTGTTGAACAGCTAGAAGTAAATCTATTATATGAAAATGTTCAGATTGGGAACGCCAATAATCGGATATACTACCTAGAAAAATGCTAATAAAATTAAATGGGGCGTGCGTATTAAAAATAGAATTTATCTTGTGCCAAACTTTCAACCAAAATTCATAAATAAGAGGGCATTCAAAGAGCATGTGTTTAAGGTCTGCTGAAGGTTGAGAACAAGACCAGCAATTGAAAGATACAGCAGAATCAATTTTATGTAGCGAAACAGGGGTGATCAAAATGTGGTTGTAAATAAAAAAGTTTGAGTTGCATTAGCTGCTCTAGATGATTTTCATATTTTAACCCAGATTTTGTTCCAAATTGAACAGGAAAAAGTGGTCAGCAGATCGATTTCCCAAAGAGTCTCTACGTCAGACTTAGCCCTTTCCTCCGGAACAAGTGTAAGCTGTTTATATAATTGAGATGCAGAAGGCAATACTTCCAATACATTCTGTATAGGAGAAGGAGAGGGAGAGATCAACTGATCAGGAGAAAGTTTATTATAAGACAATTGAGTTGCCGAAATAAGCAAATGATATTCAAGTGCATAAGAGTCTGGAAAGGAGAACAACGGTTGCACTACTCTAAATGGTAGGCAGGTGTTGTGTTGAAAACATTGGTAAATCCATTTAAAACCTTTAGCATGCCAGTCTTTCTAGAAACTAATTTTATTATTTATTTTAATAGAATTATTGTACCAAATCGATGAATGCAATAACTGATCTATAGGAGATTTATAAGAAATAAAGATGGGAGACAAAATTTTACATGTGTTCTTTAAAATTGGAAGAGATAAAGATGAAGGCCTAGAAGTAAAAGACAAGCACTCCTTTAAGGAAAAAGGATGCCAAGAGGATTTTTCAAGAGCCGTCCACAAAGGACAAGATATAGAGTCATTTTCTTGTAATAAAAGTTCCGCTTGTTTAAGACAGAAGGCTAAATGATACTTATGGAAATCTGGAAAATTAACTCCACCCAGATGTTTAGTTTTGTTTAAGCTTGATAGGTGACATCCTAGATTTTGTATTATTCCATAAAAAACTCGATAAAACAGAATATATCTTTTTGAATTGAGACTGGGGATATTAATTGCCATATTTGAGATACAAAACAGTATGATGGGTACTCACATCATTTTTATAGTATCAAGGCGACCCCACCAGGATAAAAACAAAGGATTCCAATGCGATGTGTGTTCAAGGAGAGTTGAATGAAGAGATTTCAAATTAAGGGCTACAGTATTTTTAACTGTATCCGAGAACCATAGACCTAGATATTTCATTTTATCTGGATTCCAATGGAAAGAAGATGAATTAAAATCAGCATGAAAACTACATTTATTGAGAGGAAGGATTTCACACTTATCCGCATTTAATTTACAGCCAAAAAACAGACGCAAAATGATCCACTTCTAATGAAAAGGCTGGAAAAGAAGTTTGCGGCTTTGAGATAAAAAGCAAAATATCATCAGCATAAACTGAGAGTTTGAGTTGAGTATCACCATAAGAAAACCCTGGAATCAGAGAGTTAGAGCGAATCCTTATTATAAACGGTTCCAGAGCAAGTATAGTTAATAAAGGGGAAAGTGGACAACCTTGACGGACACTCTGAGGCATGTGTGCCTGAGGTCTGCTGCTTTGCTTTTTGTCCCCTGGTGTCGCCTGACGGGCTTTTCTCTCTGTGCTCTGGGGTGTCTTTGGTCTTCTGTGGGGATGGTGTCTGCTCCCGGGACCGCTTGGGTTGCTGCTGCTGTGTGTTTCGTGTGTCGTATCGTGACTTTGATGTATGTGGACCATGGTCACTATCGTCAGGTGAGGGGTCTCAGGCAGCAGTCCCTGGAGGCAACAGCAGGTGAGGGGTCTCTGGCAGCAGTCCCTGGAGGCAGCAGCAGGTGAGAGGTCTCTGGCAGCAGGCTCTGGGAGCAGTGGAAATGTTAGGCTCTCTCCCACACATATATAGCCCCATGGGGTCGTTTCAAAGGTGCCAAGCAGCAGCAATTGGTGGTCCAGGTCTGCCTCTTTCAAATGCATCCAATGACCGCCTCCGCGGTGGCGGAGCACGCCTACCACGATCTTCAAAATTGCATCATGCCACCGCTATCGAGGTTCCCATTGGCTCCAGGGCAAGCTCCATGGCGGTGACACACCACAGGGGCCCGGTGTGCGTTAGTGCGATGGTGCATCTTTCAAACGCATCCAATGACTGCCTCCGCGGTGGCGGAGCACGCCTACTGCGATCTTCAAAATTCCATCATGCTACCACTATCGAGCTTCCCATTGGCTCTAGGGCAAGTTCCTTGGCGGTGACACACCGCAGGGGCCCTGTGTGGGCTACCGTAATTTTTCGGCGGAGCATGCCAACCGCCATTTCCCCATGTCTCGATGCCTATCACTACCACACATGTGTGAATGGGGGTGCTGGTGACACACCACCGGGGCCAGGTGGTAGCTACCACGATATGGGTGCCATACATTGACATGAGGCACCGCCGGTCAGGTGGCGGAGCATGCCAACCGCCATTTCCCCATGTCTCCATGCCTATCACTACCGCACACATGTGTGATGGGGGTGCTGGTGACACACCGCCGGAGCCATGCTGTAGCTACCGCGATATGGGTGCCATACTATGGCAATGGCCATGTGGCAAACATCAACAGTGCACAGTATCCACATGGTCAATGGCACATCATTGTGCACACGATGCCAATGTTCCATTTACTCCACTGGTGGCTACACATGCCATGTTTGTGTGTGTGATTTTGTAGATTGGCCTGTACTCACTCACATGTCACTTATGGATTTGATGGTCGTGTAGGCAGGACAGTGTTGTTCTGGACTCTACAATGTGGACACATGTCAATGTGTTGAGGTGCAGTGACAATCACAGCGATGCTCGTCTCAATGAATGATGATCTATTTTGCATTGCCTCTCATGTCTGCTCATGCACACATTCCTCATTCCTGCGCTGACTGTGGTCATTGTGTGGTGGATGTGTGCCAGTTTGAAATGACGCATTAAGGTGCGACAGGTATAGCAGCTAGGTATGAGACAGTGGGGTTGATTTGTTACACAAATGCTGGATGCTATACTCCCAGGCGTGCCCATGTGAAATGTGAAAATCTCCCTATATGCATTCACATTGACCAAGGTGGTGTTTGAGGTACTTGTCTTGTGTAAGTTGACATGTTTGCCCTTTGTGTAGCTGAAGGTGTCCCTAAATGTAAGCTGGTCTGTTACTCAATATTGATCTCAGTCATTGTTGTCATTGTGTTTTCCAGAACGTGATATGCTGTGCACATCTCATGATGTATTGCATTGACATGTGTCCCCCATCATCTCAAATAGGAGGAGGCCAAATTTGATTTGTCACTTGACGGTGCTGGAGGACATGGAGGATGCGGCGATCATACGGAAATGCCGTCTGGATAGAGCCACCCTGAAAACCCTTTATGATCTGTTGGAGCCCCACCTACAGCCTCGCCGGACATATCCAACAGCTTTCACCCCTACTTATAAGGTGATGGCGGCCCTGCATTTTTTTACCACTGGATCGTTCCAAGAGACAGTGGCCAGCGCTGGTGGGATGTCAAAACCGATGTTCAGCATGGTGCTGCGAGATGTACTTTCCGCCATGATGATATACAAGGACAGATACATCCATTTCCCCAGGGGTGCTGAATTGCCAGCTGTGAAGGGAGACTTCTATCCCCTTGGACACATCCCCAATGTTGTTTGTGCCATTGATTGCACCCATGTCAGGCTTGTGCCACCACAGGCAATTTAGCACATTTACAGCAATCGCAAGCATTACCACACCATAAATGTGCAGGTGGTGTGCCTAGCAGATATGATCATCTCCCACGTGTGTGCCAAATTCCCAGGCTTGGCCCATGACTCCTACATCCTGTGGAACAGCATTGTGCCACCTGATGGCTAATCTGCTTCCCAAGCGTGCATGGATTGTGGGTGAGTATGCCTAGTCGTATGGCATGCTGGGTGTGTGACCTGCTGCCCTCAGCCTCAGCAACAATGCAATGTCTATTTGTGTTTGTCATACCTAGGCGAGTCTGCATATCCCAACTATCCCTGGTTGCTGAGCCCACTGAGGAATCCCAGGACCCCAGCTGACGTCTGCTACAATGAGGCACAAGGGAGGACACGTCGTGTGGTAGAGTGTAGTTTTGGTCTGCTCAAGTCACGTTTCCGCTGCCTGGACAAGACCGGAGGTGCACTGGCATACTCGCCTGGGAAGGTGTGTCAGATTGTAGTGGCATGCTGCATGCTCCACAACCTAGCCATTCGCAAGGATATTCCCCTGCTCCTGGATGATGGAGAGGACCCAAGGCCCCAGCCTGCAAACCAACCCGTGTCCAGTGATGAGGACAGTGGAGAGGAGGAAGGTGTTGACCTGTGTGAACAGCTCATCACACGCTACTTCACTTGAAGGTGGGTGACAATGTACAACATACCTATTGCCTGCTGATATTGCTGTTGTCGTGAAGGGGCATGTGAGAGTTGTAACATCAGCCAGTTGTAGACTCAGTGGTGGTTGGCAATGTTTCTGGGACAGATCATTTGGGAACATCTACAGGACGTGTATGTTGAAACTTGTTGCCCGTTGTGACGTGTGCATGTTGGGTTATCCTGATGGTAGGTGTTGTGTGATGTCTGTGATGCCACACCCAGACCAGTGAAAGTAGTTCTGTTGTGTTTCCCTAGGTGCCTTCAACTTCTCCTTGCCTACATACAACCCATGCTCCTGGTACATTGTGATCATGTTGAAGACTGTACATCCTGCAATAAAGATGGAGCAGACACGACAACATGTGTGTAAGGATATTTTATTTGCAATGGTGAGATGTGAGGGGGGTGTACATTTCCATTGGGGTGGTGGTGGAGCAGTGAGTTGACAGTTATGGTAAATTAGATAATCGAGTAGTCACCACATTGATGTGGTGACCCAGTCCAACAGACAGGCACACATGCCTCCACAAAGACATTGTGCAAGCAGCCTTTTATCTTTCTGACTCAGGTGAGCTGGCTTCATAGATTCTCATCCCAAAAGTTGAACAACCTCATACAGAACCACATGGGGGTCCGCTTAGGAGCATCATACTGCCCTATAAGTTAAGGAGCCTTTGAAAAACCAATCATTATAGTGCCAAATTTGCTTTATCCCTGATAACTTTACCACATATTTATACAATTTTACACTTCGTTTCGCTATTTTAGGTGATTGCCATCCTGCTGATAGCCCATCTGAATCACTATCTCAATCTAACCACACAAGACTTTGTGTCTTATGAAAAGAGCTTGTTGTAGATGCTCCTCACCCTGTTAAGGTGAGCCATTCTATTTCATAAGATGCTCACCGCGGAAAGTTGCTCTGTATAACCATTATTTTACACAAGTTCCTCTATTGTTAAAGGGATCCAGAAGGAGACTGTCGCCCTTTATAAGTCTATATCAGACAATTTTTCATCAATCAAGAACAATTATTGTTGCTACTCCTAAGTGGTCCCCTTCTTGCAGATCCGGCTTCCACTACCTCAGCCAGTATGTATTTTCTTACTTATACCTTTAATGCAATACAATCCGCGTCTACATGAACTTTAATATATGTCATTCTTTCTTCCCCAGACAATTGTAGTCCTGATGATACCCTTTTATTCTTCCAAGGGTCGAAACGCCATCGACATATGTACAAAGACGGACTGGTTTTCATAATTGTGATACAATGATTAATTCCCTGTGTCTTTAAATTTACTGAATATATAACTGCTGTCTTTTGATATAAAGTAATCAATATACTGTGTATGTTCACATTGTACTTCAATTTCTTGTCTTTAATTTCGGTTTTGGTTTGTCTTTTCACCCGAGGTGCACTCACTCTTCCTTTCTCCTTTGAGAAATGCTTACAAATTGTTCTAAATAATTTTCATTCAATAAAACTCGGTTTAGCTGAACCGCAGTTGTTCATAAAAACTGTCCGTACTGGAATCTTTCTCAAAATTGCTTATTCAAGATCACTGTTTCACACATGTTATTATAAAGATTTATTCTACACAGAAAGGTCTGTGAATAAAAACATTTCTACGAATGAGTTACATGTGAACGTTTGTGTGTAACAGGCAATGTCACAGAATTGAATGCTGGTTGGTGCAATATGGAGTGGTGTTATGGATTTATAGTACTAAGAGGTCCTGGCCTGCAACTGAAGCACTGTGAATATGCAAGTCATTATGTTAAAATTGTATCACACACAGTATATGGTAGACTACAGCAAAATCTGCAAAGGGATTTGAAGATTTATTTAGAGATTATTAGATAGGTACTCCATCACAACCGGAAAGGATATCCCATCCTCCTATCCTCCTTACAATACAATACAACATACTGAAAACAGCCAGCACTTCAATGGCAAAAGGCCATACGGAGCTGGACAAATCTCCCTTGAAATACCCTATCGCTATCTTTTATAAGAATAACTTACAATACTATGGACTATACTTAGACCCTGATTCAAAGTTGTGCTTTAAATTCTGATCCATGCACAAATTAATATTTTCACTGAGTTGTGCACCAATTACCATACTGCAATTAGAAGAAACCTAAGGAAATTAATTGGGATAAAAAGATAAGACAGAAATGCGAAACATAGAGAATTTGGGATGGTAAACGCTGATTCCACGTTAGGCTTCACTTTGAGGTGGGGAACACACCAGAAGTTAAATATGTTACTCATTAAATACCTCACCCAAAAGTAGTGGTACTTGCTGTGTGCACTAATTATCACCAAATGTTTTTCTCGCTCTCATGAGTGTCTCCTCCCCTTCTTGTTGGTCTTTTTTTCTCGTACCTTTCCCTTCTTTAGCACCAGATACTCCAACTCGCATAAACAAAAGACATTGGCAGAACCAATTAGTCGCAAAGGCGAGACCTATTGGGTTTGTCAATGTCTGTCCTATCTGGTCTAAACTCATAGCGTCTAATAAATCACCATCTCAGTCTTTGCCCTGGCAATACAATTACATATTATGAACAGAGGGTGGTGGGTGTGGGCGGGACTGGGGTGTGCGGGTTGAGGGACTATGGGGAAGTAATGGAACCCATCTATCCTGTCTATTTTCCTGCATTTGACAGCTCTGTCTTTGCAATCGCACTATGAAAACATCATAAAGAATAGCTAAACAGATAATCAAGATCATGCATAGATAATGATGATTCATAAAGAACACCAGATTTGCCTGATATTTCAAATGCCATGCCTCCTATAATCTTGTAGATCATGCTTGGGTGACATTTAGAGCTTGGGGGACAGTCAGCAGATCTGCCGAGGGGATAAGTCCATAGCCTCTGCCACTCGGGCAGAGGACAGTGTTCCCTATTTAGATATTCCCACCTGTCTGGTCGGAATTCTGTGCTGTGAGGGCAGCTCTTAAGGGGGCACCCCCTTCAGAGCACTGCAGATGTGCTGAGCAGGCATCAGTTCTAAAGCACACAAAGCGGTAATTTCTTTGTGCAATGCTTTTGGTAACCTATTCTTGCCAATTACAGAATTGGAAGCCATGTTGTCTGCCTGGTATGTCTCTTGTACCCGAATCAAGGTTGACCATTTCCTTACCTGGATCACATTGCTTGGTTTCACTTGGACACCACGCATCTCAGCTGAGGAAAAAGGAGATATTTGAAAATGTCCAGCCAGGAGCAAATATTATGAGGGGGGGGCGGGGGGGGGGGGGTTACAGATGTTTTTAGACGTGAAGTTGAAGATTTTTGTGGAAGAGTGTGTTTCTTATCAAGATAAACTGTTTGGTAAAACTTCTTTAACAGTGCCAGAGTCAAAAGAAAATATGGTTGGCCATATAAGCAAGCATCAATATTGTGGGTGTCACCAAAAGCACTATTGATAAGCTATCTATGCACTGGTATGGCTTGACACAGACATTCTTGAGGCTGGTCATACTGGAGGTGACACTTCATCAGTACCCCCAGCAAATCCGATGGAGGAAATGACTGAACGCACCTTTACACCAGAAGCTTTGTCGGGGTTAGTCATCGACACTGCTTATGTTACTCCTTCCAGTACACGTTAAAAATCAACATTTTAATATAATTGACATACATATACTTCAGGGTTTCAATCATATTATGGTTTTATTAAAAGTTTCAAGAATATACCTAAACGTTAATAAAATTGTATACATTGTAGATAAATTCGTTTATATTTAATACAGTTATTTGTAAAACTACAAACCCATAATGCACTTCAAAGTTGTTAAAATGTAAACACGAATAATTTAAGTAAATGCATTATTAATATATAGCTATGTTTGTTAAGTAATATGCAGAGTGTACTTCAACTACCTTGTTTCCATCTTGATCTTGGTTTTGTTGATGAATGGGTGGTATATCTTTCTCCTCTCTATTATCATCCATTGGTTCTAATAGAGGAGCCTTTCTGGTTGCAACACTGCACAACATGCCATTATTTTGCATTAAATGTCTGGTGCATGCTGCAATACTCTGCCACTTTTACATCCTTATCAGAAACGTCCTTTAAGCAATCCAAATGCACGTTCGATCACACACCTTGTTTGTGCTGTATTATATATTCTCTCCCTGACTGACAGTGGATTTAGGTATGGTTCCATTTTCCACTATCTAACTGCACATGCACCGTCACCTTCAATACGAAATTGATTGTACATGATCATGTAAATTTATTATCTCAGAAATATTTAGTATGCTGATATATTGCATACCCAAAGGAAACCAGCTCCAAGCTGTCCTGTTTCTAGCCGGCTGTACAGATCACAGTGGCTGAACATTTAAGAACCATGGGTGGTGTTCAGATACTGTGCAACAAAGTCTGCAATGACACACTCACTATTACAGACTGCCTAGATATTTAAGAAATTGCTTTTTTTTCAATTTCCATAAAGGAATTCAGTTCTAGATGGTGGATGAATTGCAATGTGTGCACTATCAAAACGGTGCAGAGTAGGAATATCGACAGATAAATATCGAGAGACATAAATATCGCCGCAAAAATATCGTGGGGAAGAAATATCGAGAGAAAAAATATTGTTGACAAGAATATCGACTGACAGGTAAGTAATATTGATTACAAAAATATCGACGTCTTAAATATCGTTTACAAAAATATAGTTGATAAAAATATCGATTTGTTAATAATGTTATGTATTTTAGTGTTTTTAATGAGAATTGTTTGTCATTTTATTATATGTTTTAAAATGTTATTATTTTATTTTAAGTTTAATTTTGTGTTTTTAGTACTGTAGCGGGTTGGGGGTTTATAGGGGAATAGGGTGGGAAGTAATTTAATTATATAAAATGCATTGAATAATTAATATGCATAATTGTGAATTTATAGAGTTAAATGTGTTAATTGATTAATTAATAATTGTTTGATAATTTGTTGTTAATTAATTTCAATTAATCAATTATTAATTAATTATGTTAATTGTTTAAATAATTTTGGGTGTGAAAGTGGTGTTTATATGTGTAAATGGTGTGAAGAGTGGTAAGTAATTAATTTGTATTGATTAATTATTACATAATTTTTAAATTAATTTCCATTAATTAATTATTAATTATTAATTGTAATTGTGTAAATAATTTTAGGTGTGTGTTGTGGATATTATAGTGTTCATTAATGTGTAATTATTGATTTTTTTTATTATCTTTGTTAATAATAATATATTTACATTTAAATATTAATTATGTTAATATTGGAAATTAAATTTAATACAAATGTTGATGTTTTTGTTTTTTATTGTTGTACGATCCAGCACTTTCCCTACTGTTGCACTCACTGGAGTGAGAATAGTAATTTTTACCCCTCCACTATCCAGCGCTTTCCCTAGTGTTGCACTCACTGGAGTGGGAATAGTAATTTTTACCCCTGTGCTATCCAGCACTTTCCCTACTGTTCCACTCACTGTAGTGGGAATAGTAATGTTTACCCCTCCGCTAATCAGCGCTTTCCCTACTGTTGCACTCACTGGAGTTGGAATAGTAATTTTTACCCTTCCGCAATCCAGCGCTTTCCCTACTGTTGCACTCACTGGAGGGGGAATAGTAATTTTTACCCCTATGCTATCCAACGCTTTTCTTACTGTTGCACTCACTGGAGTGGGAATAGCAATTTTTATCCCTCCGCTATCTAGCGCTTTCCCTACTGTTGCACTTACTTCAGTGGGAATAGTAATTTTTACCCCCTTGCTGTCCAACGTTTTCACTACTATTGTGTTTATTTTGTTATTAATGGTATGTTTTATTCTTTTTTTAATATTTTAATGTGTTAATTAAATATAGAATATTTTATTTTATTTTAAATTACTTATATATGTGTATATTTTATTTTTATATAATTTAAAAAGTTTATAAATGATATAAAGATAATAGTCAATAAAATGTATTTAAATAAATGCATGTATATGTACACATTTTTTGTCTTTATATTAATTAAACTAAGTTTATTTGTTATAATTAGTTAAAATATATTACATATAATTTATTTCGTTATAATATTAATATTATTTATTTAATTTATTTAAGTTATGTAATTTTTTTAAGTTTATATATTTTTTTTTTGTTTTTTTTTTTGAAAACCTTTATTGACATTTTAATCAATTACACATATGGGCCTACAACCCCCGGGGCCGGCCGCTAAACAGTCAAAATAACAGAAAGCAGGGCTATCACAGTCCGTACCTCGGGGAGCAAAATCTCGTCGCTAGCATACTCTCAATCTCTGAACAGCCCCAGTAAGAGACCAGGATAATAAAGGTTTACATTTTATAATAGAAAAGGATGGAAGGATCAGGTGCCAAGCAGTTTCCCAGCAGCGGAAAATGGCAGGCAGAGCGATGAACGTCAGCAATATACAGCAGTCTATCTTAGCAATGGCGCTTGAAACAGGAAGTTCAGGATGTAGAGAAAGGACACGGCCATTGCGCCTGCAACCCCCTGCCCCAAGACCCAGGAAACTCCACGGAAATTATGGCACTCCGGAAACAGCAGTGATTAACAACAAAGGAGTGCTATCATACTGATCCCAGAAAAAGACAGGGAAGAATAAGAGAAGAAAAAGAGGCCATAGAAAAAGGAGGTGAAAGACTAAAGAATCCCCCCCCCCCAACCCCCCACCCTGCACCTCTGCAGATGAGTACGGCCCCCCCCCCAGCAGTGTGCCTGTCGCCCCGGAACCAGACCCGAAATATAGAAGAAACAGAGAAAAAAAGTGGGAAAAAGAGCCCCCACCAGACGGGGGGGCAGAGAGAATATTAATAAACTGGAGGAGGGCCTACAAAACACGCCCCCGGCTCCTCCCTCCCGCACCATACGTTGTCCCATAAAGCATACAATAAAGAACACAAAATCGACCCTGTCAAAAAAAGGAGTAAGAAGCGTTGCGTACTTGGTACACTAACAGTTATGCCGTGTGAGCACACAACTCCCGAGCCCGCCCGCCTAGTAGGTGACCACCTCTGAAGGGTCAGCCTCATCCTTGGCCACTCTTTGCAAACCCACCCATGCATACCCCCCGTCCCAGTGCCATGTCCAATGTTACCAGGGAGAGAAGTGTCCAATAAAACTCAGGAAGCAACACACACAGGTAGGGTGGAGGGCTCCGAAGATCGACACAGTCAGCTCTATGGAGGATCGTCTTTCCCAGTGCCGAGCCAGGATTCACACTGCACACCAGGCCCAGGAAGGCGGAATCAGCCAGGGCGGGCGACCGTTGCTTGGATGGCGCCTGGGTCGTCGGAGGCCGCGCACGGGACAAGGCCACCACCCCCCACTCAGGTCCGAAACCTCCGGAACAGACCAGATCCACAGCCGGCTGATCGCACCTTAGTATATTGTCCGGAGAGTCCAGGCGTGCACTATTCACAGGGGCGGCCACGACACTGTCCCCCCGTGCGCGGTGGGAGAAGTCCCAGTGTACCTGGGAATAGGCAGGCGGCAACTGTTCCAACGCTAATGTCACTCCATCGATCTTGGTCCCCAACACCCAGGCGCCTTGAATCAAGGTGGAATGAAGGGCACCGAGAGCCCTGAGAAGGTCACCGTACCCCAGTGCAGCCCCCGGCGCTCGCTCCTCTACGCTCCTCAGAGTCGCACCCTCCCAATCCTGCTGCAGCCCAGTGTACAGGATGGTGGACTCTGGCATACCAAAATGGCCGCTGGGTAGGTCCATCCCAGATCGGGACCGGGACTCAGACACAAGCGCCTCGGGTTCCATGGCACCGGTAACAGGGTTCCGAGGGCAGGCAAACAAGGTGTCCGGTGTGTGGTCACGGGCCACAGTCGTCCCCACCACGGACCAGCGCCCGCGAAAATCCGGGAGCAGCCCGCAAGAATCGGGGCAAGTTACGGGCGGCGTCCGGGCAGCTCACCGGCGAAGGCTGAGACAATCACCGGAGCGTCTTGGAGTTGCCACCTCGGGCACGCACTCGTTCAGCTACGCTGAGTGGTAGGAGCGACCACGGCGAAGCGCAGTCCGACATTCGCACCACTCCGGCAGTCCGACCCCACCCAGTCACCAAAGGCCGCTGTTGTTGCACTGCCGCCCGGCCACGGCGTCCACTCGAGGTCCCGGCTCCAGGGCTGCACAGGCCGCAAACTTCAGACGGACATTTCTCCGGCGGTACCGCTGCCAGAAACTTCGGGGTCACACGGCCGGTTGCCGCTCGCGTTCACCAACACGGGTAGATAGCGCAGGCTAAGGATCTCGTGCAGGATATCTGTGCGGGGTGCGGAGGTTCACGGAGCCGGGAGCCTACGCTGCCGTCCCGGTCGCCATCTTGGCTCCTCCTAAGTTTATATTTTTTACTTCGATATTTTTGTGTCAATATTATTGTACTTACCTGTTTCAGTATAGGGAGTCAATATTTTTTCTATCGATATTTTTAAATCGATATTTTTTTCATCGATATTTTCAACATTGATATTTTAACATGGATCCTATCAAAACAGCTAATTACGTGGAGAAACTGAGCAATATGAAAAAAGCAACCTTGGTGTCCTGAAGCTCATCTGGCAAATTTAGAAATACCATGTTTAGTATTAATCTTTAGCAACATTGCTTCAATAAAATACTGAAATACCTTGGAGAGTGCAAAATTCCTCCTGCCGCTACCTCAAAAGTCTGATAGATCCCTTACTACAAAATATGTCAAGAACACACAACCTGAATATTGGTTGAAATTGCTTGGCTTCTACATGTGTCTCCTGTAGTGATTGATAGCACTCACCTATTAGGTCTAAAATTCTATTACTATTTGGTGTAAACGTTCTCCTCTGTTTGGTTAAAGAGTGTAACTCGGACTATAAATCATCCTGTTTCTTCTCTTCCGCACTGCATTCAAAACATACCAATGTCTCACCATAGAATAGTACACAGCCATGGTGAAAGAAACTGAATCATTCTGAGCCCCTGTTTATATGTTGCACCTGGTTGCCACCTGCATCCACTTCATGGTAATTTACAATTATAAAAAACTCTTTTTGTGACCATTCAACAAGAATAGGGAATCAGTATTAACGATTTGCGAATCCTTAACGGTGATTTGGTAAATAGTAATGTCGCTATACAACTAATCAGCAACAATTTGATTTGCATTGCAATTTTACCTTAAATGTAAACCTTCGTACAAACTGGAGTATACAGAAAAAGGATGGATGGAATTCTTGAACTAACCTCAGCACTGGTAATTACTCGGGCCACATACCAGTCCATTATTTTGCCCACCATGCAACCTCAGTTTGGACTGATATGCAAATCAATCTTGACCCAGCTCCAATAGGAGCAGTTCAGCACGAACGTACAGGCCATAACCTCCCTGCACAGAAACACAAGCAACCTAAGATTGGTTTCGGCCACATTGGGGCTCTTCAGTCGGGTCCAACTTGTTTCCAGTGGCACAGTGAGCATATGACCAATGTCTGATCATTCCCATCGCACTTAGGACATCACATTGAAGTATACAAAAATGATTGCATTAATCACACCCTCTGATGATTACTTGGGCTGCATCCTAGTCCATTGTTATTTTGCACACCATCCCACCTCAGGTTGGACCTAGTTATTTGCAATTCACAATTGACTATGGTCCAATGGGAGAGTTCTCAAATGAACTGTCAGGCCTCCCTGCGCTGGAACACAAGCCACCCAAGACTGGGCTTCCCTTGTTTGGGGCTCTTCAGTTGGGTGTATATTTTGGTTCCAGTGGCACAGTGATCAAAACTGGTCTGGGGTTTCTTGTGGTCCATTCTGGAGGGTGCCTCACTTGGGAGTTCAGGACAAACTGTTTCCATGATTGCTAGGGTCAGCACTGATTTGCATAAGGTGGGCCTTTGTCTAGAGTGGCTGGATGGGCTAAAAACAATGGACTATATTATGGTCCGAAGCAATTCAACCACTCCATCCATCACGTTGTTGTTTCGTACATACTTAGACACTGTTTTAGCAGTCGCAAACCAGTTTGTGACCTGATTTGTAATTCACTATTTTTTTTTAACATAAGGCTTGTGGTCCTTCTTCTAAAAAATAAAATTCAGAAATTTGTATTAAAAGTTTTATTTTATAATGCTCATTGCCTCTGCAGGATTAAAAAACATCAGTATTCTAGTGGGCTTGACACTTTATGCTAGGGGCTTCTGACCAGAATTGAAAGAATGTTTATTGTTATTATGACATATGCTATGAAGAGTAACTGCAACAAATGATGGACGGAGTGCTGAATGATTCAAACATTCTTCACCAGTCAAAAGATCAGGGTTAAATCCATTGTTCTTTTACCCACTACGCCACCCCAGTTTGGACCCAGCCATATGCAAATCAGTCTTGACCCTGTGTCTCATGGGAACAGTCCAGACCGAACTGTCAAGCAAGGTCCTCCCTGGACCAGAAACAGGCATCCTGGGACCGGTTTTGGGGTATGTCACCCTTCATCAGCCAGGCTAGATTGAATCCAGTGGCACAGAGAGCAAGGGACCCACGTCTGGGCATACCCATCCCACTTAGGGCAAAAAGTGTAACTGCAACAAATGATGGACGGAATGCTGAATGATTCAAACATTCTCCCCCAGTCAAGAGATCTGGGTTAAATCCATCGTTCTTTTGCCCACTAAGCCACCCCAGTTTGGACCCATCCATATGCAAATCAGTCTTGACCCTGTGCTTCATGGAAACAGTCCAGACCGAACTGCCAAGCAAGGTCCTCCCTGGACCTGAAACAGGCATCCTGGGACCGGTTTCGGGGTATATTACCCTTCATCAGCCAGGTTAGCTTGACTCCAGTGGCACAGTGAGCAAGGGACCCACGTCTGGGCATACCCATCCCACTTAGGGTTAAAAGTGTAACTGCAACAAATGATGGACGGAATGCTGAATGATTCAAACATTCTCCCCCAGTCAAGAGATCTGGGTTAAATCCATTGTTCTTTTGCCCACTACGCCACCCCAGTTTGGACCCAGCCAAATGCAAATTAGTCTTGACCCTGTGCCTCATGGGAACAGTCCAGACCAAAAGTTTCAGTGCTCTGTCCATCATCTCCTTGAGTTTGCTTTGTTCGCCTTAAGTTGGCAGGGTATTCCCAGACGTGGGTACCTTGCTCACTTTGCCACTGGATTTAAGCTAGCCTGGCTGATGAAGGGTATTACCCAGAAACCGGTCCCAGGATGCTTGTTTCCAGTTCAGGGAAGACCTGGCTTGGCAGTTCGGGCTGGACTGTTCCCATGAGGCACAGGGTCAAGACTGATTTGCATATAGCTGGGTCTGAACTGAGGTGGCAAAGTGAGCTAAAGAATGATGATGGATTCAACCCAGATCTGTGACTGGGGGTGAGTGTCTGAAAAGTTTCAGTGCTCTGTCCATCATCTCCTTGTGTTTGCTATATGCTATGAAGAGGCACAATTTATGTTCCTGTTCATTCTATGTGTCCTGAAGCGTAAAGGAATACTTGTGTCCTCTATAGGCCAGCACACCATATGTTACAAAGTTTTTTCATGGCAACTACCTTTTGTGCACATTCTTTAGGCCTAGTGGCTTCCTGCGTGGATGTAGCTCCGTCATCTCCTATGAGAACTGCTCATATTTTGTGCTAACAGCACTATTTTATTATGATTTAGAATAGGACAGACTTCTGACAGAGTAATTAACAGGTGGCAATATTGCCAATGGATTGACCCTCACGTTATCAATCTCGGGAGTAATGGAAGATGAATTAGGAACCAAAATTTGGCTTGGCAGTCACACAGCCTGAAATGGTGCTTTAACCCACTAAGCTCAATATTCTGAGACTTGTACAGGTTTGTAGCCTAAAACAAGTTTATGTTGCAATATACGGATGAGCAGATTGAAAACGTACCTTTGGTCTACAGTCAGGAAGGAGCCTCTTTCTGAAGATGTAACTAAAAATGAGCTCATTGACATTTCATAGAAGGAATTGGCAAAAAGGGTTGTTGTCTTGACATAGCTGTGCAAAAAGTGGCAATAAAGTGTTTGGCATTGAAATTTGTAAAAGCTGCTTTGTAGTTGTTAAATCACTCATTCCCCATTTCAAAGATCTCTGTCAGTAGCCTATAAACATTGTCAAATTCACTAAAACACGCTTGTTGTAATATCACCAACAAGTATGTTTAAACTGCACAATTTAGCATTTTAGGGGTCGATTAGGATGTAGGGCGGATCGCCACCGCCCGCATGGCGGTGGCGATCCGCCCTACAACACACCCTGCCCGCCACCCTTTCCCCCGCCATATTAGTATGATGGGGGGACCCGGCAGACGGAAAGACCGTCGGCCAGTTTTCTGCCGGTCACACAGGTGACCGGGCAGAAAAGGGACCTGATATGGTGGCGATGTCTGCTAGACACCGCCATCCATATTAGGAAGGCAGCGGGGAGCAGCTTTTCTGTGGCGGCAACGCCGCCACAGAAATGCATGCAGATTATGCTTACGGGGGCCCGTTGCTGTCCCCCGGGGTATTGAGGGGGTGGGGGTGCACATGGGGGGTACCTGTGGTACCCCCCTACATTGTCATGCACAAGGTGGCAGGCACCGCGCAGGCCTGTCACCTTGTGCATGACAATGCACACAGTGCATTCCCAGCGTTGTGGCGGGAGGTGCTGTGAGCTTCGCCCGCCACAATGCTGGAAATGGAGGATGCCACCGCCAAGTTGGCGGTGGCATCCTAATTGCAGGTGTGGGACCGCCGCATCACGGGTGGCCGGTCCCAGCACTGCTAGGGTGGCGGGCGGACTAAAGTCCGCCCAACATCGTAATCAGCCCCTTAGTTTCTTGTTTTGGCTCTAAGAACAGCTCTGCCCCATTGTTTTAAGTGTTAGCGTTACCTCCTTTGGTTGACATGTTAGCCCCACCCCCGCCCCTCCACCGCGTACTTCGGGACTAGTTGTACCACTTTTGGCAGCCTTATGTTTGTTTTCAACACTGAGACACCAGCGCCCAATAGGGCATCTTCATTTTGTGTCAGAGCCAATATTTTGTAAGGTTCCCTGGCAGGTGAAGGGGCTGGCACTCACATTAGTGCCACAACATACCACATTACCCACTGACAGTCTGTCAATTCTCCAAAGGCAATATTTTATGCTATTGGTGGACTTTCCAATGTTTTCGGGGTGATAGATAATAGGCACATAAACCTAATGCCACTAAAAAAACAACACTACCACACAAGATAAATGTTCACATGGTATGTGGAGCTGACCAAATTATTACACGTTGCTGTGCACAAATTCATGAGCAATGCACACCTCTGTGATCATTTGTAAAGCAGGATCCCAAACACTGTGGAAATATTCCACCCAAGAAGGACATGGCTCAGAGGTCAGTGAATATCTCTTTTAACTTCACGCTCAGAAATTTACATCCCTGTGAACTGTGGCCTTTCCACACCCCTGTGAACCATTAATGTACATACAACAGGAAACAAATATATGTTATGGGCCACTAGTTATGCACATTTTCTTTAAAAAAATATCGTGAAACACAATAGTAATGCATCATGATGCTTGTAGTAACATATCTACAGTCACATCAACAATATTTTGTTAAAAATGTAGACATTAAATAATAATAAAAGTGTAAAACCACCACAAGGGATACTTTCTAGAGTGTGTTCTAATTTACCTCAACCATATTCTCTTGGGGCCTACTACAGAATGCTATTCACAAACCTACAAGAGAAATTCTCCGCCTCTCCTATTTATTCTATGGGAATACCCTCGGACATGTAAGTTTACCACTTAGTAGTAAATGTGGGCGGGACCTGGGGAAGTGGCTGGAAAAGAAGGCATACTTACTGCTAAATAGGAGGGGTTTAGGGAGTAAGGAAGGTGCAGGAAGGGTTAGGGAGGGGTTTGGGGATGGACATGTTCCCACCATCAAGAGTAAGCCCATTGCTATTCACAAACAGAGCGTCTAAAGTTACTACAGCCACAAAGGGACCCAAAACTGTAGTAAATTACTCCAACTCAGAGCTGGAGTAAGCCCAGCACCATACACTGCCAAACACTGGTACTGCAGCACACTCCGACGGAAAATAATGATGGTAGGGACTTAAAATAAAACTGTTAACCACCACAAGAGCTGCTCCTAGTGTAGTGACCACTGTGAAGTTATGGTTGTATTGTGAGTGAGGGCATCTCACACAATGTGACGGACTGGTCTCACACACCACCTGGTGTCATACTTCATCATTGACCAGTACTCGCCCTCTAAAACCTTGGTTTGATAGAGGGCGGGCATACACCTGATGACAGGGATGCACTTCTAAACTAAGTGGGGGCCCGTGAAAAAGTGAGTGTGAGTACAAATCATTATAGTTATTAAATATGTTTTAATGTGACTAGTAACTATATTATATTAAAATCAGTGGACAGTGTATGGGGAAATAATTGTCCCCTAACCGTAGTGTAAGCGGTCAACATGTTTCTGCCGTGTTGGCCCAAGTGGGTCCAGGGCATTCATCAGGACCTTAGTACAACTAAAGGGGGCTCCATTCTTACCAACTGGTGGCAAGAAGATACCACTGTGCGGGTGTGACCGGTGTCACTCTCCACTTTCGAAATGGCTGCCAATGTCAAGCCTAGATTTAGAAAGTGGAATAAAATATATACAAACTGTAACAACATACTTGGATCACGACAGACTACTGGAAACAATGCATGCACTGATTCAGTTAAAAGTGAGTGACTACTCATGTGACATGTGACACTCTATGTGTGTACACAATTCAGAAAATTAATGAAGTAGGAAAGATTCCCACTGTTCTTACCCTAAATGCAAAAACTACTTGCCACATGGGAGGAGAGGAGGGTAAATCTCCTGTTGTCAGCCCTGAAAGGAAAAACATACAGACCACATTCTGCGTGAACGGTAGTTTAAGTCAGGGAAAACAAAATCAATCACAATCATACATGGAAGGGCTTACGAGCGGTAAACCAGACACTCTGTATTCAAACACACTCTTACTGCCTCAGGATAGCTTTCCTCGTTGCCCATATGTGACTGCTCCCGGTCCTCCAGAATGTTAGAGTGAGGGAGAATTGCTGCACTATATATAGTGCGGCCCATCAAGATAATTGTTGTTAAGTGGGTCGGCATTTAAGAAAAGTATCTCCCGGTGTGTGGTTTCCGGTGTCCCCAAACGCTTTAACGTTCTAGTGCAAGCAAGTGCCTGATTAGGAAATGGCCGCAGTTTGCGCAGGCTTAGTAGATAAATTAAGGCCGGACATGCCCATGTATGGGTGGGCCCAGGAGGTAGGAGGGAGGGGAAGTGGTGTTAACGCCCTCCATGTTCTAGCTGTGGGCTTGCGCATGTCTATTGTAACCTGATGAAGTCTGGTACCGCCCAAGTATGGGCGCAGTTACAATCTAACATTAACGTGCGTGAGTGTAAATATAAACAAAGTTGCGCTCGGTGTTGCCAAAGTGTAATGAGTAACCACCAATCTTGCAGCTGATGAAGGAATAAGCACAGAAGCAGTGTGTGTGACTCCATGGGAGCTGCATATATAAATCGCCAAGGCTATGTGGTGCACGCTACCCGCAACAAAACAAAACACCCAAATAAATTGCGGATGAAATTGGTTATTGCCCTGCAGCTGGTAAAAGCAGCATGCATGAGTAAATGAGGGGACAGGGATGTAAGTGTCCCTACCCCATCTGGATAGGAGATAGAAATATCCCATATTAATATATCACTTTGGGTGTGATAGTACGGAGATCACACTTAGGTCAGTAAACCTAAATGGGTAAGTGGTCTGATAGGTGGAACATGCTGTGAATACCAGAGTGTAAGGACTTAGTTGGAGTTAGTGTTCATCGTATTATGTATTTATTTGCCAGGGAAAATGTCACAAATTGTTTTAGCGTCTCATCTGTAGCCATGGAATTTCATCATTAAGTCCCTTCTCCCAGGACCGCAGGCGGTAGACCCATCTTTGTTCCTGAACTTGTAGGGCTTTTGTTAGGTCGAATTTGCGTTTTTTTCATGACCTCCAGGATAGTCCACCTGAGGTCTGCATCTTTATGGCTTTTCTCCATGAAGTGACGTGTCAGTTTAGTATTTGTCTTCTTGCACCTAATGGTACTTCGGTGTTCGTTAATGCGGACCTTTATTTTCCTGGTGGTCATGCCCACATACTTGAGGTCGCATGGGCATTTTAGGAGGTACACAACATTTTCAGTGTTACAGTTGCTGAATTCTCGTAGTTGCCAGGGTCTTCCAGTGCCTATGTCCACCTCCTTTAAATTAGTCGTGAGGTAGCAAGAACGTACATCCACCACAGGAAAAATGGCCCACTGGTCGTGGTGGACTCCAAATTCTCTGCTGTTCTTCTCCTTCAGGGATCGTCATTTTGGTATGTATCAGTTCGTCACGCAGACTCTTGTTATGCTTGAAGGCAAACACTGGTGGTTCCCACTGTTTTCCTGCGCTGTTTAGGATGTGCCAATTCTTTCTGATTATTTTTTGGACTGTGTTGGAGGCCGGGTGTATGTGGTAACACATACCAGTCTCTTCGTGTCCTCTTTTATCACATACTCTAGCAGTGACTCCCTTGGGTTGTTTCTTGCTCGTTTTCTAGCTCTTCTCACCATCTTTTTTGGATAGTGACGTTCCAGGAGGTTTTTCTCCACTTGTTCTGCCTGTTCCTCAAAGGTATCTGTATTGGAACAGTTCCTTCGGACTCGAAGGAAGTGTCCCACTGGCAGATTTTGTCTCAAGGCCTTCGGGTGATAGCTCTCATAGAAGAGTAAGCTATTCTTTTAAAATGTTCAGTCCAGGGATCTCCAGTCATTTCCCCAATAAGAGCTACTTGTGTTCAATGGAATTCATCCAAAGCTACTAATATTTAGCACAGTGGCATAGCTAGACAGTTTTTTCCCATGGTGCAGCGGCCGAAGGTATGAGCCGTCTGGGGCGGACCGCCCCTCTACCTACGCCACATATTTGGCATGGTGAACACATCAAACCAGATTTCATTAGTACCCAAACTATGCAGGTTTAAAAGTAGTAAATATGTTCATGCATCTGGCAAGGTTGCCAGCAGTAGTGTAAAAAAGGCTTTGCTAATTTGGGGTGCCTTGTCATGGGTAATACATAACAGCCATAACTGCGGTGCTCCTGGCACCGAGGTAATGTTAGTAATAAGTCTTCCCAGTGCCAAATTAACTGTGGCAGCTCCTAGTGGGAGTGCTGCGGGGCAGTGGGGTGGGGCAGGGTAGGGGCAGGGTGGGGGGTAGTAAACTCCATCTTACGGGCGAACAGAGTTCAGTTACTAAATAAATAAATAAATAAAACAAATTTCATTGCACGCACTGCAATGCACAGTGGCGTAACGAAAGTTAAAGGGGCCCCCCTGCAAGGTACGCAGAGGGGCCCCTGCTCTGGATTTAATCCGGAGCTCTCCGGCGTGAGTACAGCACTGCGGGGATGCGGGGGCCTGTGTTACACCCCTGGCAATGCAGCGATGCAATGCAGCACGCGCAATGACATTCGTTTTATTTATTTGGTTATTAACTGAACTCCGTTTGGCCTTAAGCCAGAGTTTACTACCCCCCACTCTGCTCCTCCCCCGCCCCAGCCCACCGCCCTGCAGCACTCCCACCAGGAGCTGCCACTGCAAATTAATAATCAATTGATAGCAGATTTCCACCTGACATCAGTTTATGAGTTATAAAAATACACAAATATTTGCCTCAGATACACTCTTTTTAAACTTGGTTATTTTAATTCGTCCAAGCAAATATTTCTGGTTGACTAGGCTGGACTGCACACAGGCGAGCTACTTAAAAGTAGCTGGAAAGCTAACAGTAGTTCACGAGCTACTCCTTGGAGAAGCCTGGATTAGGCTTTTAAACATTGTGTATGTTTTCAAAACGCATACCTTTGCAGGTTGCATCAAGCATCATCCGTCGAGTGTGGGTAAATAGTTGCATTTTGGCTATTATTGTCAGGCATGAATTCCTTCCTGTCTGTCAGCAGTATAGTTCTCTGCCACTACACACAAGCCCTCCCCCTCAAGGTTAGGAGGTGGAACCCCGTCGCTGCTGCACACCAAGCCCTGTGACAATGCCGGGCTCCGAGGGAAGCAGAGTCACAGACTAGTCTTCCCCTGGGGTCATTCGCGCAGGGGTAGGACCAGGTAGGGTCAAGGGGTGGAGTTAGGGGGTGGGTATAAGAGCGCAGGGGAGGAAGGCGACTTCCTCTTCCTGCGCTCAGCACCATCGGGAGGGTTTAGTAAAGGAGGGGTAGAGTGCTGGGACGTAGTGTAGGGCTAGGGCCTGGTCCGGTGATCGTCGTGTCCGGCGGTTTTGGAGTGGCGTCGGGTCGGTGCGAATGGGAATTGCGGAGCGAGCGGCACACGGAGGAAGCGGCGGGATGGAGATCTCTGAGGAGGTGAGGCGGGCTTTGCTGGTCTTGGGGCGTGCCGGGCGGGAGGATCTCCTCCGGCCCGGTGTGCTAGGGGAGGCGTGGGTAGGCTTCGAGCGGGCCCCGCGGGCGGCGTCGGTGGGGGTGGCGGCGGCGGTAATGGCATGTCAGGAGGAGCCGCTGCCGCCGCCACCGCCGTCTCAGTCAGGACTGCGCGGGAGGGGGCGGGGCACTCGGCGCTTGTGGCAGGCGCGCGGAGGCCGGCCTAGGAGCCTTCATTTCCCCCCGCTGGAATTTCATGCCCTCGGGGCTGAAGGGGGCGTGTCTGCTGCTCCGGCCGCGGAGGAGCTGCTATCGGGGGCATTTTTGGAAGCCGGTCAGGCCGGTTTGGTGGAAGGTGCGGCGGACATGGGGGCTGTGGGGCCCGGGGATACTCTACTGGTTGCTGGGGAGGGCGGGGAGGCGGGGAGGCGGAGGCGGTGGCGGTTTTGGGAGGGGAGGCTTGGTGGCTCCCGGGGGAGCAGAGTGCGTGGTGGTTGGCGCGGGGGGGCGAGGGGGGGTCGCGGGGGCGGCGGATGATGGGCCTCTTGATCTGTCTCGGGGGTCTAGGGCCTCTACCCCATGTTTGGCAGGGACTGGCGTGGGGGGCCAGGGAGGGGGGGTTGTCTCTGGACCGTCTGGGGGGGTTTTGACTCAGGTGGTGCCCACACAGTCTGGTTTTGGGCCGCCTGGAGGGGGGTTGCTGGGCTCCCGCTCCCCCCTCCGCTCCCGGGTTGGGGCGCTGGGACGTGGGAGGACAGGCTCCAGGAGCAGAGCATTTTGGCGCAAGTGGCCGCAGCGAGGCGGGCGGACCAGAGCGTGCGGAGGGTGGGGGCGGTGTGGGAAGGGGAAGTCGAGGGGCCCCCGACGCCCACGTCCGATGAAGAGAGGTGGGCGGAGCAAGAGAAGTTGATGAGAGCGGAGAGGGTGAGGTCGCGGGTGGGGGGAGTGTCAGGGGGTCGCGGGGGCAGGCAGGGACTGCCGGAACGGCTTTGAGGCCCGATGGTGCCGGGGCCCACTCAGGGTCGAGCGGCCTGAGGGGTAGGGGGGATCCAAGCCGGCGGCTGTCGGGAGAGTACAGCGGGGCGCAAGACGCCCCCATGTCACCATCACGAAGCAGTAGGGCAGTCCGCGGCGGCCATCCCTCCGGGAGATTTTCTGTCACAGGTCAGGGGCACGGGTGACGGCGGGGCAGTTGTTGGCAGTGCTGCGCATGGCATTGGTGCGTTTGGGTTTGGAGCCGGCGGGGTTTGGAACTCACTCGTTTCGGATTGGGGCAGCGACGGCGGCAGCCCGGCTGGGGTGGTCCTGGGATAGGATTCGGCAGATTGGGAGATGGAGGTCGCGGTGCTGTGAGCGGTATGTGAGGAAGTGATAGGGCTGGTTGCGGAGAGATGGAGACTGTGGGGGATGGGGTGGCTTCTTTTCTGTGTGTATCTAACATCTGTTTCTCCCTTAGGTTGCGTGGGAGGACCTGGGGCCAAGACGGTCACATGGATTGTGGGGCATTCCTTTGTGCACTGGGCATCGAAATATGCGGAGCAACAGGTGTATGGCCGTAACCTGGGACTCAAAGGACAACATCACGAGGTGCACTGGTGGGGAAAAGGGGGAATGCGATGGGGGGCACTACTGCCCTGGCTCGCGAAGATGGTCCCACAGAAGGGTTGCCCGGATCTGTTGATCGTCCATTTGGGGGAGAATGATTTAGTTCGGCTGTCGGGTTTGGCGCTCTTACAGCTGATGCAAAGAGACTTGGAGGTACTAAAGCACAGGCTGGCAGGGACTTGCATTGCCTGGACTGAATTTGTTCCGAGGAGAATCTGGAGAGGCGCTGTTAAGCATGGGGCAATTGAAAAGGCGAGACGGAAACTTAACAGAGCAATGCGCGTTTTTTGTGGGGAACAAGACATTAAGGTGATCAGTCACCCGGGACTGCGACTGGAGGAACCACTACTTTTTAGGGATGACGGGGTGCATCTTTCCAGAATGGGGAACGCGTACTACATGATGGAAATGAGAGATGTGGTCAGCAAGCTCTGGAATGAGGCAATCTGGTGTCGCAGGGATGTGTGAGCGGGGGGGAGGTGTCTGCGTGGTGCCGGCCTAGGGGGTGGGGCAGGTATCCGCCCTAAAGGGGGCTACCTGGTTGGCAGTACTTTGGAGGGGTGGGGGGAGTCATTAGCGGGCACACCCATCCCTCGGGGGGGGGAAGAGTGAACGAGGTGGGGGTAATGGAGGCATGAGTGAAATGGCCGATGAGAGCGGGGAGGATGCAAGGAGGTTTGTGGAATGGTGAGGAACGGAAGGGGCATGGAGTGGTACAAAAGGGGAGTGTGGAGTGGGTGAAAGGAGTGAAAGATTATAGAGTGTTGTGGGGAAGTTGTTATTCAGGTAATGTTTGGTTATTGTTTATTGTTGTGCAGCCTGGTCCTAATAAATGGCCTTTTACACTTAAGACACGGTGTGGTCTGTTTATTGCGCGATGCCGGGCCCCGGGGGAAGCAGAGTCGCAGACTAGTCTTCCCCCGGGGTCATTCGCGCAGGGGTAGGACCAGGTAGGGTCAAGGGGTGGAGTTAGGGGGTGGGTATAAGAGCGCAGGGGAGGAAGGCGACTTCCTCTTCCTGCGCTCGGCACCATCGGGAGGGTTTAGCAAAGGCCACCCACCCTCCCTGCAGTTGGGTTGGGGTTTAGGGTTGGCTAAAGCGTGCCAGTTTAGGACAGGCT
This sequence comes from Triturus cristatus, assembly GCF_964204655.1. Classification (NCBI taxonomy): domain Eukaryota; kingdom Metazoa; phylum Chordata; class Amphibia; order Caudata; family Salamandridae; genus Triturus; species Triturus cristatus. Next base: position 313,501,386 of record NC_140582.1, read on the forward strand.
GCGAGGGCTGGCGGCACTTTGGAGGGGTGGGGGGAGTCATTAGCGGGCACACCCATCCCTCGGGGGGGGAAGAGTGAACGAGGTGGGGGTAATGGAGGCATGAGTGAAATGGCCGATGAGAGCGGGGAGGATGCAAGGAGGTTTGTGGAATGGTGAGGAACGGAAGGGGCATGGAGTGGTACAAAAGGGGAGTGTGGAGTGGGTGAAAGGAGTGAAGGATTATAGAGTGTTGTGGGGAAGTTGTTATTCAGGTAATGTTTGGTTATTGTTTATTGTTGTGCAACCTGGTCCTAATAAATGGCCTTTTACGCTTAAGACACGGTGTGGTCTGTTTATTGCGCGAGAACCTGTGTCCGGAGGAAGACCGAGGCGTGTAATGAGGGATTTGCTATGACGTACGAATCAATACTTTTGCGTCAACCAATGAGTTCTTTTGTGATAACGCAAGGCGACGTCGATTCTAGAAACTGGAAGTCATGACTGAAATAGGACTTCGAAAGAGGACATGCAGTTTATTTCAGTCGGTGTCTTTTCGCAGGTTAACGAAACAACCATCCTTCACTAAGGTTTCAGAAGGGTATTGGCAAACTGAATTGGAAACATGTCTGTCAGGAAGTAAGGGATCGCTGTTGCTCAGGAGCATAATTCGGAGTGCGTCTCCCCTTTCATTATTAAATTCGAATGCCTTTTATAAAGTATTGATTAGCGGGAACAGCAAATGTATGCACAAGACATCAAACACACACACATACACACTGGACACCCTAGCCGTCTTATCTACCTAATTGGTTAAAAACTAGACCTTGCAATGCCTGGCATTGTAAGCGATAAGAGCAGGGCTGTGAAAAAGTGTAAAAATGTGTCTATATTATTTTCAAAGCATATCAGAGTTATTGAATTACTCAAACATCAAAAACCACCAGCTGTTGATAATATGACTCATTGTCAAGGGAAAATATGTGCACTTCCGGAAAGATAATAATCTAAAATAAGCATTAAATCTTTGAAGGAGCAATTACCTGGACTATTGAAACAACAGAATGAACTTTATTGAGTCGGTTCTTATGTACACTTAGCAAGCATTTTCATTACTGAGAAGTTGTCAGCACATATGAATTAGATTAATTTATTTAATTAAGTGTGTTTCTTTTTCACTCCAAGCTTTTGATAAATGTATCAGCATTAGCATCCGAGAACCCTACGTGCAGTCAAGCAATAGCAAGAGAAACGATGCAAGCGCAAAAATGCCATTTTGAAAAAATGCCAACAATGCAATTGATTGGTGAACCAATATAAAAGGGATGTGTACCACTGAAAATGCGAGATCACAGCGAGCCACAGCAAGTGCCATGTTAACGACAACAATCCTACAAACTATGGAAAAGAGACACAAAAACTCACACCTTGAAGAGTGTAAGAAGAATGCACATAATCTGGGCAGGCACATATCTGATGGACGCCTAGAAAACTGTCTGCTATGACGTGCCAGGTAGATCTAGATAGATGCACTTTTATAGAAGCCTTTAGAGGAATACATGGTGGTCTTCAGGCAGATATTAATGTTGACTCGATATTTTCCCTAATATTCAAAGTATTTCCACTATATATATATATATATATATATATATATATATATATATATATATATATATATATATATATATATATATATATATATATATATATATATATATGATCTTACTCATACAATACCATAGACATTCAGCAGTTAGGGTTACCTGAGCTAACTATAAATTACACCCCCCAAACATTGCTTATGACCTTGCATATTACATCACTTATGACATGTTCAGTGACATCACTGATGATATCACTTTGGCTTTTTCAGTGAATTTTAAAGTTTTTTTTTAAATTCTATTTCCTAACTATAGCGTCTCTGTAACCTTTGGTTTTATACATTTCCATGGTTTTTTAACTAGTAGTCACGTTTGCAGAGTGGTGAGGAAAGGGTGCGGGGTCTCCGACCAGCTCACATCAATCCTGTGGGGTGGGACTTACTGGAAGTAACAAGAGGGGTTTTTGGCCCCAAGGACCCTCAGCATCCAAGAGGATTTCATCCCCCAACTAGTAGTACGCCAGGAGGTGCATTTGCAGAGTGGTTGACAAAGGGGGCGGGACCTCCGACCAGCTCCCAGCAATCCCTCTGTGTAGGACTTACTGGAGGTAACAGGAAGAGTTCTTGTCCCCAAGGACCCTCAGGAGCCAAGGGGACTTCATCTCCCAACTAGTAGTGTGGCAGGAGGCACATTTGCAGAGTGGTGGTGAATGGGGGCAGGGCCTCTGGTGACTTGCCTGAGGCCGCTTTAAAAAAAAAAAACATTTTGTTTTATTAGGGGATTGGGGCTGATTGGCCCCCTTCCCTGGGGCGATTTGAGCCCTGTGAACCCCATCCCCCGAGGCCAGGCCTTTTTGCAATGGTGGATAAGAGCCTATGAACCCCACTCCTTTTTTAAAATCAAAATGCCCCTTGGACCTGTACACTAAGGGGCCAATTACTAAAGAACCTTGGGATGCCGTGCTTCGTTTTTCAAATGTTTCCAGTGAGTAGTGCTATTTTGCAGGTTTTTTTTATTTTTAAAATGATTATTTGGCCAGCCCCCTTTTAGTTTTTTTAATGTTTTTGTTTGGGTTGAAACAGAGTCCCAAGATGGCTGCCAACTCTCCCTGGTTGAAGTGTTACCAGCCAATCAGTGCTTTGCATTTCCCTGCACGAGCTCGTTATTTTTTGGGAAATCCTCATAGTCACAGATTTTGGTGTTAAGCCATTCAGTGGTTTGGGCTGTAGGCATGTTGACAGGTCCTTTGGGAATCAACATTGCAAACCCACCCTTTTTAACCCCATTTTTCTCATGCAGCTTCACGAATGGGCCCGAAACTTTCCATGCGCAACAAAATTCACCAGGGCAATTTTTTGGGAAAAAATGTCATGAAAATTCGTCAAACGACGACAAAGATATAGGAAAGTCAAAAAACGGTTTTCTTATGGAAACCTGGTCCTAACTAGTACTACTATAGATCCACATAAACACACACACACACACACACCCTCACACACACACACACTCACAAATATATAAAATAACACTTGTGCAGTCACCATCAAAATCCACATAATCATATCACCATGTCCCCCTCCCATTCCCTCCAAAACTGCTCTCCTCCACCTGATAAACTTCTCCCTTCATCCAAACTAAGGCACAGTTGTTTGGGTCATTGGCCACCTTGGATTCCAATTAAATGTCAGGCCAATCTGTTGATGGCCCTACTGATGTGGTTAGATGCTTATTCAAAGCATTTCAGTGTTTGTGCGCTTCATGAGATGTATTTGCATAATAGACTTTATAGTTGCCAACATGTAGCATCATCAATTGTCCCACTCAGGTGGTTTCTTATAGTGTGCAACATGCTTATAAAGGAGGGGGGAAAACGCCCCCCCCTACTGAGGCTCTTTTTACCCACAGGGCCTAAAACCTCGTCAGGCTTCTATATTATAATGGAGGGGGGCCGCGCGGACCCCCCTTCATTGGCTCTTTTGAGCCGCGGGGACCACCATCTCTGTGGGGATTTATTTTAAATTGGGGGGGGGGGGGGAGGGCGTACGCGATATTTTGTAGTCGATATTCCGGATGTGATATTTCTGTAGCATGAAATGTTTGTCCTCGATATTCTGACAGGGAACCAGTTGGTATACCATCCAGTATGACAGCCGATTGATTGGTTATGTAACAGTTAGCTGTTTATTATCTTGACACATCAAGCAGAATTTGAAGACTTGAAGAAATCCTAGGCAGTGGAACGTAGGCAGATTTGATCTGCATGTTTTCTTAAAGTTGCACTATTTAAACTTGATTACTGGCAACAACCAGCTCGGTGCGTAGTATTTCGTCCTGTGCTGTCTGGTCTATTGACTTCTTGAGCCACTTAGCAGTTGGTTCAAGCTGAGGGATCAGATCAAGCACATTTCATCCCCATCAACAACAGACAATAAAGTCAGTGAGACCTTCAGCTTTCTCACATGTGAACCATCTTCATGATTGTGGTTCAGGAAGATATAAGGGTTAATTTGTGAATCGATTAATGGCAATAGTTCATTCATACAGTCAATACCCGTAGTGCCTGAAGCATTGCTGCTAATCATTGGTCAGATATTTGTTTGTTTATTTTACATGGCTTACCATTCCTATTGAGTGTTTGCTAGCGGCTGTAAAGCTGTATGTGTAGAAAAGAGGTCTAACTGTGAATCATGTCCTATAACTCACAGTGCTGGGTTCATTTGCAGGTTATTCAGCTTCCCTAAGCAAATAAGTTAAATGGATGGTTAACACAGCATTTGTACTGTCTTTCAATGCTGCTAAAAAAACGCTTTCACAATGGCAGTGTTGCTGATAGATCACTAATCAACACACCTCACAAGCTCACGCTTCCAAGCCCATCCTTTTTGCAACCATCTCGTGATGAATCCTCAGCAGAGTGTGAAAACAATAAACATTGTAGATGCAGAACCCTGTCAGCAAAAAGTTACACTGTCCCACATTGCACTTTATTTGCTTGCTTGTCTTGTTAAACCTACATTAGTGTCACTGTAGTACATGTCAATAGTGATGTAATATGTGAGGTAATAAGCAGTGTATTGCGGGGTGCAGCTTATAGTTCGTGTAGTAAATTATAACTGGTGAATTTCAGTGTTTTTTTTAATTGAGGTGTTATTTCAACACCTAACTATAACTTCACTTAAACTGTTGTTTTTTCAGTGAATATCTATGTTTCTATTAACGTAAGATAAGGTATTACCATACCTAACTATAACGTCAATGTAAACTATGATTTTTCTGTGAATTTCTGGGATTTTTTAATCATTTCCAGTTAACTCCCCCAAAGAGAATGCCTTTCAGCAGTGTGCAGCAGAAGGATGTCTGCAGGTCCTGGCTTTCAACTAGGCCATGAGGCCAACTGTGCTGCGAGCAGCCAAACATCAGCTGGGCACAGCCTTTGTCTATGTGCAGCAGGAGTTGGCCACAGGGCCTGGCCTCCAGCCTGGCCCTATGACCAACCCCACTGCGGACAGCCAACCCCGCTGCTCCAGCCAGACTGTACACCCAAACCCTGCGGGCGATCAACCACTACTGTGCATGGTCTTCGGTTGTGCGTAGTGCAATGTTGTCCACAGGTCTCCAGCAAGGCCCTGCATCCAATCCCTACAGGCAGGCACCAATCCCACTGCGCAAGACCTTTAGCACTACACAGCAGGATGTAGAGTGCATGGTCTGGCCTCTGGCCAGACCCTGCCGCTCAACTCAGCCCAGGTGGCTAACCCCCAGTTGTACAAAGCCAAAAGCTGTGTGCGCGGGGGAGTTGAATGCACCTTCGCCCATCGCCCTGTAGGCAGCCAGTGCCCCAAAGGCAGTTGACAACCCAACTTGACCAGTTCCCATTATACCACTAGGAAGGTATGAACAACTTATGAATAGGCAGAACATTCTAAAGTGAATGTCTTGCCTCGACAACCTGGACCAAATAACCTCCAGAGATTTCATCATCATCCTCATATATTTTTTTATTTGGTTGAATATTACACATAAATGCCCATAAAGTTTAAAGATATAGTTGAAAATCCATATCAATTATACAGTCATACAATTGATAAATTCAATACCTGTTCATAAAATCTTAGTAAAAATAGGGAAAGTACAAACAGAAGTCTATAAAATTCAGATAGTCAAAAAACAAAATTAAAGCAATCCAACTGATGTCCCATACCTCTTCCCTGTGGCCAGAGCACAACGGAGAAAGTTTATGACTGCTGTACAGAGACAAACATTGCTTAATTTTTGCAGAAAACTTAAGGCCAACCTATATTGCTGAACATTAGCAGAACGCAAAATTGGAACCAAAAACTGTTTTCAATGGCAATAGTCCACAGAACAGAATAAAGTGGAAGGAGCATATGATTAGAAACAATATCACAAAGACAGGTTGGGAGAGTAAAGCACCACAAAATCTGTTGTGGACCAAACTTTCAGAACATACATGAATAGTCTCTGGATTAAGGTAACAGCTTGTAGAGTCTTTTTTTTTTTATTTTATTTTATTTTTTTAAATTTTATTAAACAATAAATCAATTACAAGCATGGGCCTACAACCCCCAGGGCCGGCCGCTAGATTCAGAAAGGATCACACAGTTGTTAAGGCAGTAGTCGACTCCCGGGGCCCAGCCCCGTACATGGCTCCGGATAGTCCTAAGGAAGCAGGATACATAGGTTTAACATAAATAACAACTAAAAACAAAAGGCGAGGCATAAGGGCAAAAAGTGTGGGTCAGGCTACGTCCGGGGGACTCTACGTCAGACCTTCAAATAGCTATCAAGAGGAAGGAGTACTGATATGTCAGGGGGGGGTCACGGGAGAGGAACGTCTACATTCGGTTGTTCCAGAAGTCGCAAGGAACCATCAAGGGTCAGGGGGACAAAGCAATATCGGTGTCCACTAGGGGGGGAGTACAGATACCCCCACGATACGCGTTCCATTGCCCCCAGATTCTACCCCATGCCCCCGGTTTACCACGAGCCACATACACAGTCTTCTCCCTGAACATGCACCAGTCCATGTTCTCCTTCCATACGGACACGGTGGGAGGCCGCTGGGAACCCCAAAGCTGCGCTATATCTCTCTTGGCAATCATGTTCCCCAGGGCCGCCCACCGAGTCTGAGCCGCGTTATAATCATTGGGCTCCCACACATTCAGGACACAGCGACGCACCTCCGGCAGCAGCGCAACCCCGGTGACTTGTCCCATGACCACATGAACCCGGCGCCAGTATTCCGCCACCTCGCGGCACTCCCAAAGGATATGGAGAAAGGTGGCACTGAGCCCACATCCCCGCTTACAGAGCCCGTCTTCAGAAAATCCCATCGAGACCAAACGGGGACCCGTCACATACACCCGGTGGAGAATCTTAAGCTGGACCAGGCGGAGACGGGCTGGAATGGCCACTTCCTTGGGGGACGACAGTGCGGACTGCCAGTCCTCGTCGTCCAGTTCCACCCCATCCCCCGTCCACGCCTCCCGAAGGCGCACCAAGAGGTCAGCCCGATTATTGATAAGTTTTTTATAAATTAAAGAGATAGTACTGTCGGGGACATGACCATCGAGTATGCGGTCCTCGAGGGGCGATGAAACCGGGATCTTGGTCCCCTCCCCAAAAACAGAGAGCAGGGCATGCCGAACCTGGGCGTAGCGGAAGAACTCCCTTTCCGTAAGTTCGTATTCGCTCTGGAGCGCCGCGAATGTTTTAACCGCACCCTTAATCCATAAGTCTCCCACTCTACTAATACCAATCGTGTCCCAACGTTCAAACCCCTTCGTTGTCCAGAGGCTTCCCAGTCGGTCGGAGGCAAACAGAGGAGTAGCACATGTTAATCGCTCACTCCAGCCCATGGCTACATTGGCCGCCTTCCAGATCCGTACCGCAATCTTAGTAGGGCCCGTAAGGGTCCGTCCAGCCGAGCTGGAGTAAAGTGCCCTGTTATAGTTTCCGCCGGGAAGCAGGAATTTATCCATCTCATACGCCGGATTCAAGCCAGGCGCATACGTGGCATGGTTAATGGCCGATAGCTGTGAGGCCCAATAATACCTGCGAATGTCGGGAAGCGCGATGCCCCCGTCGTACCAGGGGAGAGTAAGCTTTGCCAGAGCGATACGCGCCCGTCCGTCCCACACTAGTCTCCTCTGCAGGCTCTCCACCTCCCGAAAGTAGGACACAGGAATGACATCGAAGGAGTTCTGAAGTGCATAGAGGAACCTGGGAAGGGACATCATTTTAAACAGTGCTGCCCGACCCAGCGGGGACAAGGGCAGCTTACACCACCGAGCCGTGTCCTCCCTCAAACGCCGAAGTGGAAGCAGGAGATTCTGCTCATAGCGAGCCACCGGGTCCAACGAGACGTATATCCCCAGGTATTTAAAGCCGGACAGAGATAATTAGATCGGAAGCCGAGGCGGCAAGAGAGGAGGGTCACCGGAGATAGGATAGACACAGGATTTAGACCAGTTGATCGTTAGACCCGAATTTCTCCCAAAGGAAGTCAGAACGTCAAAGAGAACATTAAGCGACTGCCGCGGCGAGGTGAGATACAGGAGAATGTCGTCCGCGTACAACGAGACCCGATCCTCGAAGCCCGGGGCCCACCGGATCCCTCTGATCGAGGGCTCCCAGCGGAGCCAGGCAGCGAGCGGCTCCAGGGCAAGAGCAAAGAGCAGAGGGGACAACGGGCACCCCTGCCTCGTACCCCTACCGAGAGCAAAGGGCCGAGAGACCCGCCCATTAACCACCACCTGAGCCATGGGTCCCTTGTAAAGAAGCTTCACCCAGCCAAGAAATCCCTCCCCAAAGCCGAATTTGGTCAAGACAGCCCAGAGGAATGGCCACTCGATGGTGTCAAAGGCCATCGTGGCGTCTAAAGAAACCAGCACGGCTGGTTCGGAGAGGTACTCCGCCCTGGCGAGGGCGCCGTGAAGACGCCGCAAGTTAAGAGCGGTGTTACGATGAGGGATGAAGCCGCATTGATCAGGATGAATCAGATCGCAGATGACGCTCAACAAACGATTGGCAAGGACTTTAGCCAGGATTTTAGGCTCTGCGTTTAGCAGTGAAATAGGCCTGTAGGAGGCACAGCGGTCACGTGGCTTACCGTCCTTGGGGATCACGACTATCGTAGCCAGACGCTGGTCGTCAGGAAGGGAACCCGCCTCAAGGGACTCCTGAAACATACGACGGAGGAAGGGCGCGAGTTTATCCAGGCGCAACTTGTATAATTCAATAGGCAGACCATTGGGACCCATCGCCTTGCCCGAACGAAGGGACCGAATCGCAGTTGCTATTTCATCTACAGACAAGGGGGCGTCCAGCTGCTCACGGTCTTCGACGGACAGGCAGGGCAAAGCGATATCCCTCAGCAGAAGGCCAGAGTCTTCTTCATCCCTATCAGTCACCGGGGAGTACACGGCCCGGAGGTGGTCAGCGAAACATTCCACAATCTCACCAGGCTCAGTCACACACACTCCATCCGAGACACGCAGCTCCGGGACCACACGATTCACTCTCTCCTTCTTATCCAGCCACGCAATCAACTTTCCCGCCTTGTCCCCGGCATCATACAATCGTCCCTGCTGCTCCCTGTACATCGTTTTGGCAGCGTCAGTGACAAGAGACCTGTATTCAAACTGTTTCAGGCTGAGGGCATGGAGCCCGTCCGGAGTGACACCCGTCTCCAAGGCCGACTCCAGCCCCGAGATGTCAGTCTCCAACTTCACCACTGCCTCACTCTTTTTTTTTTTTTTTTTTTTTTTTTTTTTGAAACCGTTTATTGCAGTTTATAGAAGTTACAGGTATGGGCCTACAACCACACGGGCGGCCGCTAGAGCATCAAAAGCATATTACATATATACAGCAAAAAACTTTCTCAGCGGTGCACAGTAGGAAGACAGGAGTGATCAATGGTGCAGTCCTCACAGCTCCATGCCCACAGTACGGTTCCATTTTCTTAACGCAAAACAACGTAAACAAACCACAACCGCAAGGCAACCCTCGATCCAAAGTGACAACACGTGCTCCATGAGTGGGGGATCCAAACCAGCAGCAAAATTCTGAAGAGGGGGACGGGAGTAGATCAGGGACTGGGGGACCGCGCGCCCGCGGCCAAGGGAGGGGCGCCATCTAGGGAGACGGAGCCGGCGAGGCCGCCGGTAGCAGCGGCGGCTCACAAATACCCCCGCGGTAGGCGTTCCAGGGGCCCCAGAGTTTCATCCACGCCCCAGGCTTACCCCTCGCCACATACACCACCTTTTCACGAAACATACACCAATCCATATGCTCTTTCCAGGCCGACACCGCAGGGGGCCTCTGGGATCCCCACAATTGGGCGATATCACGCTTGGCTATCATGTATCCCAGAGTCACCCACCGCGCCTGCGGGACCGAGTAGTCATTTGGTTCCCAGACATTCAGCAAGCATCTCCTCGCTTCAGGCAGCAGCGCGACACGCGTAACCATTCGTAGAACCTCATGCACACCACGCCAGAATCGCTCCACCTTCGGGCACTCCCACAGTATATGCATGAAAGTCGCCAACGCACCACAGCCACGCTTACACATTCCATCACCGGCAAAACCCATACGTAAAAGCCTTGGCCCCGTCACGTAGACCCGGTGAAGGATCTTGAGCTGGACGAAACGAAGGCGAGCCGGGATGGCCACCTCTTTCGGAGAGGCCACCGCGGAGATCCAATCCTCGTCGTCCAGCTCCAGCCCGTCGGCAACCCAAGCCTCGCGGAGACTAGTCAGCAGACACGATCTATCGTTAATCAATTTTTTGTATATGAGGGAGATCGTGCTGTCCGGAACATGGCCATCTAGCACTCTGTCCTCCAGGGGGGAAGACTCCGGAATGGATGCAACATCCGGGAAGACGGAGCCCAGCGCATGGCGGACCTGTAGGTACCGAAAGTACTCACTGCCCTGCAGCTGAAACTCCGCCTGCAGCGTCTCAAAAGTTTTGAATCCCCCCCTCGTCCAGAGATCTCCCACCGTGCTGATTCCGATCGTGTCCCACTTCTCGAAGCCCTTCGACGTCCACAGGGAGCCCAACCTCTCAGATGCATACAGCCGAGACGCTCGGGTCAAACGGTCCTTCCACCCCATAGCTGCATTAGCCGCGTGCCAGACACGCACCATGACACGCGTCGGTCCCGTCAAACGGGAGTCGGGCGCGCCAGAGTAGAGCGCTCGATTATAATCGCCACCGGGCAGAAGCGTCCTGTCCATCTCAAATGCCGGGTTCAAGGCGGGCCCGTAAAGGCCATGATTAATTGCAGCTAGTTGGGAGGCCCAGTAATACCGTTTGATGTCCGGGAGGGCGACCCCTCCATCGTACCACGGGAGCGTCAATTTAGCCAGAGCAATACGCGGCCTCCCGTCCCAGAACAGGCGCCGCTGGAGGCCCTCCACCTCGCGAAAGTAGCGTGCCGGGACCAGGTCCATGGTATTCTGGAGGGCGTAGAGGAAGCGCGGCAGGGACATCATTTTAAATAAGGCCGCTCGGCCGAGCGGCGAGAGCGGCAGACGCCGCCAGCGCACCACGTCCTCCCTCAGACGCTGGAGGGGGGGCAGCAAGTTCCGCTCATAGCGGGCCTCCGGGTCAAGAGTGATATATATACCCAGGTACCGGAAACCCTGGGAGGCAATCTGGATCGGACAGTCCCGTGGCAAGACCGGGGCCTCCCCGGAGAGCACATAGACACAGGATTTCGCCCAGTTGATGACCAGGCCTGAGTTGCGACCGAAGGAGCGCAAAACATCAACCAGGACGATCAGTGACTTGCGCGGGGAGGCGAGATACAAAAGGATATCGTCAGCATAGAGGGACACGCGGTCCTCATGCTCGGGGGTCCAGCGGAGACCACGGATAGAAGGGTGCCACCGCAACCACTCCGCCAGGGGCTCCATGGCCAGGGCGAACAGGAGAGGCGACAGGGGACAACCCTGTCGCGTGCCCCGCCCCAGCGCGAATGGGGCAGATACTCGCCCATTCACCACCACCTGCGCCAACGGGCCCGAATATAGCAATTTGACCCAGCTGACGAAACCCGGGCCGAACCCAAACTTCGCCAGCATCGCCCAAATATATGGCCATTCGAGCGTATCAAACGCCATGGTGGCGTCCAAGGACGCCAAGATGGCCGGCTCCCGCACAAATGGGACACGCGCGAGCACCCCGTGTAAGCGCCGCAGATTAAGCGCCGTGTTGCGGTGTGGTATAAAGCCCGATTGGTCTTGGTGGACCAAATCGCCCACCACGCCAATCAACCGGTTGGCCAACACCTTGGCGAGGATTTTGGGCTCCGCGTTCAGAAGCGAAATCGGCCTATAGGATGTGACCCGCTCACGGGGCTTCCCCTCCTTATGGATCACCACAATTGTAGCCAGACGCTGGTCCGGCGGGAGGGAGCCCTGCGAGTGGGCCGCAAGGAACATCGCGCGCAGGTGGGGCGCCAACACATCCGGGCGTAGCTTGTATAGCTCAATGGGAATACCATTGGGGCCCATGGCCTTGCCGGATGCAACCGAGCGAATAGCCGAGGCAATTTCGTCCGAGGTGGGCGGGGCATCCAGCGAATCCCTGTCCTCCACCGTAAGGGAGGGCAGTGCGATGTCCCGAAGCAAGGCATGGGAATCTTCCTCCGAGCAGGGAGAAACCGGGGAGTAGACTTCGCGGAAATAATCCGCGAAGCAGGAGACAATGGCTTCCGGCTCAGTGACGCACACACCATCCACGCTCTCAATCAAAGGCACCACGCGGCTCGCTCTTTCCCTCTTGTCCAACCACGCAATCAATTTGCCAGCCTTGTCACCCACATCATACAATCGCCCCTGCTGCTCTCTACTGAGGCCCCTGGCCGCCTCCGTGACGAGGGCCCGGTAGGCCGCCTGCTTTAAGTGCAAAACATGCAACTTGGCGTCTGTTACCCCGCTCCCCAGGTCACCCTCCAGTTCTGCAATCTCGGCCTCAACCCGGGTCACCTCCTCCCGCTCGCGCCGCCGGGCATTGGAAATAAAGGAGAGGGCCTCCCCTCTAAGAACCACCTTGAAAGCCTCCCACAGGGAGATGGCAGACGGGACCGACCCCACATTCTCATCGAAATAGCGCTGCAAGGATTTGATCAAGTCGGCACGAATGGTGGGGTCGCACAAATACCATGCATTGATCGGGGCCACTCTGCCATCCCCCCTCGGGAAGACATCGAAATGTAACAACAATGGGGAGTGGTCAGAGATACCCCGTGCCAAATGGCGCACCTCCCCCACCCTCCCTGCCTGGGCCGCCGGGACAAGGATGTAATCAAGCCGCGAGAGGCTACCATGGGCCCCCGAGTGGAAGGTGTACTGTTGCAATACGGGATGCTTTAAGCGCCAGCAATCCACCAGGCCCAGCGTGTCTAAAAGGCCGGGCAGCCACGCCTGTGCCCGGGGGAGGTCCCTAGGGGGATGGCGATCCATAGACCCAGAGGCAACCGCGTTAAAGTCCCCTCCAACCACCAACAGGCCACCCGGAAGGTCCAGAAGGAGGCGCCCCAGGTCCGCAAATGTAGTGGCTTGTAACCCAGGCGGGACGTACACTGATATAAAGATAAACACTCTACCCTCCATTCGTCCCACCAGAACAGTGTAACGTCCCCTCTCATCATGGCGCACCTCGTCAATCTCCAACGGGAGCGAGTTCTTGACCATAATACCCACCCCCCGCGAGCCCGAAGTGAAGCCGGAGTGGGCCGCCAAACGATATCCCCGCCGATTCATTGCATGAAAGGTGTTACCTATAAGGTGTGTCTCCTGCAGGAAGACAACATCTGGAGAAATACGTTTTAAATACTGCAGGACCACACCACGCTTAATCCTATCCCCCAGGCCGTTAACATTCCATGACAACACAATCAAATCCCTACCCCCCATCATACGTCAAAACAATCGGTCGCCCCCCACCGAGCATCTTAAAAACAACAAAACAGTTGCGGGTTTGCCTTGCGGTGCTAACAAACAACACACCCCCCCCACCCCCCGGTCCCAACAGAACTCCCCCCTCCCTGCACCCCTGCATGAGCCCAGACAGCCCCCCCAAAGTGCAGTGTGCCTGTCGCCCCATAGCTAAGTACTAACTAGTCCCCCCGAGGAGGAGGGAAGCCCCCAGCAGACCCCACCCGACCTCCATGGGAGGGGAACATACGAAAGCAATATATGGTAAAGGAACAATATCCAGAGCAAGGCCTATACAGTCACCCCTCAATTCTGATCCGGCGGGCCCTCCCCGCCAGCCGCGCCCCCCCACCCCGATCTCCAGGCAAAGTATCTAACCAGTCCCCAGCCACCTCGGGCCGGTCGAAGAAGTGCGTACGGCCATCCACCTCCACCCTCAGCTTAGCCGGAAAGAGCATTGAGTACTTGAGGTTTAGGTCCCTTAGGCGACGTTTAATACCAAGAAAGCTCTGTCGCTGCTTCTGGACCGCCGGAGTAAAGTCTGGGTAGAAGTGTACATCCATGTTGTCCAGCCTGACCGGTCCCTGTTGCCTGGAGGTCTGGAGGATGGCGTCTCTGTCCCGGAAATTAAAAATCCGGGCAATAATAGGTCGCGGCGGTGCACCGGTCTTAGGGCGGCCCCCAGGGACCCGGTGGGCACGCTCCACCGCAAAAAGCTTACTCAGCCCCCGGGGCTGGAGATGGGTCAGGATCAGTTCTTCCACGAAGAGATCTGCCGCCTCCACCTCTCGGCCCTCCGGCACACCAATAATGCGAACATTGTTCCTCCGGGCCCGACCCTCGGAATCCTCCAGTCGCCGGTCCATCAGGGCGCTCGCCTGGCCAAGCCGGCGCACCTCCTTCTGGAGGGCCACCACGTCCGTAGTGAGGCCCGTTGTGGTGTGGGCCAGGGAGTCAACTCGGTCGTTCGTTTTTGACAAGTCTGCCCTCACAAGGCCCACATCCACCAGGACCGAGTCAATTTTTTGCGCCAAGGTATCGAAACGCTGGTCCACTGAGGCCTTCATCTCTGCGATGGCGCCCATGACGTCCCGGAGGGTCAGATCCACCGGTTGGGCAGGCGTCTCCGTCGGGCCCACCTGGGATGACCGCGATGTCTCCGGAGAACCCTTCTGGAGCGTATAGCGATCCATACTATTGGCCTGGTGCGCCGTGCCACGGCGGGTTGTCTTCATCTTCGCCCGGTCGCCATCTTGTTTGGTGGACATGCTGGCCCTTCCACCGTCGTGCCAAGATCTCCAAACGGGCCGCCACACCAAATCACGGGTGTCAGGGGGGGGGGCGGGGGCGACCACCGGGCCGCGGGTCAACCCACCGCCGGCGGGTCAGCCGGGCACCTGGACAAGGCAACACCACCGCACCCCGCTCCGCAGCCCGACCCCGCCTGAGGCAAGGAGGGCGCAAAAGCGAAAGTGAAAGTGCGGGGTACGCGAGTCGCCCAGCCCCGCTCGCCGCTGTTATTCACTTCGTCCCCGGATCGCCCCACTACTCCAATCCGGGGGGCCGGCGAGGAGAAGGCCGCAACCTTCAATCGATGCTCCCACCGGTGTTCGGGGTCCGATTCGAGCCCAAAAAACGGGTGGCGCCTCAGCTCGGGTTCACCGACACAGTCCCCTCAACAAGGACAGGATATCGCCAGGATTAATTCAGGAGGTCGCGGAGGTCCTCGGGAGCCTCGCACCTACGCGGCCATCTTGGTTGCGCGCTAGGCTCCTCCCCCACTGCCTCACTCTTGAACTTCTTAGCCACCACTATCTGGGAGAGGGCGTGTCCGCGGATTACGGTTTTAAAGGCTTCCCACAAGGACATTGCGGACGACACCGACCCCTCGTTTTCAAGGAAGTATTGGTCCATAGCCTTAACCAGGCTGTCGCGAGTCGTAGGGTCTCGCAGGTACCACGGGTTAATGGGAGCAATCCGCCCTGCAGACGGCGACTCGGTGTCAAAGAGCAGC
The DNA here is from genome assembly GCF_964204655.1 of Triturus cristatus. Taxonomy (NCBI): domain Eukaryota; kingdom Metazoa; phylum Chordata; class Amphibia; order Caudata; family Salamandridae; genus Triturus; species Triturus cristatus. The sequence continues at coordinate 313,516,947 of NC_140582.1, forward strand.
CACAGCGGGGAATGATCGGAGATACCCCGCGCCAGGTGCCTAACCTCTCGAATCCGACCAGTCTGAGCCGCGGGCATAAGGAAGTAGTCTAACCTAGAAAGACTCCCATGCGCCCCAGAGTGAAAGGTGTACTGACATTGGGTCGGATGCATTAATCTCCAACTATCTACCAGGCCGAAGGTCTCCAACAGTCCACCAAGCCATGTCTGGGCAGCGGGGAGGGCCCTGGGTGGGTGACGATCCAGGTCACCCGAAACCACCGAATTAAAGTCCCCGCCCATAAGCAAAAGACTATCCGGAAGTTCTAGCAGCATTCGACCCAAGTCCGCGAAGGTGGAGTTCTGGAGGCCCGGGGGGACGTAAACTGAGACCAGGGAAAGGGGCTGCCCCTCCCACCTCCCAATCAGACACACATAGCGCCCTCTGTCATCCGAGACTACCCTAGTGATATCCAACGGAAGTGAGGATCGCAGGAGAATGCCCACCCCCCTGGAGCCAGTTGTGAAACCAGAATGGGCCACGAGGCGGTATCCCCCCCTGTTCATTGCATGACAAACATTACCAACCAGATGCGTCTCCTGGATAAACACCACATCAGGAGTCAGACGACGCAAATACTGCAGTACTACACCCCGTTTGATACGGTCCCCCAACCCATTGACGTTCCATGACATCAGCCTCAACCCGTCCCCCCCCATCCCCTCCAATAGATCAAAGGCCCCCCAGTCAGTAGCACAGTTCCCGAATCTGGACAAAAATCAATACCTCGCCATGCAAACAAAAAACACACCGCAAAACAACCCCTCCTTCCCCCCAACCCCCCCCCAACTCCAACTCCCCCCACCCTGCACCCCTGCGGGCCAAAAAACCCCCCCAACTTGCAGTGTGCCTGTCGCCCTACTAACCCCATTCTACGAAAAGACCCCGGAGGAGGAAAGGGACCCGTCCCCGCCCGCCCCCCACACAGGTCCTAGTGAGACAAAATGAACAAAAGAAATAAAACCCAGCTGAACAGTGCAAAATGGCAAAATCAAGGACCACAAGTCACTCCAAAGGGGACCCGCCACCTTCGGCGCCTGCAGAGGGCCCGGGACGGCCACCTTTGTCCGGCAGCGAGTCCAGCCAGTCACTCACGGCCACAGGAGAGTCAAAAAAGGCAGTCCGATCCTCATGTTCCACTCGGAGTTTTGCAGGGTAGAGCATAGAGTACTTTAGGCCCAGTTCACGGAGACGACGCTTCACCCCCTGGAATCCCATCCGCTGTTTCTGGACAAGTTGGGTAAAGTCCGGATAAAAGTTAATGGATGAGTTCTCATGACGAACCGGGCCGTGGACCCGTGAGGCCTGCAGAATAGCATCTCGATCTCTATAGTGGAACAGTTTGGCCACGATAGGCCTCGGGGGGGGCCCCGGCCGTGGCCGACCGCCCGGAACTCGATGGGCCCGCTCCACGGCAAAGAACTTACTTAGGCCTGCAGGGGCCAACTGTTGGAGGATGAGTTCTTCGACCAGGAGGTCAACCGGGCGGCTGTCGGAGGACTCCGGTACGCCTATGACACGGATGTTGTTGCGTCGGGCCCGTCCCTCGAAGTCCTCCAGCCGCCGGGCCATCTGATCGTTGACCACCTTGATGTCACCAAGCGCGGCCTGCAGGTCCGACACATCCGCACCAAGGGCGGAGGTCCGCGCATCGAGAGCCTGAACCCTCTCGTTAGTTTTGGAGAGATCTGCCCGAATTAAGGTGACATCGATTGCCACCGTGTCGATTTTACGGGCCAGGGCCTCGTATTGCGTGGCGATGGTTTCCCTGATGCCATCAATGGCGCCCATGATGTCCTGCAGGGAAAGCTCCGGAGAGACGGTCGTGCCACCACCGGCGGCGTCCGGGGGGGGGCCGGTCGCTCCAGGGGACCCTCTGCCCAGAGTGTAGCGGTCCATGTTGTTGACCTGGACCGGTCCCCCGCGGAGGGAGGCCTTAGTCTTACGCCCCTCGGGGCCCCCCTTGCCCCCCATGTGGTCACGGACACCGAAGGGGACCGCCGATCAAGGGTCGTAGGGGCACCGGCACCGCAGACCAGCGCCTCACCAGAGACCACAATATAGCGGTGCGGGGGGACCCAAGGCGATGGGCACACTAGTGGCAGGTGGAGACAAAGCCTCGCGCAGAGGCCATGGAAACACCCCGCCACAGCAAGTGCGTTCGCCGGCCAGCCCCCTGAAGTCCGAAAGTGAAACCGAAAGTGGTAGAGCGGCCACTGGCACCGCACTGCGGCCGATGTTGTTCAATTACGACACGGCTCCACGGTTCACCTTCGCCCCGGGCACCTCCGTCGGGTGGGTCCCAAAAGTTCGAACAACGACAACTCAGGATTCCCAGGTCCGATTCGAGTTCTGAAAAGAGATACGTGCTCAGCCGGTCGTCATCTGCCAGATTCCATAAACCACATCAGGATATTCTCAGGATAAATTCCGAGGAGCAGCAAGGGTCCGGGGAGCCCTGTGCTCACGCGACCATCTTGGATGCGCGCTAGGCTCCTCCTCCAGCTTGTAGAGTCTTAATGAATTTAGTGTACCTTTTCCATAATAAAACCAGGGAATGGCTAGGGCATTATAGAGGGAAAGGCAATCTGAAAAAATCTCCCTTGAAAAGCCTGTTTCTGGGTTTCCCCAGACCCTTAACCATAATAATAAAGGGCAAATTCTTTCCATGGTGTCCCAGTGCATCCTGCGCAAAAGATCTATTAAAGCTTGTTCACTCCCTATCCTCTTCATGATGTCCCAAACGTTGGACCAAGTCAAAAGCGGAACTGAGGTCCATAAAAACTAAATGGATTGACCCTTTCATGGCCATGACATAATTCTCAATAATTAACTCATGTTATGGCACTGCTCTACTGTACCTAGCCCCGGCGGAAAGCTAGCCCTTATCACATTAGCAAGTAGGTGGCCCATACTGCACTGTTTGCTTTGAACATATCCATAGGGACTCTACCCGATCCCGGGGCCTTCCCAGATGGATTTAGGTTGATTGCAGTAATAACTTTTCTCACTGTAAAGGCCTGATTATGATGCCAGGCGGCGGGACCGTCGCCGACATCACAGTGGTCGGAAGACCACCCGACATGCAGGCAGTCGTTCTGACTGCCAAATTATGATAGGACCACTGGTGTGGTGGTCGGAAATTGTCCTTTTTTATTGTGGCTTGTGCTGCAGCCCAGGTAAAGGGCCACAGCACATTTCGCAATGAAAAAAGACAATGTGTGCACATCCATGCGCCATGTGCCATGCACCATGTGGTGCATGGTACACGGTGCTGGGCTGTGTGTGGGGGCACTACATGTGCCCACAGGGCCACTTGTAGGTGGCCCACAAGACAGGGAGCCCTGTTTGGGGCTCCTAAATGCCGTTTCCGACAGACTTTCTAAGGTGGTGGGACCGCCATGAAAAACATGTGGTAAATGGTAATCATAATCCTAATGGCGGTGCCTGCTCAGCACAGCTGCCATTAAGAGATTATGATTTACTACCGACGCCCCGAAGGGATTGTAGATCCTGTCAGAGGTGGCGGTCTTTCCCACTGCAGTTTCTGTTCCGACTAAGGTTAGGACTCCTAACTTTACAACTACTAAACTGAGAAAAATCCTAATTTTAAGGCTTTCGGTATTCACAGAAGGCATTTAGGAGTCCTAAAGTTAGGAGTCCTAAATTTAGGACTACTAAATTGAGAAAAATCCTAATTTTAAGACTTTCGGTATTCACAGAAGGCATTTAGGAGTCCTAAAGTTAGGAGTCCTAACTATACTACTAAACTGAGAAAAATCCTAATTTTAAGACTTTCGGTATTCACAGAAGGCATTTAGGAGTCCTAAAGTTAGGACTCCTAACTTCTGTGAATACCGAAATGAGTAAGTGCCTTCTGTGAATACCAAAATGAGTAAGTGCCTTCTGTGAATACCAAAATGGTAGTAAGTTTAGGATTTTGTCTTAAGTTAGTTCTGTGAATCGGGCCCAAAGTGTTTTAGAGTTATTGATGGGTGCTTGCCAGATTCATTCAGATGAGAAATAGAGTGAGTGTTATTGGCTTCCAGAGCTGAGGAGTGTGCTGAAAGACAAGCTGCTGACATGGAGGCCGAAGGTGCCCAGTGTGACTTAGTCATGAGTATAAAAAGTAAGCCAAAGCAAAAGACTGAAGGACACACAGTGATGTCTACACATAAACAGAAGTTATGTTTTAGATGTGGATTTTCGTTTCCACACTAAGGAAAATGTCCCTCCATTGGAAAGATATGTAATGGTTGTGGGAAAAGAGAAACATTTTGGGACGGTTTCTAAAGTGATGGAAAAAGTAAGTGCGTCACTACGCGAAGACAAAATGGCTGGCAGAACATTTCAGAAGCAACGTTCGATGCACACCCACAAGGCCAAGCGTCATCCTCAATTGAGGCAAATTGACACTGAAGTTGATCGCAATCTAAATTATCGTCCAACACTTCATCCCCCTTGATATCAAGTGAAAGTGAGGAATATGGTTGTACTTTGTCGATGTTTACCTCTGAGAAACGTGCACATGTCAGACTGGCTGCATGTGAGGAAAAATGTCTGTCAAAGAAAAGTCCACATGCCCAAGCACCAAAGTCATACATACGTTGTCCGGAGATTACTTTGAAAATAAATGGTTGTTTGATACCTTTCATCATCAATGGTGCTTCTATAAACATAATGTCTGAAGACAAATGCAATGAATTATCTCCATTGCGCAGACTTACGCCATCGAAAACCAAAGTGTACACATGGGCTAGATCTAAGCCCATACAAAGTCAAGGTTCATTTGTAAAGACAATGAAACAAAACAAAGTTGTAAGCACCCATCCATGTGCTTCAAATGCCTGTCTCCTCAGTTTTAGTACAGCAACTGATATGGAACTGAATTCTGTGAATTACAACATAATGCTCACTACAAAATAGTAAGTTAATTGACATTATTGTTTCATAGTTTAGGAAAGCTTAAGAATATGAAAGTAAAGTTGCATATTAATGAGGATGTCCATCCTGTTGCTCAGAGATGTAAATGAATTGCTTTTCACTTACAAGAAGCTGTAGATAAACAACTTGAATCGTTACTTAAGCATGACGTTATTGAGCTTTTAACTCCGACGCTATGCGTTTCTCCCACAGTGGTAGTGTCAAAAAGGACAGTGAAGGAGCTATACTTCTATGCATTGATATGCGTCAAGCAAATAAGGCAATTGAACAAGAACGACATCCAGGTCCACACATTGCTGACATGACAACACAATTAAATGGTGCAAAGGTCTTCTCTTGCCTTGTCTTAAATAAAGGTTATCAGTAGTTGGAACTTGAAGAAGATTGCAGGTATATTACAACCTTTCCTACACATGTTGGTCTGTTTCGAAACAAGAAATCCAATTTTGGTGAGTCATTGGCTGCAGAACTTTTCCAATACTTCATTCAACGTGTCATACACCTGTTGTAAATGCATTCAACTATAGCAATGCCATATTGATTTTGTAGCTACACAGGAGCATCATAAAGTTCCTACACAAGTATGAGGTCTTCTTACTGATGCAGGTTTGACTTTGAATGCAGACAAGTGTGAGTTCCACAAAACAAAGTCAAATTTATTTGGCCATATTGTTTTAGACAGGGGTATAACACCTGATCCTGCAAAAGTACAAGCTTTGTGAAATGCTGATTTTCCACAAGATGTTTCTATGATACTGTCAGATCAGTTAGTACAAACAGATATGTTCTATCTACAACACTAACGTATAAATCGAGCCGGCTGGAGCGTTGACCAGAAGATAGTCTGACCACTTCCCTTGGTGCCCTGACAGGAGTACAAAAGATACTGTTCCCTTTAAAAAGTGCACCCAAGGTAATGGGGGTGGGTAGAACAATAAATGTCAGCCTGCAAATACTCTGGGGTCAGAAGGAGCCTCTCGTACTGCCTTATTCTGGATATTGTGTAGACACTGCAGAAACACAGAGCCAATACCAATGGTACTACCTGTAGTGTAACAAATAAGAGATAGGGGACATGATTAACTAAATCATTGATACTCAAAGTGCGGCCCAGGGCCACATGCGGCCCTCCTGACCTTTACATGCAGCCCCCTGGTGTACAGCAGCACTCGTTTGTTGTTTACTAGAGAGATACTAACAATAAAAAAGATGTCAAATAAACAGGCACACATTTATTTAAAGGTTTATTGGTGTTAAAGAAAGAAAGTAACTATTGAGTCCTACACCACTTAACCTCATGAGCACCTTCATTTTTAAAGCCATCTTGCAGCAAACGTATAAACATATGATAGAGTTTCTTCAAAATTCAAAAGGTGTAGTTGAAGAACCTTTTCACTTTTGCACAGCAGATTATATCAGTACACTGAGATGCATTATTTTAAAAGTTATCGTTTTCAAACATGAATTTAGAAACATTAATACTTCCCCCCCACCCTGACAACAATGCCAACCGTGAACTAAACAGGCAAAGTTTTTGTTATGTGCACTCTTTGAGTGACCTGGGTTCCTATTATACTAGTAAAACATTATAGTTTACTAAATCAAACATAGGAGAAGGTTTTGTACAGCGTGCTGCCTGAAGTCATATATTTCGAGGTCCTTGTATATATAATAATGAAGAAAAAGGAGGGAAAATGAAATAAAACTATTGACTAGGATCACACAATTTGGTAAAGTGGGGAAGCCTGGATTAATTCCAGGTTTTCTGGTTTCACATTGAACAATGCAGCAACTGGATGTATATGCTTTGCTGAGCCTATACCCACGCTACTGACTGGGTGTGAATGTTTTGATTTGTTCTGCATTCCGTCCATCAATTGTGTATCTTTTGTTTTCTTGCCCTAAGTGCGTCGGGTATGCCCAGACATGGGTCCTGAGCTCACTGTGCCACTGGAATCAAGCTATCCTGGCTGAAGAGGGGTGAAACCCCGAAACCGGTCCTAGGATGCTTGTTTCTGCTCCAAGGAAGACCTGGCTTGGCAGTTCGTGCTGGACTGTTCCCATGAGGCATAGGGTCAAGACTGATTTGCACATGGCCAGGTCTAAACTGGGCTGGCATGGTGAGCAAAAGAATGATGGATTTAACCCAGGTCTCTTGACTGGGGGTGAATGTTTTGATTTGTTCTGCATTCCGTCCATCAATTATGTGTCTTTTGTTTTCTGGCCCTAAGTGCGCCGGGTATGCCCAGACGTGGGTCCCGGGCTCACTGCTCCACTAGAATCAAGCTATCCTGGCTGAAGAGGGGTGAAGCCCTGAAACCTGTCCTAGGATGCTTGTTTCTGCTCCAGGGAAGACCTGGCTTGTCAGTTCGGGCTGGAATGTTCCCATGAGGCACATTTCTTGACTGGGGGTGAATGTTTTGATTTGTTCTGCATTACGTCCATCAATTGTGTGTCTTTTGTTTTCTCACCTTACTGCAAAGGTCTCCCCAGCAGCCGCCCCCCACCCCCAGTCCGACAGCACCCTGCTGACATCAATGCTCTCGGTCACATCACGGACCACACCTTTTGGCCCCTCGGAAAATGTTTGCCAGTACCCATGAACTAAATGCTCTGCCTATACACATACACAAATTCTGGCAACTCTAGGAATCACTCACATGCACTAGATAGGCTCTATAGCTTATTTGCAGAGTCACCTAAAGGAGCTGATACAAGTCATTCCTTTTTCATGGCATACTAGTAGGATGATATGTCTCATTTGATAAATAGAAATCCATGCATGTATTCTGGTAATCCAGGAAAAATGCCACAAACCAGAATACTGATCAGAAAATAGAGAAAGATCCTTTTAGAACTGCATGTCACGATAAACAACAAAGTACAGCATATGTACACACATACAAGCAGGCTTGTCCAGGAGGTTAGGAAAATCAGTAGGCAGCTCTCCTGAGCTGTGGTAACCCCAGCAGGTCACTGGGATACGGCACGCTATCCCAGCTTGCGTTCAGAAACAGCAAGATGCAAGTGCTGCCTTGCTGTAGAAATGGGAACCCAGTGGGGTGCAGGGAGACGGCACGTCAACCCAGCATGCTAACAAATTCAGCAGGATGCAAGTGGCGGCTTGCTGCATGACGGGCTCCCCTTTTGCACAGTCTGGGACCGGTCCACACCAAAAGTCCACACCAAAGACTCCAAGGAAATCCACATATGGAACGTGCCAAGCCAGGAACAACTGGAGCATGTCAGCACAAGGCAACCAGGAAGTTTGTCAAACGAGGATGTGATCCAGAGGCATGGCTAAATAACTACATATTCAAGATGGCCATCGGGGTATTTGCCTCTCATGATTGTGTCTCACTCTCCTGGCAAGAGTTTCTGGATTTTGTAGTTTGTTTCCGTTGGCAGCCATGACTCTCTTTGGCCTCAGTTCCTCTATCAGGCAGAGGTGAGTGACCCATACAGTACTTGACTCAAGAATAATACTGTGTCATGACAGATACGTTCATTTCTGGGCATGGCCAGTTACGATTAAAGATACATACAAGACTTTGCTACTATAAGTGCTCCCTTACGAGAGTTTACTAAGAAAAGTGTTTCATTCAAGTGGTCACCAGAATGTGAGAGAAGTTTTTAGAAAATCAAACAAGCCACTGGATCTTCTGCTGAAATTACCTACTTTACTCAAAAGCTTCATACTGAGGTTGTTGTTGATGCTAGCCCATTTTGGTTAGACGCTATCCTACACAGCACAGCTGACAACCAAATGCTTGGAGGCATATTCTGGCATATGACAGTAGAAGTTTGCCCCAGACAGAACGGGGTTACTGACAACCTGAGAAAGAAAATTTAGCCACGGTATGGAGCTTGTGAACATTTCCATGTATTCCTTTTAATCTGGTGACTGATCATTAAGCTTTACTGGCTATCTTTGGCAATCCAAAAGCCAAGATGCCTCCTCACATTGACCGGTGGGAACTAGGATTACAAGTGTACAATTATATCATTGTGCATCATCCAGGGAATGATCGCATCCCTGCTGACTACTTTTCCAGAGTGCCTATACAAGGTCAGGCTACTCCATCCAAGACGGCTGAAGCCTACATTAATTTTATTGTAAAATCAAATACGCCAGCTGTTATATCATTAGCCCAGATCATCATTGCCACGAGCCATGATAGTGACATGCTGAAGTTGAAAGATATAATTACACATCAGTCATTGAACAGACACACTCAACCTCTCACCAGTGATGGTGAATACAAAAAATACAAAAATTTTAAAGATTAAGTGTCTATAACTCAAGAAGATTCAGGAATCCTTATTCCGGAAAGTCTGCGACAGAAAATAATTTAAGCAGCTCACGAAGTACATTGTGATATTGTTGCCACCAAAAGAGCTCTTAGTGACCGAGTTTGGTTTCCATATTTAGATGAGAGGATTGAAAAAGAACTCAAGGCTTGTCCTCTATTACTCAACATACTCTTAACATGTCAGAACTCCCTAAGCATGCATTGTGGAGAAATAGCCATTGATTTATTTGGCGCACTTGATAATGGACATCCTCTAATGGGAATTGTGGATGAGTACTCCCGTTTTCTATTAATAGAAGGTCTCTCATTCTCAACTCATGAGTGAGTCATTCAGAGACTAAGTAGCATCTTTGTGACATGGGGGGTTCCAGCCATTTTGAAGTCTGATAATGGCCTGCCTTTTAACAGTCGAGAATTTAAGGATTTCCTGAAGCATCTGAACACAAAGCATCAGAAAAGTACATCTTTATGGCCGCAGGCCAACAGCCTTTTGGAACGTATTATGTGTACGCTAAAGAAAGCAGTTCAGTGTGCAACTCTGAAGAGGATCAGTTTAAAAACTGTATTGAATTCCACCCTACGAGCCTATCATTTAACACCTCACTCAACCAAACACGAAAGTCTTACCACTTTGATGTTCGGGAGAGCAATGACAAACAAGTTACCGCAATAGACCAACAAAAGAGACAGAAATGAGAACACAACTCATACAAAGGACGTGGTTAAAACGTTGAAATTGAAAGCCTATGCAGACAGGAGGCGACATGCATAGAAGATTGAGTGTAAAAGACGAGATCTCGTGATCGCCTGACAAATGTGGAGGAGGAAATCTGCTGCTCCATATTATGCTGAACCTTTCCATGTAGGGTACACCTAGGGGCACATGGTGACTTTTCATCCTGGAAAGTCTGTTACCAGAGACTCTTCTCACTTTCAGAATTTGATTCATCGTTCCTCTGATCAAGATGGTGAAAGAAGACTGAACCTGAAAACTCAGTGACTGCTGTTACCTCTTCACTGTCTTTGAACATCTCTGACACTGAATATGACAGCTCCCAGCTTCCAGTAATTAGATCAGGTTGCATAATTAAAGTGCCAAGAGGGTGGATTGAAGAGATGTAATTTGTAAATAAATTATCATTTCTTATTTAACAGAGAGGGAGATGTAGCGTCTTGCAAGTTTTATGATGTAACTCTTTTGGCTCCTAACCGACTTGTTTTAGAATGTTGGGATTGCAGTTACATGCAGAAGAATAAAGACGTGTGTGTGGCATAGTTATTGGTTGGTACCGAGCCTGGGAGGACGCTACAATGCGTATGTACAACATTTACCAAATTACTTTCAAGTTCTTCTACCACCTTAGTAATATAATTAGAGTTTTATGGTGCAAACAGCAGCATTTGATGATAAACAGAAAAGCACATTTCTTTAACAACGAGTTTAGTCAGATTAACTGAAATCAAGATTGCCAACCCCCTTTAGCTCTGATCGATGATGAAGGAATAGCTGAGGTACACAAACAATATAAAGCGTTTAAGCTAAAAGCATCAGAAGCCCATATTTTCTTGAGACAGCTTATATCAAATTCGTTTAAGACAGAGAGCCAGTCCGGGTCTGACATCTTGGATCAGACACCAGCAATATTCGTTGGAAGAAAAAATACGGGTGTGTCATGTAAATAAGAAGAAAGAATAGTACCTTTAGTCGTGGAGGGGGCCTCTGTCTCCAGGCCAAGAGAGTAGGCCCAGCCTAGTTACGTCCGGCTGTGGATTGGCGCAGATGGCTCGCTCTTGGCTCAGTCTTCACCTGCCCATGCGTCCCGGTTTGTCCGGCACCGCCGGCTGGATGCCTGCAGTTTAAGCGCCCGAGCTGAGCAATGAAGGCAGCCTTGCCTCTCAGGGCACAGCGAGGTCTTGTGGCCCTTGGTGTCCAAGCCCTTCATCCACCGCTCTCTCCTCTGCTCTCCCCCACGCTGGAGGCCTGTAGTTTGTGGCCTGAAAGGTGCGATGAAGGCAGTCCTACCTCTCAGGGCACAATGAGGTCTTGTGGGCCTGGGAGTCCCAGTTCGTCCTCCAGCAGTCTCTCCTCTGCTCTGTCCCCCGTGCCGCGGGCTGAATGCCTGAAGTTAAAGCGCCCAACCCGCGCAAAGAAGACAGCCTCACCTCTCAGGGCACAGCGAGGTCTTGTGGGCCTTGAATCCTGGCCCTTCCTCCAGTACTCTCTCCCCCCAGAGGTTTAGTAAGTGTCGAATTTATACTCGATGAGTAAACTAAGAAAGAGATTGGCCATACGACATGGGAATCGAAAGACCGTCCAAATAATATATGGTCCAAGAAAAGCAATTTTGTAGAATGAAGGTTCACCTTAAAAAGATGGAAAGAGAAAAATAACCACTTCCAGTCAGAAATAATAAATTGTGCTACAACACACAGGTAGCATCATTAACTCAACACAATATAATTTAACAAATTCAACCAGACATAACATCATCTAACGAGGTTCATAACTTGAAAATAACTACGCATTAACACGGCACAATACCTAGACAGATAAACCTTCATTCTAGTTCTCCGAGGGACAACAATCTGCGCAACAGAGAGCGGGACAGCAGAGAGTTCCATCTTTCCCAATAAATGCTTTGGACTGATTTCAGATACAAATACCCCTCTTCGTAACTCGTTGGTTATCTGCTCATGGAAAATAGCAGTCATAGACAGGGATTTGAAAGAAAACAGAAATAATCGGTCAAACTTTTTAAGTCCACTCCATATTGTGTGTCTACAAGAAACATGGAAAGACACCTTCTTCTTTCTCGCCAACAACACTGTATTTGACAGCCGTGCCTCAAAGACAGCTCGGGAAAGACCAAGCGGAGGCTTGGTAATACTACTTAGGAATTACCTCGACCTCAAATCAATAAATGAAACAAATTATGTTGATATCAACTGTCATATTCAAGACCAGTGCTAAGACCATTGTGATCAATCCTTACATTCCCCAGCAAATTGCAAAGCAAAAAAATTATCTTCATAATTTTCTTAATGATTTAAAATCTTTAATTGACTCTACCACAGCCACAAAAATCATCATAAGGTGCAACTTCAATTCCGATTTAACAGGTGAGAATCAAAACTCAGAGTACAATCCCATAGACAAACTACATTTATTCCACAAACTCAATGCAATAAAGAGAGATTTACTCAATGTGGACGGATCAGTTGCACTTTATTATGGAAAGTGGAATACAGACAACTTCATTGAAGATTACTAAATGGCCAAGGGCAATCAGTGATTGACTAAACATTTTGCAGACTTTCATAGATGTTCTAACTTGAAAATGGTCACAAGACCAGAAAATGACCATAACTCTCCATACATATCATTGACCTTGTCAACTAGCCTTCATAACCCCTCAAAAGTGAACAGAAGGCTCATGTGGAACTGTACATTTAATTTTTGCTTGACACAGCAGTGGGAGCAATCTTTAATCCAGAAAGCTTTCCACTTCATCACTCCATTTAAATATTAGTTGAATGATATGATGTATACTTGGGAGTAGCTTTTAAATACCATCTTTAATTACCTGTCTTCCACTGTAAACACCTCAAGAAAAGGTTACCAGAAGACAAACCATACTGACCTAGAGGTACTTAATGAAAGCAGAAAATACCAGAAACAAATGTACCTATTATAAGAAGATCTATCTGATAAAACTAATAAACAAAAAAGATGCATGTCACAAACTACAGCTGTCAAATATTCATAATAATGCTCACAAATCTCGGGCCATTATTGTCTCTGGCCATTATCAACACAGACAGATCACAGAGCACTATATTCCCTTTGCAACATGCAGACCTTATATCGCTAAACTATATGGAACAAGTACAAGTGACTTCTGCCATCATATCGTTGATAGTGACCACAAAAAATATCTGGTATCATAACAACAGGTTGAGGTGTGTATAAGAGACAGTCGAGGCATCAGTGCTCCGGGGCCAAAGGGCCTACCAGTAAGTGTAATAAAACCCTCCTAAAAACGGCGCCTCTTCTTACCCCTGCAGTGTAATGACATACACTATTTTGGACAAGTCCTACCTTCATGAAGTGGATCTATTATCCAACCCATTTATAAAAAAGAAAAAAACAAATCCCAAACATTACAGGATGATTAGGTTACTAGATGCTGATTGCAAAATCTTTGCCAAACACTGTGTCTCCTTCTTCAAAAGATGGGTTAGTACTAACAAAACAATCCTTCCAAATCAGCCAACATTCAGACCCAACTGCTCCATGATGGATAACATACTCATTTTAACTACCATGGCTTATCGATCAGTGAAACTAAAACTTTGAAACTATATGTATGTTTTAAAAAATATATATGTTTATTAAGTTTTCGCATATTCAACTATACACAAGTAACATCAGCATTTGAGAGAGATTTATACACCATGCTCATCTGGGTTTCTCATTCACAGCCTTGGACATCGTGTACAATCATACACAGGTCTCCTTAACCGGGAATGTCTACGAAAGCCTTGACGGCATGGGTTGTCACATATTACATCATCTCTGGGTAAGCTTGGTACAACATATGTTGCTTTGTATCCCATAGAACAAATCTTAAATCGTACGCAAACAACTAAAAACAAGAAGAACATTGGGTCTAAATAATCAATGGGTCATTATCACATTCAAATCCAGCAGGTCTGCTTCTGGTTGTCCAACATGCATACAGGACAGCGGCATACACCCAAATCACCTGAGATTGCTTCCTCAGAGGTAGGCCAACTCACATTATAGTTCACATTACCCCTCGGGGTATTCCCTTGCCCACCTGTGTCACATGTAGGCTGCTCAGGTTGATCGGGTGTTTTGTCCGGCTGACGACTCACCATCTGCCACAGAGTCTGTCGCATCAGAGGAGGGCGCGCTTCCTCGATCTGGGTTCTCAAAGGCTTCCAGCACCTCTGACCAGATGTGCGCATTGGGGTGTCTCCTTGCTCCCCTTGCTTCCTCTCTCCGTAGTGCCAGTTCTTCCACCCATGCCCATTCCTTAATTAAGAATTTCTAAAGAGTCACCATTTGGCCCACTGCCGACTTCCAAGTTATGGCAATCTGACTTGCTAAGTCAATGAAGCGGTTTCCCGCTCTGTTGGGCTTAAGCCTACGGAAGCACCCTAGCAAGCACATTTCCAATGTGCAAGTCATATCCCGCTGCAGCATTGCAGCTAGCCTCTCTACCACTGATGTCCAAAATACTTGGATATGTGTGCAAGACCATGTCATATGGCAGTAGTCTGCCTCCAACAATGCTCATAAACTATTTGTATGCTTTATTGATTATTCTATGGTTTTTGATATGGTAGACAGAAACATTCTGTGGCCAAAATGCAAATGTGGGGATTAGATCAAAGTTATTACACCTGCTAATTGAGTTACACAGTGATACATGATTGAAAGATAAACTAATAAATGGTAAAGGTCTAACCCCTTAATTCACACAGATAATGGTTTGAAACACAGCAAGCGGTACACATCCGGCAAGAGCTGATCATAACCAGATACACGTAAACTTCAGGGGGAGTGAAATACCTCAAAGCTCCAGTCGCTGGCACAAGCACATGGTACAGAAGCACAAATAAATACAACAGAAACGAACAGTAGAGGAATCAACAAATCAGGGGTGGACAAATTAGGCGATCCAAGGATATCCCAACATACAAGAGAGACCAGAGGGAGATGATTACGCATAACATGAGTAAGATGATCATAACTCAGTGGGGTGCATAACGCGGAAATTAAACAAGCAATTGGGCTAGACGAAGAGCAACAAGAAGACAAGAAGTTAGCAACAACAACTCCACCAACTCCATCAACAAGGCACATAGATCCTCAGAATAAGATATAAGATGACATATGACACGGCCACTACCGTGCCCAACACAAAATAATAAAGAGTAATAACCAAGCAGCAAGATAGACAATCACCATACACAGACTAGGCGGCGTAACCCCAGAACAGCAGGAGGACTTTGCGTTTAGGGCAAAGTCCAGTTACAAGGGCTGGGACCAGCATCAGCTCAACCCCCCAACACAGCAACTCCAACCACGAACGGAAGTCAACAAGAGACCCCAAAAATTCAACAAGGTGGGGACACAAGAAAACTAACCATAGAGCGGGAAGTGAGAGGAAGGCTCAGCCTACAGCAAGAGAAGAGAGGGCCATCAGTCATGGCTGGCGCTGACGGGAAAATTACGCAGCAGTCAAAAAAGAACAAGAGTGACACTCTTGACTCCCCCATCAAACAAAGACCGGATATCAATAGCATGCTGGACATGATTCTGAAAAAACTTGCGGACATCCACGACCTAGCAAAATCGACTAAACAAACTACTGATGCTATCCAGCTGGAACTGGCCGCAGTCAGAGCTGGTATCCACGCGGCGAACAATAGACTAACGGAAGTAAAAACAAAGGGTGAGCGATATAGAAGATGGAGAACAAAAGGCAAACAAGGCAATGTTAGAGCTATCCAAGACTACTGCAATACTTCGAAGACAAACAGCAGAACTAGACGATCGCAACAGGAGGGGGAACATCAGAATACTAGGGGTTGCCGAGGGAGAAGAGGAGAAAAACGGGTCGTGCATCGCCTTCATACAAGACATGATCCCCAAAAACACTTACATTAAGTTTGACCTCCCCTTTGAGCTAGACAAGGCCTACAGAGTACCAGCCTACAAAACCTCAAATAGAGCGATCCCACGCCCTATAATATGCAAACCTCTCCGCTTGCAAAACACAGAAGCCATCTTCGCAGTGGCCAGGAAAAAACAGAATATGCAGTGGAACGGCCAAAAAATAATCCTCACCCAAGACTACTCCAAACCCACAGTGGACATAAGGAAGGGATTTCTGGCCCAGCGAGACAATTTAAGGAAGGAAAACATCATTTTCTTATTCATAGGCCCTACAAACTTCAGAATCACCAACAAAGGCAGAACGCACGTCTTTGAAGACCCCAATGAACTGACCAGATACCTACAAGGTCCCACGCAGCAAGAGATGGAAACCTCTCAAACAAGCACAAGCAAGAGGCGAGCCTCGCCAGATCTAAGAGTGGAATGAAGGAATGTACAAAGTCTCAAAACTGTCTATGCAGGCAGTCTCAGAACCTTGGATCTACCTCTACTTTAAATACACACGATCTACCTCAGCCAGGATCTAACCTCACAATATCTACCTCGAATGGCTGACCCAGCCTCAGGAAAGAAACCTGAAACTTAAAAATCGCTCCAACGCAAAAAGGGAAGAGATCAGGGTATCGACAATAATTGAGCGCGCTACCCAAACAAAACAGTTGATGAGACAAAGAAGATATATACTAGAACACTATAATCATTGATATCCTTTTTAAGAACATTTCAACAGGAATGCATAAGTGTGAACGTAGTAACCATGAGTGTACACCTGTATTGATCAATAGGGGCTATAGTGTGCTAGATAAGACACGTAGAAGCAGTTAGGTTGGGGGAAAGTAACTATATAGAATCGCGGACGTAAAGAACCATAGTGTACCAGGGGAAGCGGAGCGGGATCTTTGCTGCCGCATGTCCAGAATTCTATGCTTAGGAACTGGGGGGGAGGGAGGTTGGGAGGGGGGGGGGTTTAGTGTTTTTTGTGTTATGTTAGTAATGTATGTCAGGTACGCCTGCTTTGATTCTACCCACTGCACTCTATCCTTTCTAAACTTTTCTCTCTACATTTCTGCATGCAAGGTAGGGAACATTAGGTCCTGGGGGGGGAGCAATGATGAGGGCCCAACAGAGGGAGACACAGTTAGCACACACCCACTATACCAAAGGGGGGAGGAGCAATACCGAACAGAAACTACGAATGACTTTGGATATACAGCCAACATCCAGCATAATAAAATGGCAATAGACAGTCCGAAATCTCTAACGTCCAACCTAAAGATAGTCTCCCTAAATGTTAAAGGTCTCAACCACCCAGTTAAAAGAAAAAAAATACTAGACTACCTAGCTAAAACAAAATGAGATGTCTTCCTCCTACAGGAGACCAGACTATCTCTTGATGATGCAGAGTGGATTAGGGCGAGATGGGTTGGACAGTTAGCCTGTTCTCCAGCCACAGGAAGGAAACGGGGGGTGATCACTTTGATAAAAAATAAACTCCAAAATAAGTATAGAGGAACAACAATGCGATGAGGAAGGGAGAACACTTGTGACGCATCTGAAAAGGGGAGAAGAAAACATACATGTAGTCAACATCTATGGCCCAAACTCTGATGATTCCGATTTTTGGGAGTGCATCTCTAAAAGGATGGAGACTCTCCCGCAAAATGACCTAACAGTGGTGGCAGGCGACTTCAATATAGCGTTAGATTACACTCTGGACGGACAATCACAGTGCCATTCACTACCCCCAAGTGCACACAACGTACTAAAAAATGTATGTACCAGGTTTAATCTTAAAGACCCATGGCAGCTACAACACCCGGACACAAGAGATTACACTTTTTATTCCAACCCACACAACTCATACAGCAGAATAGATTACATACTAATCACAGGAACACACACCCAGTTAATAGAACACACAGACATTGCGACAAGAACTGTCTCAGACCACTCTTGCATTAGCCTACTGCTATGCGGGCGACATAATGAGGATCATCCACGTAGATGGAGATTCAATAGCGATGTCTTGTCAGACCAGACCAACAAAGATAAAATAGAAGAGGCCATTGAAGAATATATTAGGTTTAATGACACTGCGGACACGGATCCTAAGACCATGTGGGACGCACTAAAGGCCACAATTAGGGGGACAATTATGGACATTAAAGCCAAGATTAACAGAAATGCGAAAGCACAGTTAGGACAACTGGAAAAGGATATCCAAAGATTAGAGACAATCCATATCTCAGACTCAAAGAACTCATGTGCACTGACAGAACTCACAAAGAAAAAATACGAATTCAACAGAATATTGAGCGAAAGAGCCAGAATGTGGATAAACAAATATTAAGCAATCAACCTATGCGAGGCCAACAAAGCGGGAAAGCTCCTGGCCTCTTACCTAAAAATAGACAAAGACAACATACCATCTCATCAATCACAGACTCACAAAACATCACACACACAAGACATAAGGAAATCCTACGAACATTCAGTGAGTTTTATCAAGATCTCTATAAAAAAGACCAAACGCTGGACGAAAGGGGTTGCACCGAGTACCTAGACAGACTAAACCTCCTGAAGATAACACCAGAAGAAGCGCACAGTTTAGGACGGGAGATAAGCTCAACCGAAATTGATATGGCAGTAAAGTCCCTTAAAGATAACAGAGCACCCGGGCCAGATGGCTACACTGCCACCTTTTATAAGACTTTCTTAACTCACCTACTACCTACTATGAAAAAAGTTTTTAACCAGTGCGAGGGGACGGGGATGGTCTCACAAACCATGTCCGAAGCAAATATAATAATTATCCCTAAAGAAGGCAAAAACAATCAGCTGCCCCAAAACTACATGCCTATCTCTAGGATTAACGTTGATTGCAAGATATACGCAAACATTCTGGCAACAAGGCTTAATAAGGTACTACCACAACTGATAAGTAACACACAAGTTGGATTCCTCAAGGCACGCATGTCACATGATAACACCAGACTCCTGTGCCATATACTCGAAAGTGTCGCCAAGTCCGACAAACCAGCGGTGACCATCACACTAGACGCAGAGAAAGCGTTTGATAGGGTATCATGGCACTTCCTGGAACAGTGCATGCGGACTTTCAACCTGGGGAACTCTTTCACGTGGAAAGATATGGCACTATATGAAAACCCAGTGCTCGCATCGTAGTCAATAGGGCTGTCTCAGAACCCTTCACCCTGCAGCGAGGGACAAGGCAAGGTTGCCCCCTGTTACCTTCGCTGTTCCTACTAGCCCTAGAACCACTGATTAGGGACATCAAGGCCAATGAAGAGATGAAAGGGGTCACCATCAATGAGGTCACAATCAAACTAGCCGCATACGCGGATGACATTCTCATTGTCACAGAAAGCCCTTAATCCTCTATCACGGCCCTCATGGACTCCATAGATAAGTACTCATCCCTCTCCGGCTACAAACTAAATAAAGACAAATCAGAATGTAAACCACTCAATATACACACCACTAGAGACATACTGGGAGATTGGGCCTTGCATGGCAAACTGGTTTCATTAAATACCTGGGTATACACTTTGGGAATGACCTCAAAAGCGCACTTGAACAAAATGAAAAACTAATGCTGGACAAGATAAAGATGCTGTTGGAGGGTTGGTCGCCCAAAATTCATAACATGGTGGGGGAGGATGGAGACAGTAAAGATGATGGCCACCCCAATGGTCAACTACCTGGCTAATATGCTCCCTCTAATACTCACAGATGTTTTCCATCGCAAAATAGATAAGATGCTGAATAATTTCATCTGGCAAGACAAAAAAGCGAGGATAAGCCTTAAAAAACCTAAGACTATAGAAAAAACTGGGGGGGGGGGGGGTTAAACCTGGCGGATTTTAAAACGTTCCAAACGGCGTTTTTGGTAAAACAGGGGAGCTACTAGATCCTGCTCAACCAGGAATACACACCGGTCTGGCTAGACTAGAGAGAGCCATACTAAACAATCTTGAACCCTTAGCTCTCCTAACAGCCAATAAACATTTGCTAGCAGCAAACCCAATACTCAAAAATACTAGGAACGCTCTACTGAAAGTAGACCAGAAGATGGAACACAGCATAAAAAACTCAAGATGGCAATCTCTGTGGGTAAACACAAAGATAAAATACAGAGGCAAATCGCTCTCTATGGACTCATGGAAAAAAACTGGTATCTTTCACCCTATCCAACTCGAAGAGGGAGGGAATCCCACCACTTTCAGTATGCTAAAAAACAAACATAATTTATCAGACATAGAACCATATAATTTCCTAAAAATCAAAACAGCACTGACCAAAGCGAAGCTCTCTGATGCCAAGCCTTCAATCATCCAATACATAACCAACCTTAATAGAATAGACCACCAAGTATCACACCTCTATAGACTACTACCAAACTTAATGAAAAGACACGCAATTACTGGGAGTCCCAACTTGGAGACACACTCAGTGAAAAAGAGATCCAGATGCTATGGACCTCCCCCACACAAAGTAAAATATCCCCGGTACTAGCTCAGACAAAGTTCTGGACGCAACACGAAATCTACTGGACCCCGGCGCGCCTGGCGACCCTGGGACTGAAGACCAATGACCAGTGCTGAAATTGCAATAAGGGAAAGGGGGACCTGGCCCATCTCATATATTACTGTCCCAAAGTCAAATCATTCTGGGAGAAGATCTTCACCTTTTTAAACAAAATGTTAGGTTGTACTCTAAAAACGGAGTTTGCCACCCTGGTAACTGCTTTTTTTTTTTTTTTTTTTTTAAACCTTTATTTACACATCAAATATTCACAGTCATGGGCCTACAACCGCCCGGGCCGGCCGCTAACGTAGAAAAAAGGAGGACAACAATAATACAACAACCATGAGAGCAGGAGCGAACCGCACGCGTAACGGCTGCAGCCGCCCACAACTGAACCCAGCACTACAGAAAGGTTTCTTATTAACTGTTTTGTAAATAAAAACAACAAAAGGAAACTTAGACCAGGCAGAAGAACTCCATTAGCAGGGACTTGCTCTCTCATGAGCGGGGGACAACAGCGACAATGCAGCCCATTACACAGTAACTCGCGTTAAGAAGGGCAGAGGGGGGGCAGAGAAAAGATCAGTCATCAATCCGTAACTGCTTTTATTAAGACAGATGCAGACTCACAATAAGACAGAGACCAACTAGATCTCCTTCTGACAGCAGGAGTCAAAATGGTACTCAATAAATGGAAAGACACCTCCAAGGCAACGTTTAAGGGATGGCTCAACTGGGTGACGTTTCTCAGAGGAGCGGACACAGTGGCCCTAAGTGACTCACCATGGAGACAGCCCTGCAGGCAAATGTGGGCATCCCTGGATAAGTACCTAGACCCATATGACCCGCCCTGAATAGGCCTAGTATAACCACCCGGAAAGCAACCCTCTTAAGACAATAGCGTTCAGGCTAATTCTCCCTGCATGCTATATCTCTTATCTCTATCTGCTCTGGTCCCTTTCCTTGTCCCTCCCATTGCTTTCTCTGACCCATACGAGGGCAGTGGATGGGGGGCGGCCAAAATACGGAAACTGTACTACAACTAACTCAGCCAATGTGGGCTGCCCTGTAACAACAAGCGATGCAGAGTACATGTTATATGTTATATGTTATATGTTACATGTTATATGTTGTAAAAAACAATTTAAAAAATCTATTGAGATTTTAAAAAAAACATATCTAGATTCACAGTTTATCAAACTTGTATGGCAAGCCCTTAATCTAAGATCTTTATTCCCTCATTCTAGACTGAGACTAGAACTGGCCGTCACACCCCTAGAAGCCTCAAATTCTATCAATTTGTTAAATTATTTCTGTGATTAGTATAGGGCTGATACTTCAACGCTAAAAAGTAGGATAAAAGTCTGGGCCTTATGATTACAGAAAACAGTCTTACATTTTGTTAAAAACGACTAATTTATTATTGATTTTATCAGCACTGAAAAAATAGGACCCAGAAACTTATGATCAAGAAAAAAGGCTTTCTATAACTATGACATGAAATCCGCACATACATACAAAAACTCAAACTATATTATAAACACTACGGAATTACTCAGATTTAAACTTCTTTCTGTTCCTTTACTGCACAATGAAGGATCTTGGTTGCAGCCCTCAACCAGTGGTAGAGAATACTGTCTATGTAAATTGGCCATGGAAACAATTTAGCACATCCTTTGCCTCTGGCCTGACTAAATGTCGCTGATTGAAGAGATGCTCTAAACCAATGTTGCTATCGAATGGTGTAAGGGGCGTCAAAGAAGCCACAGCTATGTGCGTTCAAGTACCCTCGAACAGATATAATAGCCGTGCAATGAAAATTTTAACTGCAGCATTTGTATGTGTGTAGAAGAAGGAAAATTAACTGGTACACTAGGAAAGCAATTTAAATGATCAAAACAAGTTTACACTTTACTTTTAAGGTTTTACATGTATTTTTCCTTATCCTTCACACTTAGTGGAATGGTCTTAATTAACTGACACAATAAATTATTTACCTTCCTACTGTTAAAATATTTTCCTCTTTACCAGTATTCCTATGTGCCATAGTTGAGGTCCAAGTTTATGTCCTCACAAGTTAAACTTGAAAAGGAAGCAACATCTGTGCCCATAAATAACTAATAATCTCCCTGTGACAATATTTTCACATGTTCTCTCAGAGCTCCACTGAGCAGATGTCTTGTCTCTTTGTCATGAAAAATGTACCCAGCAGGCGATATCACATTGGATATTTCTGAATGTGTTTGCTTATTTTCTTTTTAATCTATACAAATACACAAACTCCATTGGTAACTCTTTACCTGCCACACTTGTGGTAATAACATTCCCATTAAGACTCCCCTGCTTCCATTTACTTGTGGACAATCATGTCCATGATATGGTCAGCATAGAACAGAAAAAGCTGAAAGCACCTTCAATTCCTACGTTAGGGTCCATGGATAAGGATAAGACACATGTTTGTATCGTTTTTTGATAGCTTGAGTGACTAATGCTTTCATCAGAAATATTATTTTGCAGAATTTGTATGTGGGATTCTGGGATATCTTCACCAAAACGGATATATGCAGCCCATAGAAATAGCAAAGTGTGCAGTGTAGAAAAAGCGTTATTGTTGTTGTTATTATTATTATTATTATTATTATTATTATTATCTGAAATTCGGAATTTGAACATACTTTGGGACCTTCACAAAATGCCACCACAAGAGAAGCCATTGAGTCATATCTAACTCCCTTCCTCTTGCTACTTTCTCAATGCAGAACACTCCTACCTTAATTTTCTATGCTGTTACCGGTCTTCTAAAATACTGCAACTTGTATCTGGCAGCCTGTATAAAATATTCTACAAAGTTTCCGCGGCAATCATGTTAATGAATTGCATACTGAAATAGTAAGAGAAAAAAGACTGCAAGACTCCTATGTTGAGAGAGAAGGGTTAAATAGATATAGCTATATAGCTGGTCTGTGGAAATTCATCAGTGCAGCTTTTCACGTTCTAAGTAAGTCCACATTCTTTAAATAGTGTAGCTGTGCATGCCTTGTTCCATTTTACTTAGCTCAGAGGACAGCTGGGTGCATTTAGAAGCATCTTAAACATGATGTACATAAAGAAATAGAATGGATAGCATCCATTGTGTCTTAACAAAATGGGGTAAGATAATTTAGGAAATGATCAAGAAAGCACCATATAATTGGGACTGCAGTTGATAGCACTTTGTTTTACAATTTACACATATTTTTAGGAACTGCATGATGAAGTGAAGTGTGAAGTGTGGAAGCTGAATTAGAATTTAAGTCTCAGAGTTCTAACCACAGCAGGGTATCCAGTACATTTATATAAACTGTCTAAAACATATTAGAAGTTCTGATTTCAAGGTGTGGCTACACAGTGCAGCTATCTGTAAGACTTACTGATATCAAGGGCCAGATTTATTAAGGGGTTGCATTGCAATGCGTCACGCAAGGCAACACAAGCCTTTAACTGTGATTTACTAAGCCATGCAAAGCCATCTTGCGTGTCTCTGCATGGTTTAGTAAATCCAAGGTAACACAAGGCAGCACATTTTGCTGCCTTGCATTACCTTGTGGCAGGGATACGTTCCATGGGTGGAGTGTGGGAGTTCCCACATATCTCCCCATGGATTTTGGTGTATTCCCAGATTTACAAAGAGTTGTAAAAATGGTATGCCTCCCAGACCCAAGCGTAATGAGGCAAATATATTTCTTTTTCCTCCTCACGTCCTTTTAAGGAAAATGCCGTTAAGGATTATTTTTCTGCAGGAAGGTTTCCCTTGCTGGACAAAAGCAATACTGTTCATAATGCAGGTTGCCTGCTTTGGCGCTAGGCAGCACACATTGCAACAGCACAAGGAGGCAGCAGACACGTGCCATATTGTTGTAAATATGGCGCATTTCTGATGTTTCCTTTTTCCGCAGCACAGCAAGTTGCCTTGCTATGTTTGTGCTGCGTGGAATGTTAGTAAATATGCCCCGAAGTCTTTATATTATACATAGAGTGATCTTTGGCTCCACCCAAAGGGCTACTTGTCTCTCATCTCATGCTTTTAGCTCTGTGCATCATGCTGCCTCCTCTGAGGTGCTTGCATTACAAAGCTTGAGAATATACTTTACATCTCAAAACTACATCGAATCATTACAGTTAAAATTCTTTATCTCATAGTTGTATACAAAAAAACCCTTTTTGTTTTGTGTCATGAATCAGTTGTTTGTTTTTGGTCTTATAGGAGTTATAATTGCTTTGGAATTTTTTTCACATTCTTTTTTGTTGCCAACTGTTAATATATTCTTGCTTGCCCCTTTCATGCCCAGCATAAATCTTTATATTATAAGCCTTTTGGATGCCTACATCTATTATCAGTGGCACCTGATAATGGTGCAGCATTAACTTTTTTAAAGATGGCTCATTTTCTGCTGTGTCTAAGGGCCTGATTACGAGTTTGTGAGCCAGGGTTAGTCTGTCACAAGCATGACGGATAGCTCATCCGCTGTATTACAATTTAATTATATCCTATGGAACTTGTAATGCTGCGAACTGAATATCCATCACGTTTGTGATGGAGTATCCCATCCAACAAACTCATAATCAGGTCCTAAGTTACTATCAACTGAAGAAATGGAACTATGCATTTTCACAGAGTTTTTTTTAGTCTTCATAGATTGCATGACACTATCCTTAATAGAGGTACTCAATATCTTTCAGGGTTTTAAAGAGCTTTGTGTAAAGCTGTAAGGGTTTAACATGTGCTTTCTTCTGGTTATCATCCCTAGCCAAATTGGGGAACAAGCAAACTAATCAAAGTATGGAGCAATATGCTGCTTTAATATAACTCAAGACATATGGGCTTCCCATTTACCAACTGCAGAGATTTCTTATTATAATGCAATCCATAGTGCCACCAAAGTTTCAGCTTTTGTACTGAGCAAGGATTTCATATACAAGTTTTCCATTTTCTCTCTTCATAGTGATTCTTTCATTCCAGTAGCTACTGACTATCTGAATAAGTTACAAAAGCATGGACAAATTGTTTCTGTAAGAGTGCTCTATGTTACAGTTAAAATTAAAGAAATATGCTTATAAATCAAGTTCAAATTCTGCTTCTTTTACATCTGAGGAGCAGGTTTAGCAGTTTTCTAATTGTTTCTTCTTATCCATACATTGTCAGTTAAGTTTCAATCTAAATTTTCTGATCCATTGGGTACATCTCATCAGATCAATGTTGTGTCCATTTGGTTAAAGTTGCGCCACACTTGGACAATTAATTTAGTCTTTTGGTCATTCCAGCTGAAGCCATATGTTCCCCATCCTCACCATATGCTTTTGCCGGAACCTCCACCAGTTATGTTACAATGGCAACCACAATATGAGATCCAAAATAATTATGATTCTTGGAAGGTTTGAGGCCAGGTTCAATTTCTTTTCTTCTGGAAACAAATATCCTTCTAGTGAGCTTCTTTTGGAATATGCTTCATCAGGTGTGTCTCCCTTGTTAGATCCCTGTTCCTATCAAAGCACCCCGATAAACTTGAGGCATCAGGAGAAGGTATACTGTTACATTTGTAAAGTGATCAGTGCCAACAGCAGTTTTAAGAGCTTACCAAAGATTTCACACCTACAGCGGGGGAAGGAGTGCTCCATGCACTTGGATATCCTGGCCTTTCACACCTTCAGTCACCCAGATGGGTATTCTTCAAGCCAAACTTAAGACAAAATCCTAACTTTACTACTCCTAAATGCTTTTTGTGAATACCGAAAGTCGTAAAGTTAGGATTTTGTCTCAGATTACTTTTGTGAATCGGGCCCTAGTAGTTTATTTCTATTATTATGATACACATTACCTTCAATGAACTTTTCCACTTTCTCTATGACGTGTAATGTGTTTCGAAGTCTCTTACTTTGCCTTCCACTGTTATCACTAGTCTATTTATTAGGAGAAAGTCCTACTGTCTAAATGTTTCATATTTGTTTGAACATCTCCGGGTGACATTAGCACAGAGGGTGATAAATGAGTCTTTTAGAAATGGGAGGGTGCTGACGTGATATGGTATGAAATGTATCTGATTGTGTTCTGATTTACTAAAGAAATGATACTTTTGCTGACAGCATGATGATTTTGCAGTTTCTCTCATTTTCTATGCCAGAAATGTGTATAATAACCCCCTTGATTGGGGTTGAGCCAGCATTTGAGAGACTCTACTATTCTCCTAGTAATGCTCCCCGATTTTCTTATGATTTTGCTGCCTGCTGAGACTTAGAATATTTTCTAACTTTTACATACTCTGTATAACTTTACATCTGAGAGTCTTCATGGCATTGACTCTGTATGGCCTATTTTTGAATTTTGTAATAAACCCTTTAACCTTTATTGATCTAGAACTCAATAATTGAGTGGGTCCTATTACTACTTTGAACTGTTTTACCCGGCTAATTGATGTTTCGCGAGGGGCCTTGATGCACAATTCAATCTACCAGAGAACCGTATGAGGTGTAATTTCATTTTTGTCCTTGAATTGTTCTCAACTTATCGTGCAAAAGGATTCCTTTTGGATCTTGTCTCTGGAGGAGTTATGCTGGGCTCTTTTACAGCCCAGATTTATTCATGGTTTTTCTGTCTTGCTTACCAACTCTTGTATTATCCATAATCTTCAATAAAGAATTACAAATATTGCCAAGATGTTTTTTCTGCCCTATGTGGCATTTCCTCCTGACTTGGACGCTCTTAAGCAGACATTTGGCTCCTTTTACATATATGTTAGTTGCACTGTGGCTCTATGGCTGTTGGGAGGTGTCACCCTTTCTTTAGGCAGTCAGTCAAAGAGGAAACTAAAGGAACTTTTACATCGTCCACTACTTGATACTCCTGTGGGGGACAATATCTTGTTTCTGATGGGGTTGCTGGGAGGAAGTTAGTTGGTGTCTGATCCTTTTTGTGCATGGGCAAAATCCAAACTGAAGCTGCCCAGTGCTCATTTACGGATTACCACATTCATATTTGTGTGACATCACATGCATATTGAAGGTTCTGTTAATGCTTCCATAGTCCCTCCCAAGTCCTTCCCAAGATGGTATCAGTGAATGGGGCCACAGGAGGGGTTAGGGAATAGGGAAAGCTATCCTGCTTCCAGATCCTGCTTAGCCAGGGCCACTGGCCAAATCAACTTTTATGGGAGATGGGGGGGGGGGGAGGGAGAAATGTGGAATAGAGTTCAGGAGGAGCAGCCCAGCTCCTCCCTCCCTCCCTCGCTCCTCCACCCAGCCAACCCCATCAGGAAAATAAATTACCCAGAAGGTGGGGATTAAAAGAAGAGGGGCTGGGCTTGTCTTGGAGCTAGACTGTGTTTGAATTTCTTTATAGCCTAAGGCAAAATCACAAGATTATCTGGCTTTGGTCTGGGGTAGAGACAAACAACTGCATACCCAAGCCTGGCAAAAAGCCAGATGCTTTTTGGATTTGTTATTAGACTAAGAAACAATGCAGAACCTATAGATGCCAACAGTCCCGTTTATTCAGGGACAGTCCCGGCAAGTTGGAGACTGTCCTGAGTAATATTGTTGCAGAAACTGTTCCTCTTTATTACACACAGGAACACAAACAAGAACTTTCTATATGCAGCAGCCCTGTGCTGCAAAGTATCCTGAGAAATATTTTTCAAATGTAAGCAACTATGCAGAACCCACCTGGCTCATTGTAATGGAATAGATAATTCCTTCTTATCACAATGCTTTTCTCTAAATGAAGAGAGCAATGCTGTTTGGACTTTTTTTCTGAGGTTAAGACAAAATCCAAATAGTATCTGACTCCTTTCTTTATTGTGGAGTATATCTGTAGTATTAATTTTTTGTTCAAATTCTCTTGATATCATGATCCAGCAATTGAGCCGTGACTTGATAATAAAAATTCTCTTGAATAAAAAGTGGGGGTAAATGAAAGCAATGTATGTTTTAAATATATCTACCATTCTGAGTTTTGAGATAGGGACTATTTGTACCACTTCTAATTTTGGATTACCCATAGTGACTATTAATTATAGGATGTTTTCTCAAGAAGCGTTTTTTGTGAACACTAACTGATAATAGGAGGGCAAAAATACAGGGAAGTTCACTAGATAACAGCAAATGTCCTATCATCCTGCATTCCCACGCTTGTCTTGGTTAAACCGGCACTTCGATTTTGTGGGTTGTAGGTGGCTGCGGTATCTGGGCCCGGGTTCAGACAGCACCTAGGGAAATTTACTAACACTGGACATTTCTGAAAACTAGACACTCAAGCAAGTCCTTAGTGGTTTGGCATGTGTAGATGCAACAACTTGCTTTACCCAGAATGCCCTTGCAAACATCAAACTTTGGTTTGAAAAACTGAATTTCCTAACATTTCTGTGGCAGAATGTTTCAGAATTTGGAAGAACAGCAAAGGTCCCACCACTTAGTGTTCTCACACTTCTACAGAGAAATCCAGAACCTCACATGTTGCGGTGGCCTATTGAAATGGACAGGAACCAAACAAACCTGTGATCGTGTGAAGTCAATGAGGCATTCCATGGTCAAAGATTTGGCCTATTCCTGTCCTAGGCAATTAACCTACGCACAGATGTGATGTACCGTTTTTTATTTTATTAGAGAGCATTTGATAATAGAACTTTTTTTTTTATCCCATATTGAGAACTTCATTAAAAACCGAAGAAATTGTGAATTTTGCTATCCATTTTTTGACATTTGCAGGGCATTCTGGGTAAAATCACATACTGGGAGTCTTGCAAATTACATCATACTGGTATTTAGTTTTTAAACATGTGTAGGGTTGGTTGGTTTCCCTGGGTTTCAGCCTACCCCAGCCCCAAATACTGCAGTCATTGCCCATGGACGTTTCTCCATCAAAACGATTCTCAGGTTTCTGGCGTGTGAAACTCTTTTCAAACCCATTAAAAAAAGCCCACATATTTTTGATGCTCTCACACTCAGAGTAAGTACCCAGGAGAACACAAATGCAGGTCAAGCCTTGGCAGGAATATGGCAGGGATATGTCTTGTGTGAGGAAAACTTAAGGAAATGTTTTGGGGAACAAAATATTTAAAAATGGGCAAACGTCATGTTCAGCATGTTTTCCTGCGTGACGTCTGGCAATTGAAACATTAGAATGTGTGGAGTTTAAACATAAATGGTTATAGTATGTTTGTATACAGCTCAGAGGTGATACCTATAACCAAAAAAGGTACCCAAGACTTGAAGTTTTGTCATTTGCATTTGAAATTTCCTGACTATGCTGCACACAATAAATAAAGACAATTTGCTACTTCTATATGTGCTGCATTTAGCAGCACATATAGAAGTAACAAATCGCCATTATGGATTGCTTATGCGCAGGAAGGGAAACCTTCCTGCGCATAAACTATTATTCCCTATTATTCCCTACAATGCATGCACCCTTGCACTGTGTGCCTGCATTCAGGGCCGGCTCTTGGGCGGTGCGACTGGTGCCACTGCACCGGGTGCTGGCTTCCTAGGGGCGCTGTATTTGCAAGTTTATTATGTTGTTAAAGCATCTGCTGCCACATTCCTTTCTTCCGGCAATTACCAGGCCTCACAAAAATGTCAAGTTAACTCCTGTGATTAATGTTCTTCCTGGAGAGAGATTGTAGTTTTGTATTTTTTTTGTATTTTTTTTTTGTATTGACATTTCAAGGTTATACATTATTCAACCATAACAAGTAACACCCCAGACTGTAGCATTGTAACACACATTCCACAGTGTCTGTAAAATTTCCAAAGAGCCAGTATTTTCACCTATAGTCCAGTAACGCACATCCAGGCATTAATCCACAGTGTTCACTTGCAGATAGTCCGTGAGGTACGACCAGTAGTCTTTAGGCTTGGCCCTGGGCGGTAGCTCCTCGGCGTATGTTTGAAGCATGTCCCTACTGTATGTCAGGTCGATAAGCCACTGCCGGGTCGTTGGACGGACCTTACTATCCCAACACAGGGAGACTCTACGTTTTGCCACCAGTAACGCGACAGTACAAAATTTGCGCCTACTAGCCTGCATATTCAGATCAATACCCAACAGACATGTGCGAACTGTACAATTGATAATACCGCCCACCATTTTACCTAGCATTGTGGTAACAGTAAGCCAGTAATCCTGCACAGCCCCACGCCAGATGCAGGAAGTCAGCACCCTCCGCCCCGCAACGTCGACAGGTCGCATCTGCTCTGAGACCATACGCACACAGCCTAGCCGGCGTATAATATGTTTGGTGGAGATATTTAATGTGTACCATTTTTAGATTCCCATTAGATGCAATCATGCCAGTGAGAGCGCACGCCGCATTCCAGTCTTCCTCTGTTAGAGGGACCTCTAAAGCCTCACTCCATTTTTCCATTGCCTTAGTTGTCTTGCCACCTATATCGGCCTGTAGTTTACTGTACAAGTTGGATACCATATGTTGATTGTTATGTGTAGTGAGCACCCATTGTAGCGTGGACATCTGAGGCGGCTCCTCCGGGTAAGAGGGGTACAGTGACTTGATCGCATTTTGCAGTGTATAGTATGTGAAGCGAAATAAAGTCGTTTGGTTACTAATATATGTGAGATCAGTAAGCATTTTAAACACACCATTACTATAAAGATCCCCCATTTTGTCGATACCTGCCTGTTGCAACTGTTTCAGACCCACCTGCTCATGTGTGACGGTTAACTCAGGGTGATGTAACAGCGGTAGTGCTTGCGCATATAATGGATATTTGCCCGCCAATCTCCCCATTTTGCGCCATGCCGCAATTGTTGTATCTATTGTGTTGATGTCTCGGCTATGGAGTAGAGGCCTGCGATGTGTGATAATGGCTTTCAGTGGAATTGGGAGTGCATCCCCCTCCTCTATTGCTACATGCGTAAGGTATGGGACCCTATGATACCAATAGTGCGCAAATTGCACCTGCGCACACAGAAAATACAATAGAAAGTCCGGCACTGTGAACCCCCCCGTGTACATAAGGTAGCGTTAATGTATGCAATTTGATGCGGGCGTGCTTGCCAGCCCATACCAATTTGGTCACCATCGCAGTGATTCGCTTAAAAACCTGCGCGGGAGGCGTGATCGGGATATTAGCAAACAGATATAAAAATTTCGGCAACACAACCATTTTTACCATGGCTAGGCGGTCAGCTAATGTCATAGGCAGCTGGATCCAGCATCCCACTTTGTCATCCATGGCATCCAGAGCCCTGCCGTAGTTGTATCGAATCACCACCTCCGGATCCCGATGGAACCAGACCCCCAGGTATTTGACCGGCTCGGACTGCCACTCCAACGGAAACTCAGTCGTGTGCTGGGCCGTGGAGTCGGTCAGTGGTATTATGAGAGACTTGGACCAGTTAATACTCAATCCCGACTGTTGCCCGAATCTAATGTATTCCCTCAGCAGGGGAGCCAGGTTCGCCTCAGGATCCCGCACATACAACATCATGTCATCTGCGTAAAGTGATATATGTAACGGCCGTTGCGGGAACTGCAGCGCCGAATAGTGATGTCCCTGTCGTATCTTACAGGCCAAAGGCTCAAGGGCCAGAGCGAATAATAAGGGAGACAGCGGGCAACCTTGCCTTGTCCCTCTATGGATTTGAAAGGCATCGTAAACGTAACCATTTACTCTGATTCGTGCTGTAGGGTTAGCATAAAGTGTCTGTACCCACCGTAAGAACCTTAGCGGAAATCCCATGCGACCTAGAACAGCAGTTAAATACGGCCACTCTATGGAATCAAAGGCTTTCGCCGCATCAAGAAGCACAGCCACCGCTTTAGTGTCAGTTATTAGATAATGAGCTAATGCGAACAGCGTCCTTGTGTTATGCGGTGTAGATCTGGTCAGGATGAACCCAGACTGATCCGGGAGTACCAGCCGCGTCATTAAGGGTTGCAGTCTCGTAGCCAGTAGTTTGGCCAATATTTTAGTATCTACATTGATAAGTGAGAGCGGCCGGTATGAATCACAGCTCTACGGGTCCTTGCCAGGTTTTAGCAGCGCCACCAGCATTGCCTCTCTCAATGTGGGCGGCAATGATGTCTGGTCATGTGCGCCTCCGTACATGGCGACCAGATGAGGTGCCAATTGGTCTGCAAACGCCTTGTAGAATTCGCCCGTATAGCCATCGGGCCCTGGGGCTTTTCCGTTGGGGAGAGACTTGATAACCGCCAGTAACTCCTCCACAGTAATAGGCAAGGATAAATAATCGCGTTGCGTATCCGACAGCCATGCGAGTGTGATGTCATCTAAGTATTCCAATATTTCAGCCTCCCCTGCTGTGTGTCTCGTGGCATATAACTCCCCATACGTTCTAGTAAATTCTCCCAAGATCCCCTGTGCGTCTTGTTGTAGACCCCCTTGCTGATCCCTAATCGCCAGTACCGTGTGCTGTGGCCTACCAGCCCTTATTCTGTCTGCCAGTACCCTACCCGGCCTGCCACCCTCTCCATAGTTGCGCGCCACTTGACGCTTCGTGAGGTACTTCAATTCATCCTCCGCATATGACTGGTATTCGGATAGGATGGACCTAATATCTCCCAGTATTTTAACATCTTGTGTTCTCTCATAGTCACGTTCTAGCGCCTTCAGTATGTTTTATCGTTTACGTAGCTGTTCCCGGATATCTTTTAATATTCCTGCACTAGTACTAATGCACACTCCCCGAATCGTTACTTTGAAAGCTTCCCAAAGTAGGCCAGTGTCATCAGTGCTAGGTGCGTTCAAATCAAAATACTCAGTTATGGCCTTACCTATAGTGTCTGTGAACACGGAATCCAGCAACGCTTTGGAATTAAACCTCCAACTGTATGGCGGCAGTATATAGCACGGAATATTGATTGTCAACCGCACCGGGTTATGATCGGAGAGTGTTCTAGGGACGTGAGTCACATCTCTCGTCCACAGGAGGGCGTCATGTGTCCCCAACCAATAGTCTATGCGAGACCAGCTACTATGAGCCGCCGTAACGTGTGTGGCCTCCCCTTTGCCCGGGTGGCGGGTGCGCCAAATATCAAGCAGCCCCTCCTCCTTCATAATGTCGTGTATGACTGCCACCGCCCTCTGATGTGGCTCTCTAGCGGTACCTGATCTATCCAAAGCATCACACAGTGCAGCATTCAGATCTCCACCCCAAAATATGGTCATACCTTTTAGCTCACGCAATTTACGCCATACCGCTCTGAAGAAATCGGGATCATCCACATTCGGGGCATAGGTGTTAACTAAAGCTATACGCTGACCTCGGAGTCTACCTGTTATGATAACATACCGTCCCACCTCATCTCGCATCTCGCTGTCTACCTGGAATTGCGTCCCTTTTTTAACTAATATGAGTACCCCTCTAGAATAAGATGAGTATGACGACTTGTGTATGGCCTCCGCCCATTTACTTCCAATAGTACACCGAGCATCAGGGGCAATGTGAGTTTCCTGAAGAAGTGCTATATCGATATGTAGCCTAATAGGCAAACACTTGCCTAATTTTTTGGGGGTTGTTGAGCCCTCTCACATTCCATGTCAAAAGATTAAGATGGGCTGCACGAACGCTATCGGCAAGCATGTGCACATACCATACTATCTCCTAGTATCCGATCATGAAGGTATATTGTCTGCGACTTTATAACATACTGGTATTCACCCACAGAAAATTGTCTTGACACCACTGTATTCTGTATCCCACTCACCACAGTCTGGCTAACAGTCCCCAACCCCATCTTCCCCCCACCCACTTCAGCACCCTAACTTTGCCAAAGCCACATCCCTAACGAACAAAACATCATTCCAAAAGAGAACATGTGAAGGGGAGCACCCGCATGAGGGTACCACTGAGGGCACACATCTTCATCCAACAACATGGATGTGGTCAGGTACGCAATATATACGCGGATCTAAAAGCCCACGTTAACAGGCCGGCCCCTTGAGCCCACCAGACGCCTGGCCAAAATGTTTCCGATACATGTTAAAACACAAAGAGAACCAATCGTACGGAGCCACCTGAGACCATTTAGAATAATTGAGTCCCACCCCCATCACAACCGATAGCAGGTGACCAGTTCCCCGCCCCCCACACCACATTCCAGTGAAGTCCACCGCCCTGTGCCTCAGTTTACAGCATCTGTATATCGCAACATATCTTTATTGCGCATATAATCCCAGTTCTGGCAGCGGGGGGAAGCAATAGACAGACATTTCTCGTCCAGTGATGGGGTACGCTATTTCAGCTCCAGTTCCTCCAGCAGCACTAAACCAGTCTCCCGGAGATGATCCAGGGCAAGGCAATCCCGCATGAATCCCCCGCCAGAGGGAATACTTAGGTCGTGTCTTATCTGTCCCTTGTGTGTGTTGGGCACAATCGCACGGTGCGGCCAACACCGCCCCATCCTAGAATAGCACTCCGGTGCGTCTCACTCAGAGTCACGATTCTGCGTCGCCTGTTTACGCTCTCTGCGCTGGCCAGACAGTTTCTTGAGAAAATCATGAGCAGCCTTTGGAGAGTGGAGAATCATCATCTTACCATCGTGCGTCACCCGAAGCCGCGCCGGGTACAGCATTGAGTACTCCACCCCCAGCTCCCTAAACTTTTGTTTCGCAGGGTTGAAGTCCTTTCGTGCCACCTGCACCGCCATTGTGAAATCCGGAAAGAAAGACAATTCGTTACCTTGATAGGTCACTCGCTGCTTTTCGCATGCCATACGCAATATTGCATCTCGGTCTCGATAATTCAGGAGTCGAGCCACTATAGGTCTTGGTGGGGCACCCGGAGGGGGCCTCGGCGCCAGTGTTCTATGGGCACGTTCCACTATAAGGACCGACGATAGTTGAGGAGCGTCGAAAACATCCCGCAGCAGGCCCTCCACGAATGCCTCCATTCGCCCTGTATTGGTGGATTCTGGAATCCCCGCAATTCTTATGTTGTTGCGTCGAGACCTCGCTTCTAGGTCCTCCACCTTTTTATTTAGGGTCTCAACCATTTTCTCCATATCCGCACATTTTCACGCTGTACTTTGCGATTCATCCTCCACGGTTGAAATACGTTTCTCCGCTTCATTCAGCCGCTCGCCTTGCTTATCCAACTTTGTTGAGATATTATCCACCCTATTTGTTAAGGAGTCCAGTTTGCCATTGATGTCTTGTAAACTGTGCTGTATAGCCTTGAGGATTTGCGCCATTGGTGGATCGTCCTCTGCTCCCTCCTCCGATCCGGCATCCGAGGGCCCCGATGCATGTTTCGTGGGGCGCTTTGCGTCAAAAGATAACTTCGTCTGCTGCTTGTCCGATTTGCCCATTTTGAAAGTGGAAGCCGTGGACCTCTACAAAGCCTGGTAGCCGTTGACCCCCCTCGTCAGGTTGCCTCGTCACCTCTCAGCACCTCACTGCATTTGTCATCAGAAGCATAGCCAAGAGGGCGCCCCACACGTCATGCCGCCCATGGGCACAACTCTTCCGATGAATCTGCGGGCTCACCAGTCAGCACAATGTCCCCAGAGGGCCTCCGCCACCGACTAGCGCCAATGCATCAGCGGGGCCTCCCACCGCGAAGCCGTCCAACACCGCCACTCTTCCCAGCGCTCGCCACGGTATCGCTAGTGTGACCTCACAGCCTTCAGCAGTGGCCCGCATTTAGCTGCAGCAGCAATCAGGACCAGGGACGTTCTTTCACATGCTCGGAGGCACCACACCGGGCGATAGCACAATCGCACATGTCATGGAGCGCACGTGCAGCGAAGTGGGCACCTGCGAACAGCGCAGCCTCCGGCTCCAATATTCAAAACGATCTCCCCGATCTCACCAGCAGTCCACAGACACTTTGTGCCATACACCACCTAGACCGTCTGCGCGTGTGGGAGCCCCCAGCCTGGATTCCATCTCCGGCGTTCCGCCGCCATTTTGGGGTCAGGCACCATAATTCCCCTGTCGCGATCACGAAGCTATTCCGACCTGTGATTTGGCCATTTAGGCGGTAGCGCTCGCCACACTCATGCCGTTCATCCTGTAGGGGTCGGTCTGTCCTGCCGTGGCCCGCATTTAAGCCGCTCCAGCTGCTTTTGGGGGCAGAATCGCCGCGCCGCAGGGCGCCGCCATTTTGGGCCGCCGATCCGCCTGTGGACAGAATGAGTCACAAAATCGCCCAGAACATCGTCCTCCGTGAGCCACCAGGCTTAAAACTCCAGCAAACTCTGCCCCAATATCTCCGATGTATTCGAGTTCATTTCATCGCAAAGGTGCGATCCGCAACTGCATCTTGTTCGCCGCGGACTTGGCCTGACCGGCGGAGCTGCCTCAAGAGTCAGCCATGCCGCTGTGCGCCCTCTAGCGCCCCCTGTAGTTTTGTATTGTTGATGTTGATGTTTTGACGTATGTCCAGAGGGTTAATAGACCTGCTGCAAAGAACGTGTACCATGTAGATTACAGAGTGCATATAATGTAAATAGGTCAGCAGGTCACTTTTAAAAGAGACATCCTTTTGTTACTTGCAATTTATAACTTAAAGTCCTAATATAGAATAGTGAGGTATTAACTTTCATCAAAGAACTGCAAACACGCTGCAAAGTATACATTAGAGAATACATTAGAGCATAGATTAATGTTGCAAAAAGGGTTAATTTGGGTAGAAACCAAGTCGTATTATTAAACAAAACTCCCAACTATGCTGTTTCTTTTTTTTTCCGACTCTGAGTTTGTGCTTCTCCACACCAAGCACTCCTGAACTATACAGCCTACCAGTATGGATGAAATGTGACTCCTACACGTTTAGTCCTTTGGCTTATGTAACATTTCCTATAAGCTGATTTACACATGTATGTTTGATTGTCTCTATGTAATGTGAGTGTGATGCAAAGTGCTCTGACATCCTTTACTGCTTTTGAGTGGCGCTATACACCTAATTCAATGCATCTGAGAGAGACTGGTTATGCAGACTTGGTCACTGTTAAAGGGTGCTAGTGAGAGAATCCGTGGTGGTGGTGGTCATTGGGAGGCGCCAACTAACATTGTCGCACTGGGCGCCACCAGCGCTAAAGCCAGCCGTGCCTGCATTGGCGCTAGGTAGCTAATTTTAGCGCCTGCGCTAGGAAAAACACAGAGGTGAGCTGTATTGTTGTAAATACAGAGCATCCCTGCATTTTAGAAATGT
The DNA here is from genome assembly GCF_964204655.1 of Triturus cristatus. Lineage (NCBI taxonomy): Eukaryota > Metazoa > Chordata > Amphibia > Caudata > Salamandridae > Triturus > Triturus cristatus. The sequence goes on from NC_140582.1 coordinate 313,554,667, forward strand.
CGGGGTGCGGTGCTACCAAATTTGGCACAGCTCTGCGCTTTGAAATTTAATTGTAAATATGCCCCTAGTTTTTATGACTGAAGATCCAGCATGGAAGTGCAAAAACACTCCAGTAGTGAAAGAGTTTTAAATATTGGACAACAACAAAGGAAAACATTTACAGACAAATAATCTGATATGCATCCGAAGAGCTGCTATTGTGTGTGTATTCCCTTTAGCGTTGGTGGAGCATTACGCGACAATCTCTGTTGGCGACCTTAAACATACACATCAAAGAATGCATTTATTTTTCCTTTGGTGCTGTCGGGTCTTCCACAATTTCTGAGGCCATGGGATCACCAACTCAAAGAGTAAACAGCATTGCGTATGACTGGAAGTGGATCAATTGGTAGCCAAAGGGCCTGCTCAACAAGTGCTTCCGATCAGTAGGGGAATGACCAGAATGATGGGTCACACGAGCAAATATGGGATGAGCATGCTAGCAAATGGAGGGAGCAGAACACCAATGTGAGAGGTGTGAGTGCGTAGGAGCGTGTTGTGCAATCTCTTATCTGACGGATCTTTTTAAGTTGACTTAGACAAAAATGGAGTTAACAATTATTAAAACAATTCAACTTTTGTGAAGTCCATTCGGCCCCACAATGAGGGATAGGAATCGATGATTGAAGTTAAGAGGTTTATTTCAAATGTGTAATCAAACCAATGTATACAAATAGCAAAAGAATATTAAAATGATACAGGATTACAGTTGATAAATTGAAATCTCTCAATGATTAAGCCTCAGAAGAATGAGGTAAGAATGAATCACAGCCACAACAATACAGAGAACAAGAAACAGAAATAAATGTTCCATACATAAACTCTGATATTCCCTCTTAAGCATGAATAAGTTCCAGAGTAATCTAATTGAGGTTCTAAGTTTGGAATAAGGATGGTTTCTAAAGTAAGGTTTCGACGGAATTCGGAAATGTGAGAAGGTGTCAGTCTAGTGAGGACTTCAGTAAAAATCTTCCAGAATGGGAATGAGTGTTTAACATGAAGCTTCACGCTTGCAGGAATACAGGAAGCAGAGGGGTCTGTACCTCTCAAAATCCAGGAAACCTCTGCTCTAACTCCTAACAGTGTGCTCATTAATTAAGATATGCAGAGACTTCAGCAACAGTCGTATCTCTTCCCACCCCTCCAGGAGCCAATCATCTCCATCTTCATGTTGTACATTTGAAACATTATCAGATTTTCCCATCTCATAGAACTTGGAAAGTAGCTGTAAGCTTGAATATCCCTTTCTCCTGATACGCGATGAATAGGAGGTTTCATCTGCTCGTTAGGTGTCCATTTTCTGGACAAAATTCTTTTCTCAGGCCTTATTATCAAGAAACTAGTACCGGCAACAATGCTCCGTTTCTCTAGCTAATGAATCCTTGAGAACGCACCTGCAAAAGAAAAAATGCTGACCAAGTAAAGTACATTTCAAATTAAGGCCTCTACCAGGCTAACTTTAACTAACCATTAAAAGTGCACTTACATGTTATGGTTATACATGCACATGTAATCGTTAAACAAATGCAATACATGAGCAAAACATACATGATTACCCTTTCAAAGTAACGTTCAGAGTATACGCAAATGTAACCTAAAGTATAAACGTAAAACGCGAGTAAAGAATACATGCTTCTTGTTATGTTGAACATTAGTGTACACGTTATAAATCGCTAAGTTCTACAGTGAATGCCTTTAAATAATGTGTTTAAATGTGTCGTTCATGCTAATATCGTTAAGGCACACAGTAAATATGTCAGGTGCACAGTATATAATTTCACTTCTGTGACGTATAAGGGTGGAGCCTAATGACGCTGCTTTAGGAGCGACAGAACCAGCAAAAGGATGCCGATAGCAGCAAACAAAAGAGCTCAGATATGCCGGAGGTAGATCGACTGGGATGCCAGAGCCTCAGCGTAAGGGGGCGTCAGATCAGTAGCAAAGAGAACAGATCAACGTACACATTCAGGGGCTTATTTATAAGCCTCTTGCGCCGCTGCTGCGTCACTTTCTATCACATAAAGGGGCAGATTTACAAGCCCCTTGCGCCTCTTTTACACCGCCGTTGCGTCACTTTTGTGACGCAGCGGCGGCACAATACCAGCACCATGCTGCGGGGTATTTACAACGTGACACATCTGGAAGATGCGTCACGTTGTAAAGCCCTACACCAGAAGTAGGCGTTCCTGTGCAAGGGGGGGGGGCGTTTCGTCGCAGGAACGCCTCCTGAAAGTGGTTGAGTGAAATCTACAAGATTTCACGTAGTCACTTTTGAGCCCATGCTGCATCAAAACCCTGCGCCTGCTTGAAGCAGGCGTAAGGATTGACGAACCATTGTAAAGATAGGGCACCCCAGAGCCTTGCTGGAGCTGCGTCGCGCTTGCGACGCAACTCCAGCAATGCGCTGCCTTTACGGCACAGATGCGTCACGCATCTGTCCGTTTTTGCCCCATGGTGCGCTGGATTGTAAATGCGGCGCATCCATGGTGGCGGAGCCGTGACGCACAATAACTGGCGTATCCCTGCTGATATGCAGGGATGCGCCAGTTATTGTAAATCTGTCCCAAAATGTGATGCACGGGTGTCACAAGGGGCTGTAAATAAGCACCTCATTCAGTCTCCTCTCGCATACTCACCGCACCTGCAGCACGTGTCTATTTTCTAAGGCATTAAAATGTTCTTATTGCATGAAAAATCACTTTCCTATTCATTATTTCATCTATATGAAATAGATTCCACCCCAACCACAGCCCATCTTAAGAAGAGCAGGAAGGGTACGTTCTCGTTTGATAATGAGAGTATTTGAGGGGCGTTTTTTTGGGCTTAGATTAGTGTTAGTGCAACACATTGCACAGGTGGGCACACACTCAGCGCAAACTGTTAGTAGACCTGGGCCTACATGTAATAATACTGTGACACATGTTAATCTCTACTTTGATGTATTTTTTCGAAGTTACCTGTATCCCGAGAAAGCTCGTGCAAGTGTTGAATTGTGTGATTCATGGCAAAAGAACGCCAGAGAGACATATTTGTAACTGTTTTTGACAGCCATAACGCATTCCTTTTTATGCATATTCACCAAAATAGTATCGATTTAAAAATGTCGCCCACATTTTGTTTAGTCATTGAAAACATCACCCAACAAAGCCTGCATCCTGTTTAATTTGAAGTAGTGTCACTTTGTATATCATTTACTCCACTTTGTCGGGAAAACATGCCTGTACTTTACAACAGGTAAAATGACTTCAAAAATGTTTTGGGGGGTGTGATAATAGTCAATATATTTGTTGTTTTTGTTAAGCACTCAAGTAATCAGGAGGCAAACTTAAAGGGTCCTTCTCTTTTCGCCATCCATTACAAACCTAAGCTTAGGGCCGAAACAAATGCACCAGTGAGGACTAAATCCTAAACTTGATTCTCACACATCTGATTTGCAGATACAGAAGTCCTGCCACTATGATGGAGTTCCTGTACTTCTAAGTTAAGCTGAGGGTCGGGTTTATAAGTGTTGCATGGAGGCCCTACTTGCAAAAGTAGACAGACGTCCAGAAACCCAGTGGTTTGTGTATTTTCATATGATTCTTGCTGATAGTTCCCCTGTAGGTGGCTTTCAACTTGACCATCATTGTGTGCTGAAACTGATGTTTGGATCAACTGTTGCCCAAAATGCTCATTTGCAGGAGGAGGTCATGAACACTCCTGTCTAATTTATATGTATGAGCATCTTGCAGATGATAGTAAATACAGGTATACAGGCAGGTGATGGAATGCAGTCCTCCACCCCGTAAATGAATTGCTGAAGGCCGACATATTTTTTTTCCAAAAAGCAGACCCCCTCCTTTAACAAACATTGGCAAAGCCAATAAGACCTCACCTATGAAAGATCTATTGGATTTGCCTATATGTTTTAGCAGTGTTGCACATCAGAGTGGCTAAAAGTTACTGAGGTAAAAGAGAGTTGCGTGGATCGTCATAGAGTGGAGTAGAGTGGAGTGTTGTGGAGTGACGTAGAGTGGCATGGAGAGGTGTACAGTAGCGTTGGGTGGCGTGGAGAAGAGAAGAGTGAAGTGGAGTGTCATGGAGTAGTGCACAGTGTTGTGAAGGGAGTAGAGTGTAGTAGAGTGGAAGGGTTGCAGAGTTGAGTGGCGTAGAGCAGGACTGGACTGGTAACAAACCAGCCCTGGCAATACTGCCGGACCGGCCCTGGAGGAGAGTGGGGGGTTTTGAGGGCTTGGGGGGGGGTGCTGGCGAGAAGGAGCACTGCTTCTACTTTAGCACTGCTGCTGGTTTTGTTACAGGGGGAGATATTGCAGCACTGCTGTAAAACTAGCCCCCGCTAACAAATCCGGCCCCCACTGCTTGAAAACCGGCCCTGAGCCTTCAGGCTCACTGGGAAAACACCAGGTGCCCACTACTTCCAGTTCGGCCCTTGCACAGAGTGGAGTACAGTGTCAAAGTTGAGCAGAGTATTGTAGAATGGAGTGTCATGGAGTGGTGTAGACCAGAGTGAAGTGGCGTAGAGGGTGTTGCGTAGAGTGGAGTAGAAAGTTGTAGAGTAGAGTGGCATAGACCAGAGTAGATTGTCATCGAGTGGAGTGTCGTAGAGTGGAGTAGTGGGTCATAGAATAAAGTGGCTTAGAGTGGCATAGAGGGAGTTGCATAGAGTGGAGTAATGTCGTATAATGGCATTGAGTGGAGTAACGTGCTGGAGAGTGGAGTGGCATAGAGTGGAGTAGAATGTCAATGGAACAGGGTTTAATGGAGTAGAGAGTCATAGAGTGGAGTGCCGTAGTGTGGAGTATAGTAGAGTGGAGTAGAGTGACCTAGAGTGAAGTGGCATAAAGTACAGTGGTGGAGAGTAGATTGGCATAGAGTGCAGTGGCATAGAGTGCATTAGTTTTGAGTAAAGTGGTGTAGAGTGCATTGGCATAGACTGCAGTGATGTAGATTAGCAGCAATGGAACATTGCAGTGGCGCAGAGTACAATGGAGTAGAGTGCAGTGTCACAGAGTGGAGTAGAGTGGTGTGGAGGGAAGTGGCATACAGTGGAGTGGTTCAGGGTAGAGTGGAGTAGTGCACGGTAGAGTGTAGTGTGGCGTAGAGTGCAGTGACGTAGAGTAGCATAGATTGCAGTGGCATAGAGTCGAGTGGTGCAGAGCAGATGGCAGTGGCGTAGAGTGCAATAGCATAGAGTGGAGTGGCGCAGTGTGGAGTAGAGTGGCATAGAGTGAAGTGGTATAGAGTATAGTGTAGTGGTCAGGTTAGACTGTAGAAGTGCAGGGTAGAGTACACAGGTGTAGAGTAGAGTGGCTTAGAGTGCAGTGGCATAGACTGCAGTGGTGTAGAGTGCAGTAGAGTGTGGTAGAGTTGAGTAGTGCTGAGTAGAGTGCAAGGGCATAGAGTGCAGTCATGCCGAGTAGAGTGTCAGAGTACAGGGTCGTAGAGTGGTGCAGATTACAGTGGTGCAGAGTAGAGTGGTGCAGAGAGCAGTGACGTAGAGTACAGTGGTGAAGAGGAGAATAGAGTGGCGTTGAGTGCAATGGTATAGAGTGATGTAGTGTGTAGTGGTAGAGGGTTCAGTGGCATAGAGTAGAATGTTGTAGAGTATAGTGATGTAAAATGCAATAGTGCAAAGTAGTTGGCATAAGTACAGTGGCGTAGGGTACATTGGTTTTCTTTTGAGTAAAATGGTGTAGAGTGAATTGGCGTAGAGTGCAGTGATTAAGAGTAGTGTGGAGTGGCACACACTGGTGTAGAGTGCAGTGGCGAAGAGTGCAGTGGTACATAGTAGAGTAGTGTGGTGTAGGGTGATTTGGCCAAGAGTAAAGTGGAGTGGTGTAGAGTAGAGTGGCGTAGAATGGAGTGGTGCAGAGAAGAATGCAGTGATGCAGTGTGGAGTGGAATGGTGTAGTGTGGAGTGGTGCAGAGTAGAATGCAATGGCATGGATTGTTGCTGAGTAGATTGGAGTGGGGGTAACGTGAAGTGTGCAAGGTATGGTACTGTACTACCATTACAAGACAACACATCTTCAATTGAAATGACATTACATTTGCACTCACATACAATTTGACTGATAAAAGTATCCAGCGCACAAATGATAGTGTGTGGAAATGTCATCACCCAATGTATTGATTTGATTGTCAGCACTGTTCATTTACAGATATTTACATTTTGTTGTGTGCTAGAAAAAAAACCATTGTACAACCTTCCTCAAGCAACCCCACTGCCCAGCATGATTGTCACATACATCCTCTCACTTTGGAATCAGAGAATAAAAATAAACACCAGGCTCTCTGGAAGACACCGCCTGAAATCTGACCCCTGTCTTTGAATGCACAGCAAATATGACAAAATAAGAAAAAAATAACAACTTAAGACAAGTACAGTAAACACGTTTTGGGCAATGGGCCAGACGGACTCAAGATGGGAAGTCTAAAGCAAATAAAGCCAGCAAATAGAAATATAGAAAATGTGAGTTACAAATCAGATAGCCAATGGTAAGCAAAGGGCATAATGCATCCCTGGGTCAACTTTCTGAATGTCCCCAAAATGACTTTAGCAAACCAGGCAGCTGCGCTGTCTGGTAGGCTCTGACCTAGAAATAGAAGTTGCCATTCAGGGCATTGGGGAAATTATGCGGCGGTCTGCTGTCCCGCGGGGCCAGCTCCCACTTTAAGAATCTGTTACTACCCCTTCAGTGGGTTTGGTAACTGATCGATGGACTGTAACCATAAATACAGTTGTACACCAATGATGCATTACACACCAACTTGCAAAAGAGGGGGAGACGCCCAATACATGTCCTCTCTTCTTTGCCATTAGGCACATAGGCATGATCCTGTCAATCATTTTTGCTTTTGTATATGGAAATGTCTTTTTTTAATCAAGTTTCAATAACATATCACAGGTACGACATGTGCAGCAGCAGTGCAAGCTTCCCTAACACAGAGAAGAGGCACAGGAAAGGTGGCAGCAGTTCGAAGGTCCCAACACCCGGAAACACTCATTGTAGATAACTACCACACAGCGACCAACGGCAACACGAAAACTAACTTCATTTTCTACACAAATCACCCGGCTAAATGGAAAACCACCTTCTCTCTTCACCTTCAAGTCGCCAAGTCAGTAATCATTCCCTATGGTGAAAAAATCTCCACTACCATCTCCCCGACCTTCAAAGGGGAACTCACCATCTCCATCTACAGAACTGGAACCATTCTCATACAGGCCACCGACCCGCACCTCACCACTTTTGACCGCCACTTCCCCACACTTCTTTCCGCGTTAACTCAACTGAGCCGTCAAACCATATCTCCCCAACCCACCATCGCCCTTACTAATGACGTGGAACTGATCCCATCTCCCTGCCCTGAAGAACCTCTCTCCAACTCATGGACATCCACCATCACTCACTATAATCACTCTACCCCTATCATTACTCTCCGACGCCAAACACCCACAACTATTACATCTACTGAGCACACTAGGAACAACAAACTCACAATTAACAAACACCACAAGACCGATCTAGATCTTGACAGCTCGTACTCTAACCTCTGCCCTCCTGTGATCGAAATCCCCACAGGCACTCTCCATTCGACCCGTGATAATCTGAACCCTCCCTCACAAACTACCTCTTCCTCCAACACAGACCCTTTTCCCCCAACCCTTACGTCCCCCATGTCCAACGTCATCTCCAATCCAGTGGTCTCTCTCCCCCCTACTACCACTGCACACTCCCCCGCCGATGTCCCACATCCACAGACACAACCGGTCTCCACCGATTACCTCACTGACAACCCCCGCGACATCCCCATGGCCAACGCCGTCACCAATCCTTTAAACTCGTTCCCCCCTATTATCACTACACGCTGCCCCTCCGCCGTCGCACACCCACATACACAACCTGCCTCCACCGCTAACCTCATTGACATTCCACGGAAATCTGACTTCTTACCTAGAATTTCTCTCCCTCCTCACTTGGACAGTAGACCCTCTACTCCTCCTTTGAACCCCTTGAATGGGAGCATTACTAATCCGGCTCCCCGCGTCCAACCTCTCCCCTCTCCTAACCCCACTGACTCTGTCAAATCCCCGACCCCTGTTCACTCTCCCTCCAAAGACCCACGTCATTCTCGGCCCCTGCCTAAAACCTTAAACTTTTTCAGCTCAATAGCACAGCAACTGAACAGAATGGAGCTGAAAATTAACTCCCTTGCTGCTGATTTCCTATACTTACAAGATCTTCTCAACAGGACCAAGCCGCCGTGCTCCCTCTCCCCGGGTAGATATCCTCCCACCCCACTCAATACCGCTCCCTTGGCCCCTCAGTGCACCCCTCATCCCTCCAGTCCGTCAGCGAGTCAGGCACTTCGACCCAACCAGGATCGCCAACCCTTTTCGATACCGAAACCTGATGAGATCAACGACTCTTACCTCACTTTGAGCCAGAAGTCAGCCCCTTTCCCCATCCCTGTTATTATCGGCACTAACAGAATCCCTAAAAATGTCCACTCGCCTAGACCTCCTGCTCAATGCTCCTCTATCCACCTTACTCCCCCCATCATCGAGGCTCTCCATCCTCTCTCTTGCATGCTCCTCAACTGCAGATCAGCAGTACAACATGCCACAGACATTGCTGAAGCTCTACTCGCTGGAGAAATTGACATCGCTTTCCTCACTGAATCCTGGCTCAATGTCCACTCCACACCCATTCTTGACATTCTCACCCCTCCAGGGTACTCCATCATCAGACAAGACAGACCGATCAAAACGGGGGGGGGGGGGGACTAGCCATCATCCACAAGGCAGGAATACAGATTACCAAACTTAAACCTGCAGAATACCTATCGTTTGAATACCTGGGTGTCGAACTCAGTGCCAAGGGCACCTCACCTATCAAATTCCACACCATCTACTATCCTCCTGGAGAGCGTACCCTTTTCCCCGAAGAACTAACAGACCTAATATCACGGTTCTCCATGACAGACACTAAAGACGTGTTCCTGGGTGACCTCAATATCCACTGGAACGATCCAGAAGACTCCACTGCCCAGAACCTATCCAACCTACTTGAAATATATAACCTCAAACAACTCTGCAACAAACCAACTCACATCAAAGGTGGAACACTGGATGCAATCATTACCAACAAGGATCTGGTCTCTCTGACAGCGATTTCTCCCATTGACTGGTCCAACCACCAACTCATTCTGTTCACGATTGATGCACTTGTCTTCCACCAATCTATTTGTGTTAACAAACCTAAACACTGGACCAGAAATATCAAAGCAATCCCTTTATCCGAACTCGAATCCAAGATTCATGCCCATCTTCAACTCCAACCCTCATCATCGACGGCCGATGACCTCACTACACACTTTAACTCAAAAATGACAGAGGTTCTAGACCAAGTAGCTCCTCTCAAACTCAAACAATTGAGGCGAACCAAATCTAAACCCTGGTTTAACGTGGTTCTGAATGAGGAAAAGGCGTCAACTCAGACAAACGGAAAGGACTTGGAGATTAAACACCTCGACCTTACACCTAGCGCAACTTAGATCTGCTCGGCAAGCATACAAAAAACACATGTTCAGTGAAAAGGCGTCTTTCTTCCGCAGCCAACTAGATCTGGCAAAAACAGACCGAGAGAACTCTTCAACATTGTCAAAAGTCAAACTAACTACACTCCCTCTCAAGAAATCAAAGCCACCAATGAGCGTTGTGAAGATATTGCCACCTTCTTCACTAATAAAGTCTTGAAAATTGATCAATCCTTCATCCAAACCTCTAACCCTTCTTCCCTCTCAACCTGCCCCACTCTAACCACCCCATATCATTCAGAAAGAGTTCTTACCAAGGACAATCAGGTCTGCCTCCAGCTAAAAAACAATGTGCATTGGTCCGACTTTGAGCTAATGTCAGATAATAGGTTTTCAGTATAATTTCTAACCTAAAACCTTCCTCCCACACTATGGACCCCACCCCATCCACAATCATAAAAGAACTTAACCACACTATTTCCCCTTTCTGGACAAAAATCATCAACGCCTCTCTCACCTCAGGCTGTGTCCCAGACTCCCTTTAACTTGGACAAATCACACCCATTCTCAAAAAATCAGGGGCCGACCCTAATGATCTCAACAACCTCAGACCTATCTCCAACCTCCCATTCCTTGCAAAAACATTGGAAAAATGCGTTCTCCACCAACTCAACAAACACATTGATGAGTTCAACCCCCTCGACACCTTTCAATCAGGATTCAGGAAAGGCTGTAGCACGGAAACAGCTATGCTCAACGTCTCTGACGATATTCACAAGGTTTTAGATGAAGGTGATGCCTGCCTACTCATCCTTATTGACCTATCTGCGGCATTCGACACAGTAAATCATCCAGCGCTTCTGGAGACCATGTCGAAGCGCTCCGGCATCAATGGCACAGTACTAAAATGGTTCACCTCCTTCCTTCAACACCACTCGCAACAAATTAGAATCAACTCCTGTCTCTTGAAGCCAACACAAGTCACACTTGGGGTCCCGCAAGGCTCGATCGTCTCCCCGGCCCTCTTCAATCTTTTCATGGAGCCCCTCACAATCATCTTGAAAAAAGCTGGAGTATATTACCACCTTTACGCTGATGACACCCAAATCTATTTCAAAATCAAGTCTCCCAGCGACATCCAACACCTCAATGCCTCTCTAACCGAGATCCAAACTTGGTTCAATGCTAACCACTTAAAACTCAATCCAGATAAAACAGAACTAATCCTATTCTCTCCAAAAAGCAACCATCGTCCAATCCAAGAGTGGCTCAAGAATCTGGTCACCCTAAACTGCCCCATCGTCCTATCCGACTCAGTTAAGTCTCTAGGCATCACCCTTGACAAGAACTTATCTTTGGAGGCCCACATCAAAAACTCTGCAAAAAGCGCTCTTTTCTCTCTAAAACACCTCAAGAAATTGAAACCTTTTCTTCCCCATGATGACCTCAAGACAGTAGTCCAATCCCTAGTTCTCTCTAAACTCGACTACGGGAACGCCATCCTAATAGGGACTCCAAAAGCTCACCTAGCCCCTCTAAAGGCAGTGTTGAACATGGCCGCTCGACTCGTATCTGGAGTAAAAAGATTTGATCACATCACTCAAGCTCTCAACTCCCTCAACTGGCTTCCCATGGAAGGGAGGTGTATTTACAAACTGGCCTGCATCACACACAAAACCCTTCACTCTCCGGCCCCTAACTACCTGAACAACAAACTGGAAAGAGCAGGTGTAGTGGGCTGAGCCCACATGTTCATGTGATGAAGTAGACGTAGCCGAGATGATTTTAAATCAGGCTCCAAAATAGGCCCCAGAACAGCCCCACCAGGAGCAGCCTCCTAGCTGCTCAGCCCATCTTCCCAACTGTCTCTCACACACACAGGAACCCAAGCATTCCACTCACACTAACATTCTACGCGGAACGCTCACACTGGCTGAGCAGCTAGGTACAGAATGAAAGGGAACATATTAACATGACCTGAGGATACTACAGCAGGTCAATCGAGATCGCTGAGAAGCTCCAACTCACTCCTTCTTATTCCTCCGAAACTAAAAAAGAAAACCACACAATACCGATCGTTCTCTGGCAACGCTCCCAGGATGTGGAATGCTCTCCCTAGAGTCCTCAGATGCAACCCCTCCTTCTCCTGTTTCAAAAGGGACCTGAAAATCCATGTCCTTAACAAATACTTTCCTGACCAACGTCAACTAACCTAGACTTTAATATCCGAGTTTACTCCTCTCTCTTGACATTCAAGGATAGTTGGCGATCGGACTGTGTTAACCACCTTATCTTCCATGCTGTATTTTTTTTTATCCCTGGTTTTGCTTCCTTACTGCCTGCCTACTATGTAATGCAATTTCCGTCTGTTTTTCTTTACAGTATGTATGTAAAGCGTTCTGATACCTACGGGTCAAGCTAGCGCTATATAAAACTTTTAAAATAAATAAAAAATAAATACACATGCATAGTGGCATCTCTAGACATGAATGTTTTTTTGGGGGGTGGGGGTGTGCACACATTAGGCCACAGATAAAACCGGCGGGCCACCTACAATGGATATGTGTGAGTGTGCGCGCGCATGAGTGTGTGTGAGTGAGACACACACACACTTGCTATATTCTCACTGATTTGCTGTTTTTACTTCGCCCGCAGTCCCACAGCTTCGTCAAAGGACTCTCTTGAGCCCTTCACTATGAATTTGGAATCCATATCCCCCCATTCCGGCAGTCTCGGGTTTAATCATATGATTGCATAATTTGTTCGTATTTAGTAAATTAGATTGTTAAATAAATGAAGAACTCTACATTTTAATTTGCAAAAAAACACAGCGACTGCATCTTTTGAATGATGAAGCGAGGAGCGCGGGCTGCTCCAATCACAGCGGCGGTGCTCATGATCATCAGGCTGAAGCGTATTCAGATTATAATTACTTTTCTTCTGGTAATGATAGCCCGTCTGATTGGATGATTACCTATCTGACTTTGATAAGTCTCAAAGGTCAGGCAGGAGAGAATTGCATACATCTGTTTTTAACGCAGGGTATAATCTCGTAGAATGGCCTTTAAAACGACATCTGTAAATATGGTTTTAAAGGCAACACACGAAGGTGTGCATTTCAAATCACTGGGAAAAATGCAATGCGCAAGCTAATGACGGGTGCCATTATCAGCATGGATTGGATCTCCCCCTCCTTTAGGAACGCCTGTAAACTCAAGAGGATCCGACAGGTTTGTGATAGTATCTTCATAATGACTCCTACCCCCATAGCAGCTTACTACTAGAGCACAACGCTAACGATGCAGCTATAATTACTTCCTTTGTCAACAGTCATCTATCTGCTGCTCTTGGCATCATGGTGGTGATCTGGTCTCCCTCGAGTTACACTGCAGGTAAAATGTCTATCCTGGCGGCCATCTTAGGTGATGTGCGAAACGGCTTGTTTGGGAGGCAAAAGCTGCTCCATTTTTCCTTCCTCTTTCACCGCCTATTGGTGAACATCATGCAGGGTTAACCCAAGGTTATTTTCAAGTAGAAAGCAATTCCCGAATTAGTATATCCAAACGTTATAAAAGTATAGAATTTTGTATTGGACAATCATCCATAGTCCATAACATAAATGTTCTGTCAGCTCTTGCACTACAGAAGTGATGGGAGTTAACTGCTAGACAATGAGTGGGCAAATTTCTATATTGAGAATGTTTTAATAATTCTATGCAAATACATAGGCAATGTTGAGATTTGAAAATTTGGAAACGTTAGTGGGGAACATTCCTGTGTTTTCCCCCCTTAATTGTTGAGTTTTTACACCTAATTTTCTGAGCGATTTAAAATGTAAAGGTAAATGGTTCTATACCTCACAGGCTGACAGATAAATCACCCATTGATGACACTATTGTATGGGATCACTCACCAACTGATCTTAAGCATGCATATGCTGAACATTTTTGAGGAATACTGCTGCAGGACCTTCTGGAAATTCGCTCCTGGTAATTAGCCATTGCAAAGCAATTGGGAAGGCGTTTTGTCAGAATGTGAACTCGAGAGGTCGAATAGGGGTGGCTCCTCCGTTTGTGCGGGGGAGCTTCACCCCGCCTACTGCGAGTGCAGTAGGCACAGACGAGTAAGTAAAATGGCATGTCAATGCCATTTTACTTAAACGCCGCAGTGCGAGGACAGGGTGTGGGGCTGAAACCTGCAATTGCAGGATTGCAGCTGCCCCTGCAGTGCGCATGTTGGGTTGGCCATCTCTATTGCTATGGCCAGCCCATGCGCAGTTCACATCCAGCAATCCAGCCAGGGGATTGCTGGCACAGGCCCTCAGCCTCAAAATGAGCGCTGGGTTATCTTGCTCCCACCAATCCTGGAGCTGCTCTCAGAATGAGAGCAGCTCCAGAATTGATTGTATTGGTGTCCACTGAGTAGGAACAAAGTCCTTCCTTTTTCTGCTCATGGACACCAATCGGGAGAGAGGTGCGCACCGAGGGAGCATTATATGGCGAATTTGTCGCTGTTGCGCCCCACCATATTTTTATACTTGGAACCGCCACTGTAGTTAATGTGAGGAGTCAAGGTGATAAAAATGTTGAAACATCAAAAGTCCTATCTCGGAAGGTGTACCTGCAGATGGAGTTCTCGGTCACCGACTCTTCACATGCTCAATAGCATGAATGCTACATACCTTCAGTACAAATGTATCAGTCTACATTTCCATTTTTGTGGGCTTGGTAGGCAACAAACAAAGGGATTGCCAGCTTGACTAAGGATACAGAACACCACCCTCACCCAAGTTTCAAAATGTATTTTCAGAAACACCTTTTCCTATCAGCTATGATAGTTTTCAGGCACAGAAAGGTACATCAGCAGCATAGAGGTTGGGGTATTACTCCGCTGCTCCTAGTGCCCGTGTGTGATTGTGAACGTGTGTGCTGGTCAACATGTTTCGCGCTGTGGTTGGGTCCCTAGTGGATCCCCATGCACTTCGTCAGGACTGTGTGTGTGATATACTAATGTAAAGAAAATAGGAATAGAGAAAAGATGCTCTCTATCCCTATGATACCTCTTATTCAGGTGGGTGTGCGCTACCAGCGCCTGGGGGAACTCTACTTGCGTGTCCCAGCCTATTACCCCTTGCGAGAAGAAGACAATGCCTCCTCAGTTGTCCCTGCGGTCTCGAGGGAGAGTCGATTATGGTCCCCTCGTCAATGCCTAAGACCTGCCCTGCCGCTGGAAGGACCCCAGAGTCCTGACGAAGCATCATGGGGATCCACTAGGGACCCAACCATGGCGCAAAACATGTTGACCAGCACACACGTTCACAATCACACACAGGCACTAGGAGCAGCGGAGTAATACCCCGACCTCTTTGCTATTTATTAATAGAGGTGCCCCCACGCCCCTGTATAATTCTTTTTCCCTTACCTCCCAGACCACAAATACAATTATCCCAACGGTACCGGTGGGTAATTTTAAAGCACCATCACACACCCTTTTAGGCCCACACACCCGCATGCACAACTGATCCGTCTCCTGAAAAGATCTCCGAGAAAGAGCCCTCTTGCGGGGCCCGAGGGGGACAGCAGCGCCACACCCACGAGGAGCAATGCCCGAAGATGAAGCATGACACTCGCAAGGGTGTGTGAGGGCACTAAAATTCAAAGGAGAAATTCCCCCACCTGCATCCACAAGGGATACCATTTATAGAGACTTTTTCCTTTCCCTCTCTTCTACTTTCCTCTACCTTTGTGACCAAATCGGTCACTTACCTCTACTTTTAGGAACAGTTACCACACAGTGATAAAAATGGTAGTTCTTGGGAGTAACGGTACTGGACCTAGCTTTTTCTAATATACTCCCTGTCCCTCTCTCTTTAGTGTTACAACATCTTGAGTGTATGGCAACTTTTGGCCCACTGGGTTGATGGCAGGAATGTTGGGATGCACTGTGACAACTTGATGAATACTTGTTTAAGGAGCTCACAGTGGCATCTGCTAGGGAAGATCGTGGGATCTTGAAGGCTTTGAGTGAGGACTGCCTTCACTCCCTCTCAGCAGTCAGCAACTTCTGAGTTCCCAACACCCCTGGAACACACTGGGATTATTTTCCTGGACAGCTTCTCCATTCTGCAGGGCAAGGCATTCTCCTTCCCTCGCTGAGCAGGCAGTCTTCTAGACACTTAGGCAAATTCAGGTTCTCAAACAACTTGCAGACTTCAGGTTATATTTCCTCATCTCAGTGATACTCTCTGACATAAAGACGCCTGGCCCGGCCACAGAACTGTCCCTCCAAGTACTCTGGTAGCACTCCCTTTCTTGGTCATGAAGGACATGGATTTGGATTTAAGGGGGATGATTTTTATGCCATTTCTGTACACCTTCTTGAGACAAGGGATGTGAATCCACCGCCTCAGCCTTCAGAACCAGTTTGAGTTTGTTCTCTTTCAAATATCATTTCCCGGCTGCTCTTCAAACAACAACTTTGTGCAAAGTGATGTTTCTCACAGCAGGTAGCAATGGGGGCGGGGTCCCAGTAGGCATATCCAGAACATAGCCACAATTTAACGCAAGTTCTCTGCAGCTAGTTGTCATCACGTTCTTGAAGAAGTGATGGAAAGAAAAGCTGGTCCTGCGTAGAAATGTTCTTACCTTCTAAACTGCAGTACTATCCCTCATCTACCAAATGCCAGTACTCAAGAAGAGATATTCATCAGTTTTTTGCTAAACAGAACTTCATGGAATTTATGAAGGGAGCGCTATCTCCATCCTCCTCACGTCAATGTCTGTGCCTCAGTCCTTCAGCCACATGAATGCAGGCAAGACACTTTCACTGTCTGGGGAAGCTGTCCTCACCCTTCATCTTGCTCCATGCTAAACCAGGGAGATCCAAAATGGATCCCACTGGCCCCAGTACTCAGACGTATACACATCATACTACCACCCATGTGGTACATGTGTACTGAAGATACACACCTGACATACTTACTTAATGATACTTGACATGCACAGGGAATGTTAGCACCAGGTTCAGGGTTCCTCATAACAGTGGAGCTTTACACAAGAGGGGTCAGTAGATCGCACTCTCACTGACGCAAAGCTAAAGGTCTGGTCACACTACAAATTCACAAAACACCGTATGCTGGGACCACTGATAAATCCAGGTCCAGAGATGGTTTAAGGGATGGACA
This sequence comes from Triturus cristatus, assembly GCF_964204655.1. Lineage (NCBI taxonomy): Eukaryota > Metazoa > Chordata > Amphibia > Caudata > Salamandridae > Triturus > Triturus cristatus. Next base: position 313,571,432 of record NC_140582.1, read on the forward strand.
AAGAGGGCTATTGCCCACAGTGCCCACCTTGCAGGGGGCCCTCTGGTAAAGGGAGAAGGACAGGCAAAATCCTGTCATTATAAAATGGCTTATAATAAAGTTTATTTTACTAATTTGACTGTTGAGCTTGTTTAATAGAACATTAGAGCCACATTTACTAAGGGTCTGCTCCGGGACAAAGTGAAGCACAGCAGAGCTAACTCTTGCAAGGGTATTTACATTCCAGTGTAACAGTTATTTTGTACTGGAAAGGTGCCCCTTGCTAAGTGCGAATAGCTCTTTGCACCACTTTGCATCAAACGTAGCATTACTTGGGTGTAACTTGGGAGGTTCAGCCATAGCCCGACCGAGCTTTGCATCAAAGAAAGGTGCCTATTTGAAGAAGGCACTAAAATGGTTAAATATTTTCATTTCCACAAACATTCCAGTGGACCCTGGGCCCTTCGAGGGTCTGCTCCCATGTTTCCTCTCCTCCCTGTGGGCCTCTCCTCGCACCAGGCTTGGCAGCTGGGTTCTTCTCCCTGGGCATGTAGACTCTTCCAGGACAAGGCTCTCTCCTCTCCCCTCTCAGCTGGGAGGCAGCTCCCAGGGTCACTGACAGACCAACAACTTCTTCCAACAGAAACCAAGCAATGTTCCCTTGCCTTTGAGAGACTGGCTTTCAGTGACACAAGTCCTGAATTACTTCTCTCTTCTCCCCAGGCAGCGAGGAAGCTGGAACTGGTCAAAGTTTGGACCCACTGTTGTACAGTATTTTCAGGCATGGGGTGTGGATCCACTGTCTGGGTTGAAAAACCAGTTTGACATGGTTTCTTTTTGTAGTTCATTTTCCTGTGTGCTGCGGTGTAGCAAAGGTGCCATGTGCCCCAGTGTGAGCAGAGCGAGGGCTTCCCATAAATCCTGGTTGGGTAGCAAATTGTAGCAGTAATCAGGATTCAGGGGACCCAGGTGCCACTGCACCTGCTGCACCATCGATAGCTATGCCTCTGCTCTCCCTAACAGTACTCCAATTTCTCCTTTCTTGTCTTGTCTTTTAACAGAGAGAGGGTCGGAGAAAGGCAGAATAGCAACAAGGACAGAGGTACAGAGAGAAAGGGCAGGAGCTAGTTAGACAGACAGGTAGGTAGATAGATAGATAGATAGATAGATAGATAGATAGATAGATAGATAGATAGATAGATAGATAGATAGATAGATAGATAGATAGATAGATAGATAGATAGATGGATGGATGGATGGATGGATGGATGGATGGATGGATGGATGGATGGATGGATGGATGGATGGATGGATGGATGGATGGATGGATGGATGGATGGATGGATGGATGGATGGATGGATGGATAGATAGATAGATAGATAGATAGATAGATAGATAGATAGATAGGTGTAGACTGATAGGTACAGCTGAGATAGATAGAAAGGTGCAGATAGATTGAAAGATGGAAAGTGTCCATGTGAACTGAACAGCTTCACTGTATCCCTATACGTCCGTGCTTTCCAGGGTATTCTCTAGCTCTCTGTGCCCATGCCCTCCAGCCCTCTACCTCCCACGCTCCCCGCTGCCCACAGGAATAAACACTGATGTGTCCAGGCACAGCCAATAACTTACATAAAAACATCAATGCTGAATGGTTGATAAGTAACATGGAGCAGGTGCGGGGCAGTTTGGGCCTCTTACCCCTCAGAGACCGTGTGCACTGCACCAGCTGCACCATTGGTAGCTAAGTCCCTGCCTCTGTGGCACAGACATGTTCTTTGTGCAAGACCACCGAGTAGATTATGCTGGCCGGAAGCTTGAGTATTCATAACATGAGCACAATAAAAGGAAGCTTTGCACCTGACTCTCATCAGCCTTCCAGGATGGACTACTCGATGGAGAACAAAACGACTCAGGCTCTCCCCAGACACCTCTCTTGCAATAGCAACTCTCTTAGCTGACTCACCCTCATCCTCCCACCATAAACCAAATAGCAGCACTCAGGAAGGACTAATAAGCAATCCCTTGCTAAAAGGTCATATAGAATTTCTATAGGCAGTGTTATCTCCATCCCTCCATTATTCCGAATTTAGATACACCCTCATCTTTAGGAATGCAGGTAATATACTTCCACTACCTGGAGAGGGGGTGTTTCAGAACCTCCATTTTATGCGATATCAGATCAGAGGCAATTCACTGGTAATAGCACACATGCACACTCGCACATGATACGTAGCCCTGCTACCATGCACCATACATGCAACAAACACCCTTGACATTCACACAGGAATGTCCGCGCATGGTCTGGTCATGGCAAGTCAGTGGAACTTTAATGCATGTAAGCATCGCATTCATATCCCTGAACAGGTAAAAACGCCTTCTCAGTTAGTAATCCCCCAAAAGGTTATGCACCCACTACCACACACTGAGATGGGCAGGGTCACAGACGAGAGTTTGGTGTCCAGCCAACGGGCATGCTTTTGGTGGCACTCTGTGACCTCAGAGTCCGGCTCTGGGCCTCAGTGTCAATTCTCAGCCTAGACCCGCAGCGCACATGCAGGATTTTGAGGGGCTTATTTACAAGCCCCTTGTGGCACATTTGTGACGCTGGATCGTCACTTTTGTGATGCTCCGAAGGTGCAATGTGCAGACCCATATCTACAAAGTCACACAAAGCCACTTCACAGGGCTTTTCATGGCCTGGTAGATATGGAGTAAGGCAAAGCAGAGCAAGTCGCTGCCTCGCCTTTCTCTGAGTCAAAGAGGCAGGCGTTCCATGGGCATCGCTGTGAGTGTCCCCACACAATGAACATGGATTTTGACACATTCCCAGATTCACAACATGGCTTACATCTGGGAATGCGTCTAATCCATGCGCCTCCCTAGAGCAGGCATAACGAGGTGAAATATTTTCATTTCTCCTCATATTTTACTCTATTTGTGCTGCATTCTGTAGCACACATAGAAAGAGGAAAACACCTCTTAGGATTGTTTTTGTGCAGGAAGGTGCCCCTTACTGCACACAAACAAACCTGCCAACAACGCAGACACCCGTGCAAGGGTGCCAGCATTGGCGCATGGCTGAAATGATAGGAATGAACCATATCTTGCAAATACGATGCATTCCTGCCCTATCAAATTGGCGTACCATTTTACGGTGCTGCAATGCGCAAATTTTTTGTAAATAAGCCTCTGAGTGTGCTGAGGGTAAAATACGGATAGGCTGCCAGATTCGCTCGTTGGGTCACTCAGGACAGGGGTACACTTCCTTTACCATGCAAGAGGGCATTACCATCCCAACAACACTAGAGACAAAATTGTCAAACTGCACACGTTTTTTTTATTTTATTTTAATTTTATTTTTTGTGAATATACAGTTGAAAATTAGAAGGAAACCTAATAACGGTTTTATACGTGAATCCACTCAGTAGCTATAAATCTATATGAAAAATAATCTTTGCAGTGTAGTCTTAATTAATGACCTCAAACCAATATAATGCATAACTTAAGACTGAAAAGGAGTATAAGAAGTAGAGGCAATAAAAGGGAAACACATAAGAAAGCACAGTTGATAAACCAGAAATAGGTTGTGCACTACTCAACATTTTTATTCATATAGTTGGAAGTCCTCATTGGGCCTTTTTGCAAGGATATCCTCTTTGGCTGTCATTCTGAGGACCGTGGTATTAGGGTGCGCAATTATTTCCAGTTCCCTAGGTTGGAATGGGGGCGAACACCTCCTTACCGGCCCACCCATAACGAAGGCATTAATCTCTTCAGTGAAAAGTCATATCCTTCATCATCGCAAGTTTTTAACTTCATTGATGATTTCCAGTTGTTAGTAAGGAACGTTTTAGCTGACGACATACCTAGTGATGAATTTTAGGCCTTGATCTAGACTTTGCTGCAGTGGGCCTAAATACCACCACGTCCACTGCTGTCATGCAAGTAAATGCAGACAGTGCATGGTTTAAACTTGTAAGTCTGGCTCGTGGAACAATGGCAGGAAAAAGTACGAAAAGGCACCACCATACATGGTGACCCAACTACCACCCCTTAGTTACTGCAATGAGTTGGTGTGGGCATGTGGATGCATATGCAAGAGGAACCCATGGAAGTTCATTCAGGAATTGTATGAAAGTATACAAAAGGTGATGTTTGGAATGCTTGAATTAATCTCAACCACTGGTAATTACTCGGGCCGCATTCCAGTCCATTGTTATTTTGCACACCATGCTATCTCAGTTTGGACTCAAATATGTGCAAATCAGTTTTGACCCTGCTTCAGTGGGAACAGTCCAGCCCAACTGTCAATCATGACCCTAGCTGAACTGGAACACAAGCAATATAGGACCGGTTTCGCCCTTGTTATAGGCTCATCAGCCAGATATAGCTTGGTCCCAGTGACACAGTGTACATGGGGCACACTTCTGGGCATACCCGTCCCACTTAGGGTGACATACAAAAGGTGATGGATGGAATGCTTGAATTAATCTCAGCCACTGGTAATTACTCTGGGCCGTATTCCAGTCCATTGCTATTTTGCACACCATGCCACCTCAGTGTTGATCCAGATATACACAAATCAGTCTTGACCGTGCTCCAACGGGAGCAGTTCACCCCGAACTGCCAAGCCAGGCAATCCCTGAAACGGAACGCAAGCATTGCAGACCGTTTTTGCAACTGTTATGGATACAACAGCTGGAAATAGCTTGGTTCCAGTGACACAGTATGCACGGGACCCAAGCCTGGGCAATTGTTCTTTTTGTATTGGTCACCCCGAGTATGACGGGTATGCCCAGACATGGGTCCCATGCTCGCCATGCCACTGGAGTCAAGCTAGCCCAGCTGATGAGGGGTTATACCTCAAAACAGGTCCCAGGGTGCTTGTTTCCGATCCAGGGAGTACCTACTCTGGCAGTTCGGGCTGGACTGTTCAGATAATAAGCACATTATTTGCATATGACTAGGTCCAAACTGGAATGGCATGGTGAGCAAAAAAATTATCTCTGTACTGGGGGGGAATGTTTTACATTGTTCAGCATTCCTTCAATCAGATGTTATTTTTGCATGGTATTGTATGGCAGTGCGTGGGTAGTGCATAGGGCTGTCTGAAGTGGATGAGACTGCGTGGGTCAGCATACGTGCCTGCTATGACAGTAGATGTGATTGCATGGAGAATGGATCGAACTGACTGAGGAGTGCATGGCAGTGCAAGGGGTGCATGAAACTGCGGGAGTGGATGGGATTGTAGGCGGTGAGTACAAGTTCCAGAGTGTAAAGTGTAGGAAAGACACAATTAGACTTGAACACCAAGGCTTGAGCTTCCCCATCACGATGTCTGTCACAGGTCATTCTCCTTTACTAGAAGGAGAAATGGGTTGTGGTACGATGATGTGGGGTGGCCGATTTCAGCGTGGTGGTACAGCTGGCACCAAAACTAGCACCACACTGGTATCCCGATTCTCTATGCTGGCCCGGCGGGAACATTTCTTTGAGAGGGCACCAGTGTCGTACAAACTGCATGAATGGTACCCCCAAGGAAATCTCTGGTGAATTTCAAGGGCCTGTGGTCCTAAGGCACACAGTAACCCAAAGAATGACTTAGTTCAAACCAAACATGCTGGGTGGCTCCGAGCTGTTGAAGCACAAAACCCCACAGGAATTTCCCATTCCTAGCGTACATGCGCAACAGGATGGGGGGAAACCTAGGTTGGTTTTCTGAGCCCAGGTTCTAAGGACAGTAGTAGCCCCAATAATTAATTTCCTGTGGATTGGCAAGCCCCTATTGATGGACGGTAATCTCCAGAGATTTCCTTGCTGCCATTCCCGTGCATTGTATGATCCTGCCAGTCAGGCGAGATCAGGGCTGTGAACAGGCTGCAGGTCACTTTTCAACCTACATGGTTGTGAGTACCTGGGATGTTGGGACAACCAGAGGGGCTTCACACGGTTTGTAGGTGCTGTACCAAATTTGCTGTATCCTCCAAGGTTGTGGCATGAGCAGCTGCGACTGGGGCCACCAAGGGAGGCTTAGAGCAACCATTGTGTGGCGATTCTAGGTATTCCAGGAGAGTGGGCACACAATGCATGTGGGTGTTGGGTTCTCCTTTGTCCAATCCAGAGTGCTTTACGACAGAATGATCATGTATTGTCACAGCAAGGAAACTCCTTGCAATTTCTTTCCCTGCACTGCATTTGCTGAGGGAATCAGCAATGGATGCTGCATGCATGCATGCATTGTCCACAACAACTACATTCAAGTCAAAGTCAAGTCAAAAACAGCTTTATTCGATTTAAAATATAAATCATACAACTACATACTACTGCAAGCCGGCGGTGGCAGGAGGGAAAAGCATGATGAAAACATGACTCCTGGAGCACTTTTGTAAGCTGCCAAGAGACATCTGCCCCTGCACAGGCAGCTGAGTGGCAGAGGACAAGCAACAGGGACTAGGGGGACTACAGGATACCCTGGAGACACAAGCTGCTGTTAGTTTCTACTGTGAATATTCAGAGTGAGGAATCCTGGAACCTGCATGGGACATGAAGCCCCTCACTTGAGGGGCTGTGCCACCCATCCAACCCCAACACAACACAACAGCGTAACAACAGCATAATCACGTTACATTGCTAGTTCCAGACCACCCACACGTGTTTCAGGTAGGGAAATGGAGCATCTCCCACCTCATTCGCCCATCTCCAGCTCTGACCAGAGCAGATGTTGTAGCAGTCAAGGGTCACCGTGGCAGAACTCGCCACTGTCCACTCAGGCCATGCTCCTCAGCTTTATGTGAGCCTGCACCAGACCTACTGGACCAGCCTGCAAGGCCAGCACTCATTGGCCTGCACGAAAAGCCTACTTTTCTACGTGTCCAAGCCCCAAGCAGCAGGTATACAGTGGGCCCAGGCACACCCTCAGTTAGGGTCCTTAAGGAGGCCGAAGGGGAGCGAGGGAGATGGAGATGGAGATATTACTCAGAAAGGTACAGCTGGTGGATCCCAGGCAAAAGACCTCCTGCAGATCCAGCTGCAGGTGGAATACCACCCGCTGATAAACTAGCAGCCTGAGGAGAGAAGAAGCACCCTCCCCTCAAGTACCAACTCAAAATCTGCACGCAATCCTCACCACAGGCCCCAAGAAGCAAACTTAGCTTCTCAGGGAGCCTGACTGAAGCAGGTGTTGGACACCAAATCTGCAAACAAAGTCCTGGCTTGGGCCACAAGAGACGTGCCAGACTGCCAGCAAAATAATCTCCTTACTAGCTCATCTTGAAAAGTCTCCCTGTATCAAAGAACCAACACAGCCCACCTACCCACTGATTATGCATTCCCCAGTCACCCCCATCCAAGCCCATTACCCCTGCACCAAACGCATAACTGCTCACACAGTCGTGCTCCCGGTCGGAACAATGGCCATTCCCCCAGCATGCCCTGCGTTCCCCCAGCCCACCATCGATTGAAATCTCACCTTGCAGCCATGCAGTGTCTCCAAGTAGAACAGGGATATCAGCGGGGCAGTGTCAGTTTCCAGATTCATTTTCATTAACACAAATAAAATACAATAATATTTTGACCAATAAATAAAAACTGGAAATCAGATACATTACAGCGACCTAATGATAAAACTTTGCATACAATAGAAGTTGTATCCATAATACTATTGCAACTGTCGTATTGACCTCTGGTGTAGCACATTTACAGTCACGTGCATTCATGATTCGATTGTTAGAGTTAATTTACATTGCAATGTCTTCAAGCTTGCATTAATAACATTTAATGAGTAACCAGAGGCCTTTCGGTAGAGCATTAGTTAAAAAAAGAAATTTAAATATTGTGACCTAAATACTGTTTACAAAAATATAATTTACAAAAATATCGTCTCATACGGAGAACACAATATTTATGATAGACAATATTTCTGTATACGATGTTGTGGCAAGCAAATAGCAGGATTATAAATTTGCAAAAAATATTATATCCAGATATTTTTTCATTTGCTAAAAAGACACTGTGGTTTGAAACCCATTGAGCACACCACTGGAATCGGTGCCTCCTCTGTTTTTCATGGGTTCTAAGGCGCTTCATCACATGTTGCCAGGTTTTTGTCACAAGATGAAAGGATCCGGTTGACTGGTTCAGCAGGTAAGAAGGAGGAGACTGATGTGGAAGTAATAAAGGTTGTCTCTAGGTCTGGGGATTGAATCTTCTACTTCAGACCTGGAAGAACACCTTATAAGGTGGATTGCTTTTAAACACCCTTAATGCCTTGACTGGTTTCCGCACCTCTGCGATTTGTTTTACATTTGTATTTAACAGGGTAAGGATATTCTTTTTTTCATTAAAACTTGGATTCCAGAATTTCACATGCATCCAATAACCAGGTGGGCTTTAAAATGGAAAACAAGGTAAACACCCACGTCACCTTCGAAAAGATGAATTGTATATGGCTACTTAATTACAGTTCTGCTGCAGAAATGTTCTGGCTTTCTTGAGTAATGAATATCTTCTGATTTCAAGCTATAATTAATCAAGGTGAAAGCCCTACTTACTCTCTTTGATGTGAAGCATGTGGAATTTATGTGCTGGCCATCAGAAAATCAGATAGATTTCGCATTTTGCTTTCTTTGGTCATCCTCCGCAGACTGAATTTCCATTTCCCCAATGATCTATTGTCCTGGGGATTGTAAAGCTCCAGGTCTTTGCCACCACCCAGAGAAGATTAGATCCAAGCTCACACTTGCATTCCCAATGATGATGGGGCACGGTGGTGACGGCACAGACGCATTTGGAATTGAAAAATTCTTCAAAATCGTATCTGCTTTTAAAAGAGAACAGGACTGGATTCAAGAATCCTACCTCACTAATACTGGGGTCAGGTTAAAACCCTCCATTAGAGGCCGTTTGTGCCCATTGGCATAGTATGGCTGTCATTGGTCTGAGTGTAAATTAAGAAATGGGCCGGCAGTCGAGTGTAATTCATACAGGCTGCATAAAAATGATGTTATATTGCTCACTCACATAAGACGAAACCTCTGCAGGTTATGTCTATAACCCAGGACTGCACTAGTCCACTGCAATAAACCAGCCAACACCCATTGAAGAGGCGTGAACTAACTGAAGAGATCTGCCACATGCTGGCGGCCAATGGAGGATTTTAATATAGTCCACCACTTCAGGCCCCAACTAGGTACAGGTGTGGCCAGGGCGACTGACGCCAGATGCTGGGGATCACGGTTCGATCCCCGGCACCAGCGGCAGGTCAGCCTAGCACCATGTGACTCTGGGCAATAGCTCGCTTAATCTTCCCAACGGCCCCCAGCGCCGGGATGCCTACGGGTAGCTGTGTACTTTACAAATACTGGATTTACATTTTTTTACATTTACTGTGACAGCTTTGACCAAGGTAAAAGGTCATGTATATCTGTGTATTGTCATAAAATGTCTCATGCTGTTGCTCTCACCACGTCACATAATGAAAGCACCTTCCACGTATCTCAGTGAGAGCTGCACAAATACGGCACGGTCCTTTGTCTTTGGGCAGAGAGGACTGATGTTCCAGGGAACAACATCTCCAAGGACATTTGGCATTTACTCCAGACATGGCCGGATAAAATCTGTGGACTGGGTCAGCTCAGGGTGTATTACTGCTTTGTTCAGTTATACAACTTCCGTAACTCATCTCTTCTACTGGTAGATTATTAGCTACTACCAAGTACAGCTAGCCACCAGTCGTGCTGTTGAATGGGATTCCTTTAAAGTGGTCACCAGGGGCTTGGGCATTCAAAACATAGCTGGGGTTCACAGGGAGTTGACTAGGGCCCTCTGAAATACGGATAAGGTAGTGACTGTTTCGGATATCCGCCTCCTTCTTGATGACATGATGCATCTAGCATTGAGAGATGCCAAGAAACAACAAACTGCCTTAGTAGAACGCCTCAGCTGTTATAATTACAACAAATACACAGTCCGCATACACACAGCAGGGGATAAGCCTGTTTGTCTATTGGCATGGCTGCCTGACAGGAAACACAGCATTCCTTAATTACGGAAATCAACCTAGCCACAGGCCTAATTTTGAGATCCCAACTAGCTATACTACAAGCATTTAGCTCATAATATCCCAAGCTATGTAAGGCACCACCTGCTCAACCCCCTGGCAGAATTAGACGTTTCCTAACCCCCCCCACCCCCCCCCCTGCCCACCCACCATTAATGCATTGCTACTAGAGGAGTTACATGAACTCATCACTGTGGCTGAGTTTAAGAAAGCAATACATGACCTTATGTATTTTAAGTCCGGGCTTCCAACTGAAAATTATAATCGGTTTTCGATCAGCCTGGCCCCACGTTTCGTCGAGGTGTACAATGAAACCCTCACCACCGGCGTGCTCTCAGCTTCTCCCCAGGAGTGTCTTCTAGTACCCCTACTGAAGCATTACAGGGAGTCCACTTTCCTCTCCTCCTATCACCCGGTGGCCATATTGGGCCTGATAAAATACTCTGCAAAGTCCTTGCAGATTGGTACTTGAGAGTACTTCCTATCCTTATCCACCAGATCAAAATGCATTTGTACCAGGATGCAACACATCTAATAATATTAGACGACCCTTCCATGTGATGGATCAGGCCTCACTGCGATACCCACAGGCAGCATGCATCATATTGGACCCCGAGAAGGCCTTTGATTCTTTGTTTTAAGAGTACATCTTCGTCTGCTGACCTATACGAAGCTGTGTATACAATCTGACATTTAGGGCGTGCATTGGTTGCTTGATTTCATCCTCCTTTCCAATAGGCCGAGGTACACTTTAGGGCTGCCTTCTCTCCCATAGCCTATTCACAATCACCATGGAGCTGCTGGCTTATCGCCTTCGCTCGGAGGGTCAGCAGTGGGTGATTCCCGTAGACGGAACCACACACGCTGTGTCACTCTATGCAGATGACTTGTTATTATATATTCGAAACGCTTCAGCGGACATGTCTTAGATATCAACTATTTTTCAGGACTTTGAGGAAGTTGCTGGCTTCCAGGTGAACTGGGGAAAATCATGTGCTCTTCGATTTTGCAGCAATGCACCCCCACAGGTAATCCAAATGGGCGATACTCTGCTACTCTGGAAGACAACTGCGGTCCGTTACTCAGTGGTTCATCTATATTACGCCCCAAAAGACCTGTTTAAAGGCAACCTGAAACAAATCTACTTAGCTTTTTGATCTCAAACCTGCTTTTGGCAGCGGCTCCCCCTTGCACTCACAGGTAGGATAGCACTTTCTAAAATGATCGTCCTCCCCACCGCCTTCATTATTTTGTAAATGTTCCTGTGTTTCCACAACGTCACCTTTTCTACGATTTGGATCAATTGTTGGGGGACCTATTGTAGCATGATGGGAGGCGTCATGTGTCGCTTCAAAAACTTAATCTGCCGATGGGTCAAGGAGTGCTTGGGGCACTATCCTTTGAAACTTATTACCTAGTGGCACAGCTCCAATGGGCATCTCAATGGCTGACAGGAACAGACCTCTATGAGACAAGCACAGGAGAGGGTCCTCTTCCCCCCAACATAATACGTCAGCTCCTAAACCCCACCATTAAGATACATCGTTCCTGGTACCTTCGTGGGTGTATCTCACAAAAATGTCTAAATAGGGTTTTCCAGCTCACAAGAGAAATCACCCCATGTTCCCCCAAAATCCCTCTCCCGGGCCTATCAGGCCCTTTAGGTCTGCTTATGGCAGACTGTTAGACCCGGCCTCGTAGCATAGCCATCCCTGTACCCACAACACATAAACCTGACCCATGCACCTCACGCAGCCCCCGAGCCCACGGCCTAGCCGATCCTTTCCACCTGAACCCACATACACCCGACCCGGACTGCCCCGTCCGTGGCCTTCCTCCTTTCGGCCACACCGGGCCCGCGTGCCCACTTCATGCACCATGATGGCCGCCCGGCCCCAGCGCGACCCTGGCCTAGAGGCACCACTCCGGCTGGGGGACATCGCGCTCCCATTGGGATGAGGGAGGGAGGAGCAGTTTCCATCGAACCTCTGAGCTCCCCTGGGAAGGTGGGTTTCGATCGGCCCGCCGGCCTCCCCGAGGGCTGGCTCCACGCCTGCTGGGTGTCTGGGACTCCTCCCGACCCGGCCCTGAAAGGATCAAAAGACAATGGCAGGAAACCCCGACAAGCGACCCCCAGGTGACAAGACCCCTGCCTGCACAGACTCCGGACATCAAAGAGGAGTCGTCCTATAACAAGGGGTGCTCTGGGACTATCCGGCAGATTTGCCTTTGGAAACACCTGAGCCCTGCTGAGTGACTCGCGGCTCCCTGAAGATCGTAAGACCTCCGAACTTGTGCTTGAGCCCTGCTGAGTGACTCGCGGCTCCCTGAAGATCGTAAGACTTCCGAACCTGTGCTTGAGCCCTGCTGAGTGACTCGCGGCTCCCCGAAAAGATCGTAAGACCTCCGACTTGTGCTTGAGCCCTGCTGAGTGACTCGCGGCTCCCACTGACTCTCTTGGTCCCGCCGGACCCCGACGACGACAAGCGTATCCCCCAGCTCGAGGATTGTGAGCTGTGCGCCGGGTACGCCCCTGCCTTTGATCCATATCCCCCAAAGACTGTCCCGCTACCTCCTACCCCCTCCGAGACTCTGTGAGCCCGCGCTCCACTTGTATATATTTTGCCGTGCTGATCATAAAGATCCTACAACTCCGATCTGATAAAGATTTGTTCTTAAGAAAACTCCCGGTGTGGTGTCTCTTTGTCGTGTGGTGCCGAGTGCACGATCCTGGATACGAGATTCCTCCCCTGAGGAGTCTCCCGCCAGTGCCCGGCTATGATACCTCGAGGGTTGGTCTCAGGATAGTCAGGGCCCCCTCCGGGCTCCTCTGAGGTCGCCTTCTAACATTGGTGGCAAGCGACGGGATTCGGGCCCATAATCTAGAGATCGTACCGTGAACGGCTGACGCACTACCGACAAAGATGGCAGAAGGAAACGCCGTGGTTCTCACAGAAAACGACACCAGTACCGTGTTCCAGGCGGAACAACTGGAGGAGTACACACACAGAGAACTGAAGCAATTCTGCAAAGAACTCAGAATCGCTACCACTGGTCTCAACACCAAAGAAGATATGCAGAAGGCACTGAAAGCTTGGGTGGATTCTGGAGCCCCCCGCCCAGAAGGAGCAGTGCAGCCCCACAACGAAGCTGGACCCTCCCAAGGAGAACGCAGCAGCAACCAGGTGCGAAGCTTCGTACCAGACGGGGGCCTATCCACGGAGGAACTCGCAGACAGAGAAAGAAGTCGCCATCACAAACTCGAATTAGCCAAACTCAAAATCGAGGGTGAGTTGAAATTAGCCGAGAAAAAGCTAGCAGTGGAACAGATGCGGGTGCAAGGAGAACTAGAGGAGAAGAAACTCCAACGGGAACACGAAGGAAGGAGACTTCAACTGGAGCACGAACGCAGCTTTAAGGAAATGGAGCTAAAAGCAAAAAGCGAAGAAGCGCGGCCCCCGGGGAACCGAGAAGCGGCCTCCCCGGCGGAGCAGAAGGTCCACATCCCCAAGGATGTGGTCAAGGAATATTACAAAAACGATGACATTCAACAGTGGTTCAGGGCATACGAGGTCGCCATGACCTCCCATCGGGTCCTGCAGAAGGATTGGGGGGCCGGGTTGTGGGGACGATTCCTGAGCGAGGGGAGAGACACACTGCTCGACCTACCAACCTCCATGCAGACCTCCTACGACCATATGAAAGAGGCCCTCCTCACAAGGTACGGCCTCACCCCGGAGATGTACCGCCAGCGGTTCCGGGACTGCAGGAAGATCCCGGGCACCACCTGGGTGGAGTATGTAAACTTCTTCAGCCGCGCATTCGATGGGTGGATCAAGGGCAGCAAGGTAACCACCCTAGAGGAATTAACCGACCTTATGTTGTGGGAACACCTGGCTGCGAACTGCTTTGTGGAACTGCGCCAGCATCTGCTCGACAGCAAGCTCACGGATCCGAGAAAGCTGGCTGTCGAGGCGGAACGCTGGACCAACACCCGGGTCTCCCGGGGCCCTGTAGAGAGTACCCCCGAGCCAGTCAGGGACCACCCCGCCAGAGAGGGAGGGGGGAACCAGGGAGGGCAGAGAGAGTCCCAGTCCAGTCCCCCGAAAACCCAACCTCCGCCTTTCCCGGCACCCCCACCAGCTGTATCTGGCCCCCCCCTGAGGCGGGGGCACCGGGTGACCATCACTTGTTTCCGTTGTCAGAAGCCCGGGCATTACGCCAATGACCCTGAATGCCCCAGGGCCCCACACATCACCCAGGCAGCACCCCCCGCTAGACAGATAGCCAATGTAGCACTGGGGGAGGAGGTTGAGGAGACCGTAGAGTGGGAACCCGCAGCCATGGCCCTAGTATCCTTAGGAGATAGAGAAATGGTCCCTGGCAGCCTCCTGCCCTCCAACACAAAGAAATATGGGCAGCTCGTAACGATCAATGGCCACCAGGTAGAAGCCCTTCGTGACACCGGGGCCAGCATCACCGGTGTCCTCAGTCATTTGGTCCACGAAGACCAGGTCCTCCCCAACGTCTTTTGCCCGGTCATTTCCGCTGACAATACGGAAAGTCTGTGTAAGGTAGCCCTGGTGCCTTTTGAATGGGGAGGGGTGGTCGGTAAACTGAAAGTCGCAGTGAGAACCTCCCAGCCAGTCGACTGTCTCCTGGGGAACGACCTGGAAAGTTCCCCCTGGAAACAAGTCGAGCGCAAGACCCACCTAGGGATGATGGGTCTCCCTGAGTGGGTGTGCGCCACCACCCGATCCATGGCAGCCCGACTGACCCCCCTTGGGGAAGTCGACGACGCCCCGACCACTGAAGATAGGATGGTCCCCGCCGAGGGTCCCCACTTTCCCCCACAAGGAGGGTCGGTCGCCAGTGACGAGCCCCCACCTTCCGACTCCGCACAGGTCACCGAGTTAGGCGATCTGCCCGAGTTGGCCCAGTGGCGCCACGAGGGGGGTCCCTCCCGAGAGGAGTTCTGCCAAGAGCAGGCTACCTGTCCTTCCCTGGTCGGGCCCCGGCAACAGGCAGAGGCCCAGGCTGCGAGCGACCAAACTGGAACGCACCGGGTGTATTGGGAGAATGACCTTTTGTACAGCGAGCAGAAGTCGGTGGAGCTAGGGTCCGCCCGGGTGCTGGTCGTACCCCTATGCTTCCGGGACCTCCTCCTGGGCTTGGCCCACGACGTTCCCCTCGCAGGCCACTTGGGCCAGGACAAAACCTACAGTCGCCTCGTGACTCACTTCTACTGGCCCAGAATGAAAGCAGATGTAGAAGTCCACTGCAAATCCTGTCCCATGTGCCAGGCCAGTGGGAAGAGCGGAGGAAAGCGCAAGGCTCCCTTCCAACCCTTCCCTGTCATCAGTACCCCTTTTGAACGGGTCAGGATCGACATCGTGGGGCCTCTGGACCCCCCAACCTCCCAAGGGCACCGCTTTATCCTCGTCCTGGTGGATCATGCCACCCGATACCCTGAAGCCATACCCCTGCGCACCGTCACGGCCCCCGTGGTGGGCCGGGCGTTGATGGGAATCTTTTCCCGTATGGCTTTTCCCCGCGAGGTCGTGAGCGATCGCGGTACGAACTTCATCTCCAGATACATGACGTCCTTGTGGCAACAATGCGGAGTGTCCTATAAATTCACCACCCCGTACCACCCCGAAGGAAACGGCCTGGTAGAGCGGTTTAACCGGACTCTGAAAGGGATGATCGCGGACCTGGAAGAGCCCCTCTGGCGTAAGTGGGACGTCCTGCTCCCCTGCCTCCTGTTCGTCTACCGAGAAGTTCCCCAGAAATCCTTGGGGTTCAGCCCCTTTGAGTTACTCTACAGGCACCCCGTCTGGGGGCCCCTCAGCCTGGTCAAGGAGGGGTGGGAGGCGGCGCACCGAGGCCACCCCCGAGATGTGTTCCGATACGTCCTGACCCTCCGAAACCAGACTAGGAAGTTCCGAGAGATGGCCGAGGCCAACCTGGAGGCGAGCCAGGAAGAGATGAAGCGCTGGTACGACCAGAAGGCCACTCTGGTCGAGTTCCAGCCGGGCCAGCAGGTATGGGTCATGGCCCCCGTGAAACCCTGCGCCCTCCAGGATAAATGGACTGGGCCCTTCAAAGTGATTGAGCGGAAGAGCCAGGTCACGTACTTGGTGGACGTCCAGTCCCCACGGGACCCCCTCCGGGTCCTCCACGTGAACCGCCTCAAGCCCCACTTTGTGCGGACGGAGCTGAGCCTCCTGCTGGCCACCGATGACGGGGCCGAGGAGGAGGCGGATCCCCTCCCTGATCTCCTGTGCACCAAAGAGAAGGACGGCTCCGTAGAGGGAGTGAACCTCTCCCCATCCCTCACTTCCCAGCAACGTGAGGATTGCCGCCAGCTCCTAGGGCAGTTTTCCAACCTCTTCTCCCTGGTCCACCAAGTCACCGACTGGTGTGTCCATGACATGGACACCGGAGACAGCCCGCCGGTGAAACACCGAGCCTACCGAGTCCCTGATTGGGTCCGCTCCTGCATTCAAGCCGAGGTCTCGAAGATGTTGACCTTAGGAGTGATCGAACCCTCAGACAGTCCCTGGGCCAGCCCCGTGGTCCTGGTCCCGAAAGCAGCTGCCCCCGGTGTTGTCCCAGAACTCCGCTTCTGCGTGGACTACCGGGGACTCAATGAAGTCACCCGAGCCGATGCCCACCCCATTCCCCGAGCCGACGAGCTCATTGACCGACTCGGGGCTGCTCGGTTCCTCAGCACCTTCGATCTCACCTGCGGCTACTGGCAAATTGCGCTCACAGAAGGAGCCAAGGAGCGGTCCGCCTTCTCCACCCCGGATGGGCACTATCGCTTTCGCGTGATGCCCTTCGGGATGAAAAATGACCCGGCCACCTTCCAGCGACTGGTAAATAGAGTCCTGGCCGGGCTGGAAAAATACAGCGCTGCCTATCTAGACGATATCGCAGTTTTCAGTTCCGAATGGAGTGAGCACCTCCAGCACCTCCGGAGGGTGCTAACCGCCCTGCGCCAGGCAGGCCTCACCGTGAAAGCCAGCAAGTGCCAGATTGGGCAAGGTTCGGTAGCCTATCTGGGACACCAGGTCGGAAGCGGCCAGGTCGCCCCTCTACAGCCCAAAATTGACACAATCCTAGCCTGGGAACCCCCCACTACCCAAACGGAGGTCCGAGCCTTTCTGGGCCTCACGGGCTACTACCGGAGATTCATCCGAGGGTACGCCAGCCTAGTCGGTCCCCTTACGGGACTCACGTCCAAGAAACAGCCCAAGAAAGTGCAGTGGACCCCTGCCAGCCAAGAGGCGTTTGATGCCCTAAAAACGGCCATGTGCACAGCCCCCGTTCTTCAGGCTCCCGACTACTCCAAGGAGTTTGTGGTACAAACGGACGCCTCCGAGCATGGAATTGGGGCCGTCCTGTCCCAGGTGAATGACCAAGGCCTAGACCAGCCCGTAGCCTTCCTCAGCCGGAGGCTGTTGCCCAGAGAACAGAGATGGAGCACCATCGAGCGCCAGGCGTTCGCCGTAGTCTGGGCCCTCAAGAAGTTGCGCCCCTATCTGTTCGGCACCCATTTCAAGGTCCAAACCGACCATCGCCCCTTACGATGGCTCATGCAGATGCGAGGAGAAAACCCCAAACTACTGCGGTGGTCAATCTCCCTCCAGGGGATGGATTTCACCGTGGAACATCGCCCTGGTACTGATCACGCCAACGCCGATGGCCTCTCCCGGTTCTTCCGCCTCAGCGAAGAGAACCCCCAAGAGGATGGGTAGTTCTCTCCGGCTTTCAGCTGGGGGGGACGCGTGTTAGACCCGGCCTCGTAGCATAGCCATCCCTGTACCCGCAACACATAAACCTGACCCATGCACCTCACGCAGCCCCCGAGCCCACGGCCTAGCCGATCCTTTCCACCTGAACCCACTTACACCCGACCCGGACTGCCCCGTCCGTGGCCTTCCTCCTTTCGGCCACACCGGGCCCGCGTGCCCACTTCATGCACCATGATGGCTGCCCGGCCCCAGCGCGACCCTGGCCTAGAGGCGCCACTCCGGCTGGGGGACATCGCGCTCCCATTGGGATGAGAGAGGGAGGAGCAGTTTCCATCGCACCTCTGAGCTCCCCTGGTTAGGTGGGTTTCGATCGGCCCGCCGGCCTCCCCGAGGGCTGGCTCCACGCCTGCTGGGTGTCTGGGACTCCTCCCGACCCGGCCCTGAAAGGATCAAAAGACAATGGCAGGAAACCCCGACAAGCGACCCCCAGGTGACAAGACCCCTGCCTGCACAGACTCCGGACATCAAAGAGGAGTCGTCCTATAACAAGGGGTGCTCTGGGACTATCCGGCAGATTCGCCTTTGGAAACACCTGAGCCCTGCTGAGTGACTCGCGGCTCCCTGAAGATCGTAAGACCTCCGAACTTGTGCTTGAGCCCTGCTGAGTGACTCGCGGCTCCCTGAAGATCGTAAGACCTCCGAACCTGTGCTTGAGCCCTGCTGAGTGACTCGCGGCTCCCCGAAAAGATCGTAAGACCTCCGACTTGTGCTTGAGCCCTGCTGAGTGACTCGCGGCTCCCACTGACTCTCTTGGTCCCGCCGGACCCCGACGACGACAAGCGTATCCCCCAGCTCGAGGATTGTGAGCTGTGCGCCGGGTACGCCCCTGCCTTTGATCCATATCCCCCAAAGACTGTCCCGCTACCTCCTACCCCCTCCGAGACTCTGTGAGCCCGCGCTCCACTTGTATATATTTTGCCGTGCTGATCATAAAGATCCTGCAACTCCGATCTGATAAAGATTTGTTCTTAAGAAAACTCCCGGTGTGGTGTCTCTTTGTCGTGTGGTGCCGAGTGTACGATCCTCGATACGAGATTCCTCCCCTGAGGAGTCTCCCGCCAGTGCCCGGCTACGATACCTCGAGGGTTGGTCTCAGGATAGTCAGGGCCCCCTCCGGGCTCCTCTGAGGTCGCCTTCTAACACAGACCAAGTATCAGAATGGCAAACACACTCCTTAAAAACGGTGGGAGATCTCTTCCAAGATGCACAGATTCTTTCATTTGGGCAAATTCGCCAGAACTATAATATCCCCCGGGACTGTTACCAACATAAGGACAATTGTAGGTGGCACTCAGTTCTTTATGGGGAGCACTGAATTAAGAACTGCCTACCCAAGTGGTGATACATACTCTATACCTTATGGGGGGGAGGTTGACACCTCATCACATGGCTATACAAAGCTTTTATGGGACACACAGGCATTCCTTTGGTTCCCCTTTGACACCTTTGGGGGGAGAACTAAACAAGACTTCTTCATGACACCGAATGGTCTGGAGCCCTGGAGCTCCCTAAGACTGTTTTGAGGAATGCTTGTTTTAAAAACATCCAGTATATGATCCTTCATACGGCATATCTTACACCCTCTCAATTAAGTTGCATGTTCCCTGCAGCAAATTTCACTTGCCCCTGATCTCTCGCCCAGGTTGCTGACCTTCAGCATATGCTCTGGTCCTGCCCCCGTATAGCAAGCTTTTGGCATGCAGTACATACTTCAATAATCACGGTCACCAAACTCACCACATTAAATTAATGGGAGGCTACCGCTTTAGGTATTTTCCCTAGACAACACCAACTTTGTCCTCCTGTTGACCAAGCGTTTACTAACCATCAATCAATCAATCAGTGACACTTGTAAAGCGCGCTACATACCCGTAGGGTCTCAAGGCGCTGGGGGGGGGGGGGGGGTGCCGCTACTGCTCGAACAGCCAGGTCTTCAGCTTCTTCCTGAAGGAGAGGTGGTCTTGGGTCAGGCGCAGGTCGGACGGGAGGGAGTTCCAGGTCTTGGCGGCCAGGTAGGAGAAGGACCTTCCTCCTGTAGTTGCTCTGCGGATGCGGGGGACGGCGGCGAGGGCGTGGTTGGCTGATCGGAGGTGGCGTTTGGGAGCGTAGAAGTTGACTCGGTTGTTGAGGTAGCTCGGGCCTTGGTCGTGTAGGGCTTTGTGTGCGTGGGTGAGGAGGCGGAAGGTGATTCTCTTGTTGATGGGGAGCCAGTGAAGGTCTCTCAGATGTCCGGAGATGTGGCTGGATCGTGGGATGTCGAGGATGAGTCTGGCTGAGGCGTTTTGGATCCGCTGGAGTCTCTTCTGGAGCTTGGCGGTGGTCCCGGCGTAGAGGGCGTTGCCGTAGTCCAGTCGGCTGGTGACGAGGGCCTGGGTGACGGTCTTCCTGGTCTCTGTGGGGATCCACCAGAAGATCTTCCGTAGCATGCGTAGGATGTTGAAGCACGCCGAGGAGACGCTGTTGACTTGCCTGGTCATGGAGAGGGAGGAGTCCAGGATGAAGCCCAGGTTACGTGCATGGTCTGTCGGTTTGGGTGCGGTGCCCAGGGCGGGAGGCCACCAGGAGTCGTCCCAGGCGGAGGGAGAGGAGCCCAGGATGAGGACCTCCGTCTTGTCCGAGTTCAGTTTCAGGCGGCTGGTCGTCATCCATTCGGCTACCTCTTTCATCCCTTCGTGTAGGTTGGCTCTGGCGGCGGCGGGGTTGTTGGTCAGGGAGAGGATCAGCTGGGTGTCGTCGGCGTAGGAGATGATGCTGAGGTGGTGTTTGCGTACGATGGCCGCGAGGGGGCTCATGTAGACGTTGAAGAGGGTGGGGCTCAGGGATGATCCTTGGGGGACGCCGCAGATGACTTCGGAGGCCTCTGACTTGTAAGGTGGTAGGCGGACTCGCTGTGTTCTTCCGTCGAGGAAGGAGATGATCCATTCCAGCGCCTTGTCCTGGATTCCGATGTTGCTGAGGCGCCGTATTAGGGTGCGGTGGCAGACCGTGTCGAATGCCGCGGAGAGGTCTAGGAGGATGAGGGCCGCTGTTTCTCCATTGTCCATCAGGGCTCGGATGTCATCGGTGGCGGCGATGAGGGCGGTCTCGGTGCTGTGTTTGGCTCGGAAGCCGGACTGTGAGGGGTCGAGGGATCCGTTCGTCTCGAGGAAGGCGGCCATCTGCTTGTTGACGGTCTTCTCGATGACTTTGGCTGGAAACGGGAGAAGCGAGATGGGGCGGTAGTTCTTGAGGTCGGTGGGGTCCGCTGTTGGTTTCTTGAGTAGAGCGCTGAGTTCGGCGTGTTTCCAGCTCTCGGGGAAGATGGCGGTGTCGAAGGATGTGTTGATGATGTCTCGCAGGTGGGGTGCGATGACAGCGTCGGCCTTGTTGAAGATGTGGTGGGGGCAGGGGTCGGTTGGTGATCCGGAGTGGATGGAGTTCATCGTGCGGATGGTGTCTTCTGTGCTGATCGGGGTCCAGGCGTGGAGGGTGGTGGTGGGGGGGGCTGGCTGGTCGGTCGTGGTGTGCGTTGGTTGGTTGTTGAAACTGCTGTGTATGTCCGCGATCTTGTTGTGGAAGTATGAAGCCAGGGAGTTGCAGAGGTCTTGCGAAGGGGTGATGTCGTTGTTTCCCGCGTTGGGGTTGGAAAGCTCTTTCACGATGTTGAAGAGTTCCTTGCTGTTGTGTGCGTTGTTGTCCAACCGGTCCTTGAATGCTGTTCTCTTGGCGGCGCGGATCAGCTGGTGGTGTTTCCGGGTGGCAAGTTTGTAGGAGGTCCTGTTGTCCGGTGTCGGATCCCTTTTCCAGACTTTCTCGAGGGCTCGGCAGTTCTTCTTGGAGCTCTTGAGTTCGTCGGTGAACCATGGGGCCTTCTTGCTGCCGGGTCTGCTAGGCGGGGTCCTCAGCGGGGCGAGTTCGTCCGCGCAGTTGCTGATCCACTTCGTGATGTTATCGGCGGCCTGGCTGGGGTTCGCTGAGCTGGCAGGAGGGTGTTGGCTCAGGGAGGTGGCGAGCTGGTCTGCTGTGATCTTGTTCCAGCTTCTGTGGGCGGTGTGTTGCTGGTGTTGGTGGGTCGTTGTTCTCTTGAAGGTGAAGTGGATGCAGCTGTGGTCCGTCCATTGAAGCTCTGTGGCGTGGCTGAAGTCGATGTCTGTGCTGGATGAGAAGACGGCGTCGAGTGTGTGTCCGGCGAGGTGGGTGGGGGTGGACACCAGTTGCTTGAGTCCCAGGTTGGCGAGGTTGTCGAGCAGGGTGCTGGTGTTGTGGTCGTTGTTGTTCTCCAGATGGAAGTTGAGGTCTCCCAGGAGGATGTAGTCAGCGGAGGGGAGGGCGTGCGGGCTGACGAAGTCGGCGATGTCGTCGCTGAATTGCGTGCGTGGTCCAGGGGGTCGGTAGATCAGGGTGCCTCTGAGGGTGGTGTTCGGGTTGGTGTGGATCTGGAAATGCAGGTGTTCGGCGCTGGTCAGGGTGTTGTCGGTGCTGGTCGTGAGGCGGATGGTGTTCCTGTGGATGATGGCGATGCCTCCTCCCATCTGGTTGGCGTTTCGGTCCCTCCGGACGACCTTGTAGCCCTCTGGGATAGCGATGGCGATGTCGGGAGCTGAAGAGGCGTTCATCCAGGTCTCCGTGAGGAAGGCAACGTCTGGGGCTGTGGTGTCGAGGAGGTTCCAGAGTTCGATGGCGTGTCTGTGGACGGAGCGGGTGTTGAGGAGGATGCACTTGAGGTGGGTGCTGCTGGAGTTCGACTTGGCGGGTGCTGGTGCGGGGCTGGTCCGGCTGCAGGAGAACTTGCAGGCGTGGCAGCTGAATGGTCCGTGGGTGCGTCTTGGAGTGGCTTGGTGGCATTCTGGGTGTCGGCCGGTGTTGAGAGCGGTGAGGGTGGCGGCTGAGTACGTCAGGCGGGTCGGTCGGGCTCTACGGGGGCCAGGGGTCCATGCACTGGGCGTGGTCCAGGCGCGGACGGGCGCAGACGGGCTTACCTTTGGCGC
Source organism: Triturus cristatus (assembly GCF_964204655.1). NCBI lineage: Eukaryota > Metazoa > Chordata > Amphibia > Caudata > Salamandridae > Triturus > Triturus cristatus. Next base: position 313,594,259 of record NC_140582.1, read on the forward strand.
GCCTTCGGCGCACAATCGGCGCGCCCGCTGCGCGTGACCGCTGCGCGTTCGCACGGTCGCCATTTAAGGCGAAGTGCGCGGGTGGGCGGGGCAGCTGGGAGGCGGGAGCGGGGAGGGTTACAGAAGAAAAAGGGGCGGGGACAAGCGGCGGTGGCGGGAAGGGAGGGCGGGGGGCGGAGCGGTAGGCGGACAACCAGGAAGGAGGGTACACACGATACAATACTGAACAGGCACAAAATAGCGACAAAAACGGGGAAAAGCAGAGAAAACAACAGATCAGTGAGACAAGCACAAATACCTGACAAAACAACCAAAACAAGGGGAAAAAGTGCTCGCAGCGGCGGCATGCACTGGAAGGGCCAACAAAACCGGCTCTTTTCCAATGGAACAAGGGGTTACTCAGATGGGGTGAGCCAGAAAGTTCTGCACTGCATTGGGAGGAGGCCTGTCGTATGAGCCGACATCCTATAGCTTCAGCCTGGGAAACCATGCTCATACAGTACAAGGAATTGGCTGAAGAGGACCCCCTTCCCTCACTATCCCTAATTTAAAGGCCTTTGGTCACCAGATACCCTCCCCCATCACAAATTGTCAGAGTTCATACCCACTCTACATACCCCCTAAATTCCGTTTCACATCATTATACTGTTGTCGCTTGTGCTCCCCCTGGTTTCTTCTTCCACGTTCTGTAAGCCATCCCCCATTATTCATTGGGTTCCCTTCATCCTTTTAGGACACATAGGGAGACATGACACCACGTAGCTGAAGAATTCCGATATTTCTTATTATTACGAGCCGGTGCATTTCATTCCTAGCCTGCATAGTGTTGCGCATGCTGGAATTCACATTCTATTGTAACTTGCTATTTGCTTTACATGCTATTTGAGCCAATACTGAAAAAACCCTGGCTTCATTCATGTATCAAAATTGAAATGTACCTGAAGAATAGTACCTGTTTTTGTTCTTATACTGCTGTAACTGCTTATGTCTATAGTTGATAAAACCCAATATGAATAACTAATATAATGCTCAATGTCTTCATTCTGTATGCTTTTTTGTGTTTGCTTTTGACAAAATGTTCAAGAATTTCATTATCATTTTGCTACATAAACTCTGTACTAGGCTGGCGTGCAAAACAACTTCAGTATACAAATCTATATGTTTCGGCGTATGCTCTAATCAAGGTTGTAGGCTGGGGGTCTCATCATCAACCTGCGGAGTCTTTGACAGGACTGACTGCCCATCACAATATGGGCTTTTCATTAGGTCAGATATGAAGGAAAAAGTGAAAAGAGGAAGGTCAAGAAACACCTGGCGCCGAGATCTCGAGGCTGACTTCAAGGAGATGGGTTACACCTGGAGTCAGATTCAAAGAAAAGCCCGTGACAGTGATGGCTGCAGAGTCCTTGGTGATGGCCAGTACCCCAGGAGGGATAGTAGGCATAAGTTAGTAAGTAGGATTTGATGGAGGCATCAAGGCACCCTGTCCATTTTCTCTAATCCTCAAGGCTAGTAGGTATGACTTCGCAGAATGGAGGCCAAGAGCATTCTACCTGGTGTGACCGTAATCCTTGGAACACCTCATCTTCTACCAGTCTGCCACAATTTACTTAACACAGAAATCAAATTATCCTCAGTTTAATACTTGCTCCATCTATACCTTGCCTCTATTTTCACGCCAGGATAATTCTGCTGACCCCCCATCTCTACCTCCCCTCGCCCCCAACAGCCTGTTCCTTAATTACCTTTAAACCATTTTCCAAAACCTAAACAAACCTTACATTGCAACATAATTTTCAATCCCTCAACTGTGCTGCATAATAGCCCATTTGAGGGTAAATTCATTGCTGCTGACAAAAGTTGTGATGGGCGAAATGTAAATCTCATTACTGGAGTGATACATTTGCATTCTGCGTGTGCTGAATTTCTACAACATTCCAAATGAAGTCTCACGGTGAATGCTAATGAGAAAATAGCAGAAAGAACAAGGCGTGGTATCTCTTCCTTCATTCCAGGGCTTTGTACAGGATGCATTAGATCTATCGCCTATGTCAGAAAATAGCAGCAAGTTATGGGTTCAGGCTGTTATCTTATATTGGGTGGGAGAGTAAGTGAAACAAAAACACTACAAAAGAGTACGCTGTAGTATGTCTCTGGGGGGAAAGCATCACAGATATCACTGTAGGAGGGGACAAGTCATTTGAAAGCAGGAAAGGGAATAAATTAGTAGGTGAGTGAGTGAATAAATTAATTAATGAGTGTGGATTAGCAGCCCGCCTGCGCCTTGAGACCCTCACTTGTGAGTGGCCGCGCTTTACATACCCCAGATTGATTGATTGTTTGGTGTGTCAGTGGGAGGTACAGTATAAAGAAGGAAAAGTAGGCAGGATTACCTGTATAAGGGAGTAAGATGAACATTTCACATAAGAATTACCCTTTCACATGAATTGGTAGAGCTAAGACATCAGGGGACTTCAAGAAGTGCAAAGAACTTACCTGGTCAATAGTGTGGTGGGGTCTACTTTGCTATGTACCCCCTTTAGCGATGCTCCCCCACTGTCATTTGACAATGAGACGCTGTAATGTTTTAAGAGACAATGGAGACCATGAAACAAAGTCATGATTTGTCTTTTACTGTAACTTTTTATTGCCAGCTTTGAAAATCTCTACGACTGCACCTCACTGCATTTGTTTTGATTTGTGTTGTTCTATGTTGATTTTCTTTTCAATAAAAAAGATTTTATAAAACAAAAATAGTGTGGTGGGGTCTACACCTCATCCCCCTGATCTGTGATGCCACCTTACAAAATGTAGTTGCATATAGAGGCATCGCATCTTGCACAGGAACACAACAGAGGAGAGATTTTGTATGAATAACCAGAGTTAATCTAAATAAAACAAAAAGACAGATTGAATCAGAACATCCAAGGTGTGCTTCTTTTCATTATATAGAAGTCTCATCTGATATAAAGGTGAGAGTATTACTCCAACAGAAAAGGTGCTGCCTTACCTTAACCATTCTCTAGAAAGATAGTCTATGTGCTGGAACCACAGGATCAACCCTCAGTTGTGCATTCCTGTTGCACCACCGATCATACTGCAACAACAAATCCAAAGTCACGTGTCTCACTCCACCATATTAGGCGGCACCACACAGTTAATTTGTTACAAAGTTTATGGGTGCAGACTTTGTAGTGCACAGGTAATGCAATGCCTAAGAGTAACTGGTCTTGCCTAGCTTTGGGATCCAGTTCTCTGGCTGGTACTTAAATTGAGTAACTGATCAAAGTGCATATCCTGCCATACTGTGTGAATGACACCACAGAAATTAAAGCATTTTTTTTCTGTGTGGAACCTCCCCAGATGATTAATCATTATTTATTTATTTATTTGCGGAATTTTCTACAGCGTGAACATGACCCGCCAGGGTATCAGACTGCTGTACATGTAGCTGTTGATTAGAACATACAACAGTGAAAACAAGAGGGAATATGCAGATAGCAATACAGATACAAATACAGATACAATGTACCAAACAGCCTGCTAGATCCAGGATCCGGAGGTGTCCACAAGAAGATAGTCAAGCTGAGTGACTTTAGGACTACTAGTGAAGGAATCCATTCATCAGAAGCGTTTTTACTTCTTTTTTGAAGGAGGCAGTAGAGGGGTTTGTCCTAGTTTCAGGCAGCAGTGTAATCCATATTCTTGGGGCCAGACCGGAGAAGGAGCAGTTGTAAGTTTTTCTTCTTGTTGAACGTCTGTGGTTTCAGCAATAGATAGTTAGCGCTTCTCAAAGAGACACTTGTGTGTCATGCAAGCTTTCTTAAACTGGATTCTTGCTTCAAATGGGAGCCATTTTAAATGGAGCAAGAAGGGTTTATTTTCCTTAGTGCGTTCAGTTGGTAGTTGGCTGCCCGGTGGGTGCACTGATATGATTTTGCATATTGAGGTATTTGTCCAACGTTATACCTAATGATCTAGTGGAGTCGATAACGTGTGGGCCACAGTTCAAAGCAGTGAGTAGTTTAAGCTATTCTTCACTCGGGGCAGAGTGAAAGTGAGGGGCGATCAGCAGGAATTCAGTTCTGAGAGTGTTAAGCATGAGGGGACTGCGGGTCAGCCATTCATGGGTTTTCAGTAGGGTGCAATTGAGCAATTTGATGTCTTCAGGTGAGAAAATTTCAAATGCAATTGTTTATCATCATACATGTGGTATTGAATGTTTGAGAGCTTCAGAAGTTTGGTAAGAGGTTCCATGAACAAACTGAATAGTGTGGGTGAGAGTGTGGATCCTTGAGGAACTCCAATTGTGACCGGTGTGGTGTCAGGGTGTGATTGACTTTGATTCTTTCTGCTTTGTTATGAAGGAACGAAGAAAACCAGTTTAAAACGGAACCAGATAGCCCCGTCCTCTTCGCATACTGTCATGTTTGACCTTAGCGAAAACAGAACAGAGAAATGCCTAGACAATCTTAGTCCAAAGAGGGAGTATGGAGGGACTGAGCTGTTTGAAAAACTTGATGTATGTTGGTCAAACGATCCAGAAAGCCAAAGCTAGAATCCTACAACACATGAGCAGGATTAGATGCAGAATACAGGGTGCACCCATGGTTGACCACTTTCTCACACACAATCATTCCCCTGACAGCATAAAATGGTGGATTCTAGAGAAAATCAGTCCCAATGCAAGGGGAGGAGCGATTTCTGTGGCCCTAAATTAGAAAGAATGCAGATGGATTCATTCGCTCAACTCGGTACAGACCAGGCTGAACGAGATGGAGGAGACTGCGAAACAAATGGGACAACTGTAGCTGTTCAGCCTACACTGACCACGTCCCCCCTTTTTTGATTATTATGTACTCTGAATACCACACTGTATATAGCTTGCACAAAATCCTGAGGTTCTTCAAATGTACTAATATGACGATTTTACTTTTGCAATTTATTGTGGTTTTTTACATACATGCATGCATTCTTGCATTATAATCTCAAAGAAATGTACAAAAACTTGACGCATGAAGTACTTTATATGTGACTATGTAACCTGGAAGGTGTTAGTGGCACACACCCCCACTTGCGAGATATTAACTGTTTCCCCGTTATCTTAGCTGCAATGTAACTTCCAAACCCACCGGCATGACATCGACTATGCCATTGACACACCATGGAACAAGTCACTGTTGCTCGTATTAAGACGAGGGCATTAGCAATTCACAATGCGCTTCCTAACATTGAGCCCCTTCCGTACCTGACGTCACTTCTACCCGACTAAATCAACACGCATGGCTCCTCTCGACAGCTCATTCAGTTGCCTAGCTACCGCACTAACCTTTGACGTAACGCCGTAGCACGCCACATACGTAACCTAGCAACATGGCCCTGACGCTCCTTCGAGAGAAATGCGCTACGTACACGCGCTGTGACTATTTAATTACCGAGCCGCGTTCGGCTCACTCCCAGACACGGTCACAGGAGACAGGACGTATGCCTGAGCTCCGCGCAGAATAACTTGCAACTTGGGAATCAACTAAGGTGAGCCGAATTCTGTAGTGAGGATGTCCTTTTGGTTCACGGACATACGATCGGGGTGGAGGAGACTAACGCATCCCATTGCTCTATTTTTCAGTGAATTTTACACCCCCAGGGGAGACAGGACGAATGCCTGCGCCTCTCCTTAACACTTCGGAAATACTTTGAAGACTCAAATATGACCATAGTCCATCATTGGGTGAGTCCTTATTAGTTTGGCCCCTACCGTAGGATTCTTTGTAATCAAAGGGCATAGCGTGATTCATTTCCCTCCCCTTTTCACAGAATTAATACGATACAGGAGATCATGCTCCTGAATGAAAAATTGCCGACACAAAGAGTTTAGAACACGTCCCTTAAGCCATATTGGGCCGCCATAGGTGAGTTCTCCACCCCAACATGCCGGATTAATCTCACTTTTCCCGCTGTTTCCTACACACACCTGACCATACATTTTAATGTTCTACAGGCTGTCACCTTCTTGCTATGTCCTGATGAAGACCCGCATTGACTAGACAGTAGTGCGCTTCCAGGGTTGAAACGTCGACATATACCCCCGGACCAGTAAAAAGACTCTGCATAAAGATTCATTAACTTAACCTGCAGATCTATTTGATTACTTGTTCTTCTGGCCTATTCTTATTCTTGAAACCATCGCAATCACTCTGTATATATGCTGCACTATCACTACATCACTGAGCACCACATGTCACCTTGTCACGAAATTCTTTATTTGTTTTCCTGTTTGACAGCCATGCAATTCAATTTGGGTATTTATAAATGACGTAATTTATAAAATCTTGAATACCCCTTATGGTCTCATTGTGTGTATTTTGCGTGATTTAATTGCCTTTTTCTTGGAAATAACTTAAGGAGTGCTCCAATAGTTTAAAGAAATTATTCATACCCGACAGAACCAACTGTTATCTTTATATACAACTGCCCAGGTTCTGAGGGATACTGGGTTACCCCATTGCTATTTCAATTTGAAAAACTTGATGGGCAGAGGATCCTTCAATTGGTTGGAGGGTTTTATTGATATTAATGTAGTGAGTAAATCAGCTTCATCCGGCATTCCAAGAAGCATTGCTTTAACAGTATAGCCAATAGGAGGGGAACTAACCTGGTTCTGTACTGGTAGGAGACTGGGCTGCACCTGAGTTAGCAAAAGCTGTGAGGGGAGTCACAGATCTGATTAATTCCTCCTCATCTTTTCAATGAAATAGGCAGAGAACTCTTTGCCACTTGGCAGTGACCCAGTGTCTAATGAGTAGGGATTAGCTTTGCAGACTGCTTGTTGTTTGATGATTTCGAATAGCTATTTGGGTCTGTTTTTTACATGGCCTAGTTACGCTCTAAAGTATTCTGCTTTGGTACTTAGGATGTGTTTGTTGTAAGCACTTGTTGTCGACCGCAGGCGTTTGAGGTGTGAGAGAGGTGTTTGAAGAGTGAGAGATGGAAGGAGAGATTTTCCAAGCTCTCTCCGCATGCCTTAAGTTTTGCCTTTCATCTTTATGGCTGTTGTTGAATCAAGGCTTAGAGTGTCAGCTCGGTATTCTTTTTAGCTGCTTTGGGGCAATCATATTGAGTATTCAAGTCATGGATTGAATGAAATGCTCGGTAGGATCATTCACATTCGTTATGTTTATGGGAAGCTGAAGAATGTTGTTGCTAATGAGAGTTAGATCAGTTAGATTAATGTTTCTCAAATATCTGGACCAATGTCTGGGTTTAAGAGGTTGGCCACTGGATTCAAGCTAGCCTGGCTGATATGGGTGTTACCCCAAAACTGGTCCCAGGATGCTTGTTTCCTGGCCAAGGAAGAGCTGGCTTGGCAGTTCGGGCTGGACTGTTCCCATGAGGCACAGGGTCAAGACTGATTTACATATTTCTGGTGCTGAACTGGGGTAGCGAAGTGAGCTAAAGAACGATGACGGATTCAACCCAGTTCTGTGACTGGGGGTGAGTGTCTGAAAAGTTTCAGCGCTCCGTCTGTCATCTCCTTGTGTTTGCTTTGTATGCCCTAAATTGGCAGGGTATGCCCGGACGTGGGTCCCTTGCTCACTTTGCCACTGGATTCAAGCTAGCCTGACTGATGAGGGGTGTTACACTAAAACCTGTCCCAGGATGCTTGTTTTCGGTCCAGGGAAGACCTGGCTGGGCAGTTCGGGCTGGACTGGGGGTGAGTGTTTGAAAGGTTTCACCGCTCCGTCTGTCATCTCCTTGTGTTTGCCTTTCTCATCAGCACCTTATCAAAGAAGAGGAAGGAGATTAGGTAGTGCTCTAACCAGTCACAGGAGTTATGGATTCAAGTTGAATGCCATTGTCTTTAGCAATGATTAGATCGAGGCTGGAGTCTCTATTGTGTGTTGGGCCATTACATGACTGTGTAAGGTTGAGGCGTGAGGAAGGGTTTGAAGGTGTTCAGTTTGGGGTCATTGGAGTCATTCAAATATATGTTAAAAGCCCCAAGAAGATATTGTTGGTGTGCTGGTCTGAGTTAAAGGAGATGGTCTCCATTATGTATTCGATGAAAGGTAGGTTGTTTTCCAGGGTTGGTAAATCGTGTGGAATTTGCATACTAAATTATCCTTGTTCCATACTTCAATACCAGTTTTCACAGGAGGCCATTGACAGAGTGCAATAGTTTCACCATCAAGAACAAAGGAAAAAAAGGTAGAAGGTTGTTACTATTTTCTATCAGCAAAGCTTACAATCAGCAAAAGAGAAGATGACCCAGAAGTTCTTACACTACATCTGTTTTCAGAAACCATGTCTCAAAGCCTTAGCAAAACTGCAAACGCAAGGCAGCACAGCTACTGTCTTTCACCAATGAACGTGCAAGAACACAAGTCAGTATCAGGCTTCCAAACTCTTTTCAACAAGAGTAAACCTGGTCTTACTGTAGTCTGTTTATAATGGGAAAATGGTGAACATGTTTGTAATTGACCTTCCTCCAAATTCCTTGCTGGATGAAGAAGGAGGATGGCAATTTGTGAAGACCATATATCCAAAATCCATTTGAGGTTGCAAACCAGTGAAAAGTTACAGACCCCCAAGTTGGGTAAGTAATCAAGTTGCAAAGGAGGAAGGAGTCCCATTTGGACCTCTTCCCCTTTGTAAATTCAAAATAAAGTTTCACAGGGAACAGGTAGTGGTCCAGGGAACCACAGGCTGACTCATAGAAACTTTAAAAAAGCATATATATATATTATCCACTAAGGAAAACAGGCTGCTTTAAAAAACTCTTAACTGAAAAGTATTCAAAGACATGGTGGGGGCGTGCTGACCCGTGCAGGCCACCACCCCTGTAACTGTGCCCAATCAGAATGACTCGAGATTTGTGACATCCCTCATTAATATTAATGAGGGAGGCTGGATTGTGACCCACTCTGATTCGGAAATTTGCGGATCGACCAATTAATACTGAGGTCGGTTCACGAACATCTAAACTGGTCACAAACATACTGATCACAAATTACAACCAGTTTTTACGACCAGTGTAATCGTAAATCTGTCCAATGTTAGTTTTAATTGCTATGAAATGAGGGAGTCATTCATGCACTCCCTTCCCCGAACAATGATTATGCAGAACAGTCGCGCATTCATTTATTTACTCATTTATTAGTCATTGTCCTTTGAAAAGTATTGATAACAATCACCTATTCATGCTTTGGATATATTTTGATTAACAGCTTGCTTTATGCATATAAATATAGATAAAGAAGACATTAGCATGGCAATTGTACTTTTTAGGTCTCGCCTGACCCAGTGCATGCGCTGGTCTGGCGAGACTTATTGAGAGGGCTCCAAAAAGTGCTACCAGGCCAGCCTAGAGCTACAGTGCGTGTGCGCTGGTGCGCGCGCCGCGTTTTACCGCGATTACTTTCACTTTCGCGGCCGCTTTGATGTTTGATCGTGATCGCGATCACTCTAACTTTCGCGGCCGCACGGCCGCTTGGCATAGCCAATAGGTCTCGCTTTTGGGACCTTATAAGTATTTAGTTATGCAACTGTTGCATGGCTAAACACTTATAAGGTCCCAAAGGCGAGACATATTGGCTATGCCAATGCTTGTTTGTTGATGTATCTTACAGGTCCCTTTTAGGGAATTTTGTGTGGCTTACAGAATCTTGAGTGCTGCTTCATTGCTCTTAGAGTGTGCTCAGAGCTCTGAGGAGGTTTTGATTCATGGTAATTCCCTCCAGGTAATAGCTGGCTTATACTTTAGCCATAAGGGCAACGCATATTAACAGAATTTAATGATGGCACCGACAAGAAAACAAGCCAGGATCAGGGTTAAAGGTGTCACCAAGAATACCAAATGCTCATGAAACCAGATTGGTCGGGGACAGGTGGGCAGGAAATGGAGGGTCTGCTGGTGAAACAGAGGGGCACAAGAGCGGGCTGCAGAGGCAGGGTTGGGCCGCACACACCGGCCGCCAGGTTGGCAGGGATTATAAAGGAGTTGCAGGGGGCTGAGGAGACATGGAGCACAGGTGGGTAGCACCGATTGGAGCTGCAGCAGCACACAGAGGCGTTGCAGGTGTGAGACAGGGTGGCACACAGTGGAGAGGAGTGGCAGGGGACCCTCAGTGACACTGCAGGGGGATGAGGGAACACACAGAAGAACTGCAGGGGCACACAGAGAGTCAGCGGGGGGCAGGGTGCCCGACGGGCTGCAGAGGGGATGCAGCGCGAAAGAGCTGCAGCAGCGGAAGTAGCAAGGGAGGATGCCGGGCACGAAGAGTGGCAGAAGAGGCATATCACAGTGGCATACAGGGGCTACAGGTGGCGAGGCAGACAAAGGAGCAGCTGGAGGGCAGGGGCAGATCGAGAGGAAAGGGATCACACAGAAGGGCTGCAGGAGGACAGGGGGCACATAGATGGATTGCAACAGTCGGCTGTGTGGCACATATAGGGGCTGAAGTGGCAGCACGGGGCTCACAGAGAGGCTGCAGGCCTGGCGCAGGCACACAGAAGACTGTTGGGAGCGAAAGCACACAAAGAGCCAACAGGGGTGGAGCAGGGTAGCACAAGTCCTGCAGGAAGGACGTGGGCACACATATGAGTTGCCAGGCATATGCAGGAGGCTGCAGGGGCTGTAGAGGGCAATAGAGCACACATAGTAGCTGCATAGACAGGTCACACAGGCAACCAGCAGATGCAGGACAGCTGGTACAGACCAGGCAGTGTCAGGGGTTCAGTGGCATATAGAGGGATGCAAAAGGGAAGTAGAGGGTCAGGGGCACATAGAGAGTCAGCGGGGGTGAGGCATTATAACAGGCATAGAGAATGTAATGGAGTGGGGAGTCACATTCAGAGATTGTAGATCTGGCAGAAAGCACACGTCTGGTCTGGAGGGGGCAGAGGGCACACAGATGTCACCCATTGGCTGAGTGGGAGGCATGGCACCCATAGGAGCTGCAGAGGTGGATGGGGCACTACAAAGGACATTCAATGGAGATAGGAGGCATGCACAGGGAAAGCAGAGGCCAGGGTCACCCACACCATCATGCAATATTGTAGACCAACAAAGCCAACCTATGTCCATACAACCAACATGAAATCCTAACACCCCATCTTCATATGTCCACACAACCACCATCATACACTGATACATCCACCACCATATGTCAACACACTCATCATGAAACGTCTGCACAATTACCATTATACACAAACCCAAACTAGTATATGTCTGCACTGCCAACGTCATATGCCAAACACACCCACCATCATGCATCAATGAAATCTATATAAAAACGTACAATTCGCTAAATTAACTATAGCTGAATGAGAGGAAAGATTGATATGTTAACAGTTACTTAATCTTATATATATATATATATATATATATATATATATATATATATATATATGTGATCAAGGGCACTTGATGCCCGAAACGCGTCATGTGAGGAGTGAGCAATAAATCTTCCTGTTAATTGCAAGTTTCCATGGTGGTCGTTGTTTTCCATGTTCGCCACAAGGAAGTGCTGGAAAGAGTTGCCATTATATATATATATATGTATATATTCACTGAAAAAACCAAAGGTTTCAGGGGCGTTATAGTTAGGAATTGGCATTTAAAAAACCTTAGAAATTCACAGAAAAAACCATAGGTTTCATGGGCGTTATAGTTAGCTGGACATTTCCCTCATACAAAACCCTAGAAATTCCCCCGTTATAGTTAGTTCAGCTAACTATAATTCACGCCCCCCAAATGCACTGCTGATGACGTCACATATTACATCACTCATGGCATGGTCAGTGACATCACTGATGACATCACTGATGACATCTGAAATGACATCACTGATGACCGAAACGCGTCTGTTTGTAAACGTGTCAGTTTCCAGTGAATAAAACTTTGGGAACGGCCCCCGCGAGTGCTGTCTTTCTCCAGTGGATGGTGAATGCGAGAAGGAGAGTTGTAGCAGTATTTGAATGCGGGTACACCCCCGCACTAAGAAGCACCCGCCTGCGAGTGCACCTGATTGGTGTGTCGAAGCATATATATATCTCCAATCCAAGCGTTGTCAGGGCGATATTGAAGAAGACAACACAACAGGGCTACCAAAGTTTCTTCAGTGTGATTTGTTTAGGCAAAGTCACTCAACGCGTTTCGAAGCATCCGCTTCTTGCTCACGAGTGTCGTGCATTGCAAATCAAACATTTTTAAAGCAGATCATGTGACATTTTTGAATTTAGAAAGTGAAAACAGACTTCATTGTGTCTTTAAACAAAACTCATTGGAAAAGACTGAGTGTTCTTCCAAATAATGCCAAACGTGATAATAAATGATGGTGATAACATTACAATTACCAAAATTAAATTGATATTAGGCTAAATATATTTACAATTGTTTTTTCAGCAAGTGTAACCCGATCTCAAAACATAAAACAAAAGGAATCGCCTCCCATTAGCTTCGAGTCGAGTTCAGACTACATATCCCATCCATCACTGGGAAAGCTTTATCAAGCACGTCACAATAAACTTTATTGAGACAGGGTGCGATCACGCAATATTTGTGTCTTTTAGCGCAGTCATCACGTTAACGTTCATACCCCAGTGGGTCTAACATTACCACAAACCGTGTGACACAACCAATTATGACTGCCGAGGATAAACAAAAATAAAAACCAAGCACCAAAAATTGGACCTATCGCGTTATTAACCCCAGTGGGTAATCCATTTTACGCTGTTAACTGTGTAATCTGTAGGACCCAATAAAATTATTATTCGAGAGACATCATGCCCTAGTGGACATAATGAAACTAAAAGAAAATATAAATTATACCAGGATTGTACTCTCATACGTCTCAGAAAAAAATATGTACTTCGTGCTCATAGGTCAGTAAATAAGGTTACGGGACCAACTACTCGTCTTAACGACAAATTAATGATAGGGCTGATGACTGATGACATCTCAAATGACATCACTGATTACATCATCCAGTGACTGTGAGTGTTTTTAAAAAGTTTATGAGCGTTAAATATATATACCAAGATGTATAGTCATTGTATTTTGATTATTAGTTTGTGTACCCTTTATTTTGCTTAATCACATTAAATTAGTTTAAATTGAGAAATGTACACCTGTGATTTCTAATTGGTTATTATTATATATTAATTATTATTTGAATGAGTACACTGTTACACAGAATTTTCTCATGTTAGCCACGATTTCCGGCTAATGTTTCAAGTAATTTGTCAAATATTGCAACTTAGTTTCTCAAACTAAATCCCTTGTAGACACCTTTACTTAATAACACTTAGGCAACAGCTTTTGTATTTTATTTTACTTTTATGGCACATACTTGCAGTAAACATTGGATTGTTTATATTTTGAGAGACTGGAGGATGCAATGTTTTCACTGGCATCCATCTTACTTATACCCAGGTCTTGCTAAATAGTTCTATTATTTCGCACACACAGAGTAACACCATTTGGTCAAGTGGGTGGAGCCGTGATGCAGGTAGATGAAGTTTTCAGCTGAGTGACAGGGCCTCATTTCCACACTGCCCCATGGATGATCACCTGGTCTGGCGTGTTTTTGGTATAGCAGAGGTGTTTCAGGTTGTTGTTAGAAACTTGGGGATATTTAATACAAAGTCTTCAGCCTCCCCCTGCACACCTCTCTATGAACACAATATTTTGATTTATTAACTAATCAGCAAAATTGTTTGCAAGTGCTCTGTTTTCTCCCCCACTCCAACAAACACCTTCTTAATAGGTTAGGTTTGCAACACTGACTGAGGTCCTCATTTACTCAATCTGTCCTGGCATCTGGGCACTGTCTACACCACATTTTCTGGAACAGAATTGTGTACTTGGCAGTATCAGACCCAGCGTCTGCGTGACAGTAGTTTCGGCCTACAGCAGACCTGCCAACTTGAAAATAAAGATTGCTGTGTGTTAAGGGGGCATGGCTTGGAGGATCAGGGCTTTATACAGAGAAGTCCCTAAGAGGCCTGTCTGCCCCGCCCCAGCCGCATCGATCTCCTTTCCCTTCCAAAAAAATGAAACAGGCATTTGCAAAGCAATAGGTCTTGTATTTGCCAGAGTTTGAGCTATTGACATTGTAAATGACAATGCCTTTTATGTATGGGTTTTAAAAACCTGCAAGCAGTGCGTAAACAGGCAGTTTGTACTTATATTCCTTGCTTACGAGAAGCAAGGCTGGCAGTAAAAGCGGCGCAGTTACTGTCAGCCTAGCTTCTCGTAAGCAATGACTATAAGTACAAAGTGCCTGTTTACACACCGCTTGCAGGTTTTCAAAACACATTATTTAAAAGGCATTGTCATTTACAATGCCAATAGCTCAAAATCTCGCAAATGTGAGACCTATTGCATTTCAAATGCTTGCTTAATTCTATTATCTAACTATAACGTCCCTGTATCCTTTGGCTTTTTCAGTAAATGTCTACGTTTTTAAAATCTTATTTCCAAACTGTAACCTGTAAACTTTGAAAATGAGTGTGTGAGAGAGTGCATGAGTGTCACAGTCCGTTTGTCAGTGTCTGAGTGGGTCTGTGAGTGGGTGCGTGAGTGTCTGAGTGGGTGCATGAGTGTCTGAGTATCTATGTGGGTCTGTGAGTAGGTGTGAGAGTATCTGATTGGGTTTGCGAGTACATCCATGAGTGTGTCAGTCAGTCTGTGAGTGCATAAGTCTCTGAGTGGGTCAGTGAGTGAGTGAGTCTCTGAGAGGGTGTGTGATTCACTAAGTCAGCCTGTGAGTGGGTACATGAGTCTCCGAGTAGGTCTGTGAGTGGGTGACAGAGAGTATGAGTGAATCTGCAAGGGTATGTGTGAGTCTATTGCAAGGTCTGTGAGTGGGTGTGCGTGTCTGAGTTAATCTGTGAGTGGATGTATGAGTGTCTTAATGTATCTCTGAGTGGCTGTGAAAGTGTCTGAGCTGATCTGTGAGTGGGTGCATGAGTGCCTGAGAGGGTTTTGCTCATTCTCTGCTCGTTTTATGTCTTTTTCTGCTCATTCTGACCTTTATTTTGCCTGTTTCTGACATTTTTGTTCCTCTTTCCGCTCGGTTTCGGACCTCTTTATGCCTCTTTCTGCTAATTTCTGACCTTTATTTTGCATTTTTCTGTTAGTTTCGGACCTCTATTTTGCCTCTTTCTGCTTACTTCTGACCTTTATTTTGCTTCCTTCTGCTCATTGCTGCCCTTTATTTAGCATCTTTCGTGCTCATTTCTGACCTTTATTTTGCGACTTTCTGCTCGTTTCGGACCTCAATTTAACCCTTTCTGCTCGTTTCTAACCTTTATTCTGCCTCTTTCTGCTAATTTCTGACCTTTATTCTGCCTTTTCTGCTCGTTTCTCACATTTATCTTGCCTCTTTCTACTTGTTGCTGTCCTTTACTCTGCCTCTTTCTGCATGTTTCCCACCTTTATTTTACCTCTTTCTGCTCATTACTGACCTTTATTCTGCCCCTTTCTGCTTGCTTCTGACATTTATTCTGCCTCTTTCTGCTCATTGCTGGCCTTTATTTTGCCTCTTTCTGCTCATTGCTGATCTTTATTTTGCCTCTTCCTGATTGTTGCTGGCCTCTATTTTGCCTCTTTCTTCTAATTTCTGACCTTTATTTTCCCTTTTTCTGCTTATTTCTGTCCTTTTAATTTGCCTCTTTCTGCTTGTTTCTCAACTTTATTTTACCTCTTTATGCTTGTTTCTGACCTTTATTCTGCCTCTTTCTGCTCGTTTCTGATCTTTATTCTAGCTCCTTCTGTTAATTTCTGACCTGTATTCTCCCTCTTGCTACTTGTTTCTGACATCTATTTTGCCTCTGTCTGCTCATTTCTGACCTTTATTTTGCCTCATTCTGCTTGTTTCTGACCTCTATTTTGCCTCTTTCTGCTCGTTTCTGACCTCTATGTTGCCTCTTTCTGCTCATTGCCGATCTTTATTTTGCCACTTTCTCCTCATTTTGACCTTTATTTTGCCTCTTTCTGCTCGTTGCTGGTCTTTATTTTCCCTCTTTCTGCTTGTTGCTGATCTTTATTATGCCTCGTTCTGCTCTTTGCTGGCCTCCATTTTGCCTCTTACTGATTGCATCTGACCCTTATTTACCCTCTTTCTGTTTGATTCTGTCCTTTTACTTTGCCTCTGTCTGCTTGTTGTTGACCTTTATTTTGCCCCTTTCCTCTTTCTGCTTGTTTCTGACCTCTAACTTGCCTCTCTCTGCTAGTTTCTGACCTCTATTTCTGTCAGAGATCAGTTTCTTCATAGATCGAAACTCCGCACAATCCAGTTGAAGCAACAAAGGGTCCACCTCCTGACATCCCCAACTCTGAATATAGCCACAGAGTGTTAGGGCGATCAGGCGAGGGAAGGAGAGGAAGGGAACAGCGGGGAAAGGGATCCTGTAAAATAAATGACGATCACCATGAAATAACAAACACTAGATTCTACTCTCATTTGATCTCGCTAGTCACTCCTATGTACCTTGGTATCTGACAAAAATCCCATTTCTTCGTCATACACAGGGGAATCTCACTCTCCATAAAAGGTATCTACAAGGCATAAGGTGACACATTAAAACACCTCTAAAGATAACATCTCTCTAGTTATATCACTACAGGCAGCCCACATACATACCATTTCCTATAATGCATAGAAAGGCAATATACGTCCAAATGAGAAAAATGAAGAAAAAAAAAAAATGGCTGGGAATTATTCTTGGAACTCCTGGCCGCCGCACCGTTGAAACCAACACAGCAAGCACTGAATCAGGTTACCGATTCAACTCACCCAGTCCGGGAGATGACGCCCTCTGCGGAAAACAAGAGCAGGAAACGGTGCTTCCTGCAGCGCGTATCTGGAAACAGGACAGAGCTGCAACCGGCAGCCAACAAACTCTCGCGGTCGCGAGAGACGCCAAAACGCAAAGGAATTACGCACACCTGCGTGCGTCTCTGCCGTTCGTTATAAGGCCCCTCCTTTCTGTTGGCCTTATGGGAGTTGTAGTCCACTCCCCGAGTAAGTAGGCTCTACCCGCCTAGAATCCTGGCAATTTCGCCTCTTTCTGCTCATTGCTGACCTTTATTTTGCCTCTTTCTTCTTTTTTCTGTCCTTTTACTTTGCCTCTTTCTGCTTGTTTCTCAACTTTATTTTGCCTCGTTCTGCTCGTTCCTAGCCTTTATTCTGCTTCTTTCTGCTCGTTTCTGATCTTTATTCTGGCTCCTTCTGCTAGTTACTGACCTTTATTCTCCCTCTTGCTGCTTGTTTCTGACATCTATTTTGCATCTTTCTGCTCATTTCTGACCTATATTTTGCCCATCCTGCTTGTTTCTGACCTCTATTTTGCCTCTTTCTGCTCTTTTCTGACCTTTATCTTGCTTCTTTCTGCTCATTGTCGACCTTTATTTTGCCTCTTTCTGCTCATTGCTGATCTTTATTATGCCTCTTTCTGCTCGTTGTTGGCCTTCATTTTGCCTCTTACTGCTTGTATCTGACCCTTATTTTCCCTCTTTCGGGTAAATTCAGTCCTTTTACTTTGCCTCTTTTTGCTTGCTGTTGACCTTTACTTTACCCATTTCCTCTTTCTGCTTGCTTCTCACCTCTATTTAGCCTTTTTCTGCTTGTTTAGGACCTTCATTCTGCCTCTTTCTGCTCATTTCAGACCTATATTCTGCCTCTTTCTGCTCGTTTCTCACCTTTATTTTGCCTGTTTCTGCTTGTTCATGACCTTTATTCTGCCTCTTTCTGCTAGATTCTGTCCTTTATTCTGCCTCTTTCTGGTCGATTCTCACCTGTTGCCTCTTTTCCCCCAGAACCAGGGGGATTCTCAAGGTCTCCACGGTCCCAGCTAGCTCACCGCCTCCTGCTGTAGCCAGCATTGCTGCTGCAAGGAGGGAGTTGCTGGAATGGCAGCTCCCTCTGTACGTGAGCAATCGTTTCATATCTTTCCCTGCCCGCTGTGGGTAGGGTAAGAGATGAAACATCCGATTCCAGCGGGCGGGAACACTTTGACAGCTCCCGCCCCCTGGAACTGGAGTGATTGCTTTTGCTTGACCGGAGCTGTGAAAGCTCCTGCCAAGCAAAAGCAAACAGTAATGTCCCGGGGTGGGTACCCCAGAACATAGTAGGAGCCGGCCTGGGGGATGGCGGTCCACAGGGCCACATATGGCATCAGGAGGGGGTCATGTGGCCCCCCTCCTTCCATTTGCATGGGCCGCCCTGGGGATGTCATGGTCCCTAGGGCCTAAAACAGACTGGGAGGAGGCCGCACAACCCCTATCCTTCTAAAAACAAGAAAGCCCTGGGGAGTTGGTGGTAAACAGGGTGCGAGGTGTGGTCCGCACGTCCCCCGCACCATATTGACATAAGCCCTTGGGAGGTGGTGGTCCCCGGAGTCCGTGTGGTCAGCATAGCCCGCACAATTTTTTTAAGTAAAGCCCCGGGAGGTGGTGCTCCCTGGGGCTCATTTAAGACCATGGGGAAGGGTCCGCACCACCCCCACCTATATTAATAAAAAGCCATCGGGAGGTGGTGGTCAAAGAGCCTCAGGAAGAGGACCCATGACCAAAATTATATTTTTGTGTGTGTGTGAGACCTGTCACAAATTGTACTCACATGGTAGCTAAGTGACATGTGACGTGATTGATTCATTAAGTAGTTATGCTTTCAATTCTATAAAAATGTGATGTTCTACAATGCGTGTAGCAATATCCTTTATATGTTTCCCTTTTATTATCCAATATTAATCTCCCATTCCAGGCATGACAGAGAATAATATGTCAACGCAATGAGCTTGTGTAGAGACCACATCCAGATCTGCAGATCATGCAGCAAAGACACATCATTAAGATGTACAAACTTGGTAGCAACATCACAGAGACATTGGATCAGCAATTTCAATACGAATTGTTAACCACATATTATAAATCACACTGTCATCCCACCTATTGTGAAGATCACGACAGTGATACATTTCTGTGTAACTGCTTCATTTCATAATACAGTTGTGAGATTCAAATGGGATGTCTCAGCCATCTTTTTCAGCGGTCCTCAAGCAAGTCCCGGAAATCCAATTTCCTCCTGAAATTGCAATACTGAACAATATCAAAGCCAGTTTGTATGGGTTGGGAGGCATACCACGTGTGGTAGGTTTCATAGATGGCACACATGTTGCATTTGTGCCACCTGATCAGGTTTGCTGCAACCATAAGCATTACCACTCAGGGAGCAAGAGATTTCCACAGTGAACCTCTACATCAGGGTCTGTGCCAGAATTCCTGGTTGCAACCTATGACATGCTGATTCTGCACAACAGAAGAATACCGCAACAAATGGCAAGCCTTGCCCCACGGAAGACCTGGCTTTTTGGTAAGTGTCACACATTATGTTTCAGCCATGTTAACTCTTAGAATGAGTGCAGCCGTATATCAGATTTTTAAAGTTCCTTTTTGTGCTTATGTGTTTCAGGTGACTCTGGGTATTGTAGGTGTAATTGGCTAGTGACACCTCTGTGAAACCCAACTATCCCAAGGAAATTCAATGAGGCTAATGTGGGAATGAGGAATATATAATTCATTCCAGATGGTGATTACTAGTTGCAACTCCTGAGTGATGTTGGGGACATGCACCAGCAAGGAGACTAGAATGAGGAAGAAGGAACTGACTTGAGGCAAGAACTAATTGAAACATTTTGCCTAATGGTAAGTGACGGTAATTACTCTGGCATTTGGGAGTCATTGAGTTGGACACATTTAGGAAACCACTAAAAGAATTGCTTCATTTGCTGATGTGGTTTGTTCTGTGTTTAACATGTACTCAGCAGATGAAATATGGGCGAGAATGGTAACACTTGTATAGGTGACAGTGTAAATTGGATCATGACCATGCACACCTTTAAAAAAATGCATATATAGTCAAGGCCTTTAACGGCAATGTTTGCCTTAAGCTCTTTATTTTCTTATTCCACTATGGGGTTATGTCATTCCACCATCTGCTGGGGCACTATCAAGTCAATGGTGAATATTTTGGACTATTGAACAGATACTGGCTTTGAAGAGATCTGCAGTGTCTATTGCCAACTTATTGATAGAATGGTGATGCCTCTGTTTGTTATAGTCTTCTTATTAGTCATGGAATGATACCAATTTAAATGAATGTCAACAAAGGGATATGACACATGTGCTCTGTATCTCAATGCCTTGAGCTTGGACTTGGGGCTATCTGCTCTACCATATCCATTGGAATTTGGTGGATCTTATGCCTGTATGTGAGCATAATGTCTTCAGAGGACAAAATGGCAGAAAAAATGTGTTCATAGATTCTCCCATTTGCCTTCCTAAAGTATTTTGAAGATCAGTTGTCACCAATATGCAACACGTATTTAAGATCTACAAACTAGGTGGATTGAAACCATTGCATATGCGGGGATGATAATATTAAATATAAAAAAAGGACTCTTGACACTAGCGTCAGACAATAAAAACCTGGTCCAGGCTTCCGTTATCTCTTATAGGGAGATAAGTCATCTTCAAAATGGTGTCACTCACCCACTTTCTGTATCAGTTAAGGAATTAGCCCCATGCACTGCCTAAATAATTCTTTCTAAAAGTTCATTCTATGCTCAGGAGCTTCTTATGGAATCAGGGTGTAACCCGCATAGCCCTTGCTAAATGTTTTAAGCCTCTGTACGATGGGGGCATAGCAGCTACGGATGTAGAAACGTTCTATAAAGCCTCTCAACCGGTAGTCATTAATGAATAGTAGTACGACACTCATGGTGATCTAGCTTATGCATCTGAGAAATGGGCTCTTCAAGACACATATATGCAGCACTTACTGTTTGGAGAGAAAATTCCACCAACGCTCCTGCCTGCAACAGTTGTAGTTCTCCAAATATGGAGAGATGCATTAAAAACAATAGTCTGGGACAAAAGACTCACAGGCCAGACACTGCTGTGGGAGGGAACTGTACTTTCTCAAATGGCAGCTCTAGTAGGTTTTCATAAATGGGACACCGTTGGGATCTCCACCTTGGGCGATGGGATAGTCGGTATCACTCTTAAATCATATCAGACTTTACAAAGTGAATATGCACTACATTGTAGCTCATTCTATCATTACTTGGAATTATGTCATGCCTTCATGCCCTACATTGCAGAATTAGACTATCTCCCTGAGAACAATGCCTTAGAGGCCAAACTGCTCCTGGGGAGCTATGCGACCATAAGATATCCCAAGTCTATTGTTCCCTGATATATAAACCAATCAATCAGGTGGCTTGTAAAGCGCGACTACTTACTTGTAAGGGTTCCAAGGTGCTGGGGGCGGGGTTAGGGGGTGGGGCTACTGGTCTGTCGAAAGCCTTGTGGTTAAGTCGAAGAGCCAGGTCTTGAGGTCCTTCCTGAATTGGAATTGAGGCAGTGACGGTGATTGCCTGAGGTGGAGTGCGAGGGTGTTCCAGGTCTTTGCTGCGAGGTAGGAGAAGAATTTTCCTCCAGTCGTGGTCATGTGGATACGTGGGATAGTAGCCAGGGCCAGTTGGGCAGAGCGGAAGACTTTGGTGGGTGTGTGGAATGCGAGGCGGTGGTTAAGGTACACAGGTCCCACATCATATAGGACTTTGTAGGTGTGTGTGAGGAGCTTGAAGGTGATTCTTTTGCTGACTGGGAGCCATGGAAGTCTCTCAGGTGTCCGGTGGTGTGACTGCGGTGGGGGATGTTCAGGATAAGTCTGGTGGAGGTGTTCTGAATGTTCTGCAGTCTCTTGAGGAGTTTCTGGGTGATGCCGGCTTACAGTACATTGCCGTAGTCGATTCTGCTGCTGATGAGTGCGTGGGTAACCGTCTTTCTGGACTCGGTGGGGATCCACTTGAAGATCTTTTAGAGCAGGCTTAGTGCAGCCACGGCCCGTGCAGTTTATGTTATGTTATGTTATTTATGCTTATAGAGCGCTCGATTACCCTAGGGTGTCCTGGCGCTGAGCACTGATTACCTGAGGAGCATACGCCTAAAAATGGGAAAAGAACCATGTCTTCAAGCCTTTCCGAAAGGAGATGAGATCTGGAGCATTTCTCAGTCGGAAAGGCAATTCATTCCAAGCTTTAGAGGCACAATACGCAAAGCTTCTGCCTCCCCAGTTTGTTTTCTTAAAAGAGGGTGTTTTCACTTGTTTGGAGCCTGTTGACCTTAATGTTCTGTTTGGGATATACCATGAAAACTTGGATTTAAGGAACTCAGGACCTGTTCCATTCACAGCTTTAAAAACAATACAAAGCGCCTTGAAGCGAGATCTCAGAGGGATTGGAAGCCAATGCAATTTCTTGAGTTCTCCCTTAACTGAGACAAACCTGGGTGTCCCGGTCAGCAGTCTAGCCGCCGCATTCTGGGCCATTTGCAACCTGTTCAGATGTTGTTTTTGAACATTAAGATATAAACTGTTGCAGTAGTCGAGACGCAACATTATAAGTGCCGTCACCACAGTCCTCAGACTCCCTTCAGAAAGGAAGAACCTAATTTTCTTGATTATTCTGAGAACCATGAAGCATGCGGATGTCATCATGCTCACATGGTCCCCCATGGTGAGTTTATTTTCTACCACAATACCTAGATTCTTGGCTTTTCTAGATGGTATGGGACACAGGCCCAGATCCTCAGGCCACCACTCTGGTGTCCACACCATGGATTGTTGCCAAATATCAAAACCTCAGTCTTAGCTGAGTTAAGCTTTAGACCAGTGGTTCCCAAACTTTTGACTCCTGAGGACCCCCATTGAGTCACCACTGTATGCTGGGGACCCCCAAGCAATTTGTAGGATTTAAATTTCAAACATTAAAACAGTAATTCGAAAACAATTAACACGTGTGCACACAAAACAAATACTCGAATTACTAATGATTTTAGGTGCATATTTACAAGCCCCTATCACCATGGGGACATCACTTTTTGAGACGTTCCCGTGGCGATAGGGGCTTCGCCTTATTTACAAGGCAGCGATAAGCCTTAACGTGGCTTAACGCTGCCTTGTAAATAAGACCCCCCTTTCACCCAATGCTTAGCGTGAAAGGGGTGGGCAGTGGGTGTTGCGGTGGGCGTTTCCCCTACAACACCCATTGATTTTGACGTGGCCCCCTATTTACAAGGGCAGCGTAAATGGGAGGCAGCGCCAAAATTAAGACCAGGGAAAACCTGGTCTTAACTTGTCGAAACAAGGAGAAATGCTTCATTTCTCCTCGTTTTTGCAAAACGCCTTGCTGCACATCAACAATCTTTAAAAAAAA
Source organism: Triturus cristatus (assembly GCF_964204655.1). Taxonomy (NCBI): domain Eukaryota; kingdom Metazoa; phylum Chordata; class Amphibia; order Caudata; family Salamandridae; genus Triturus; species Triturus cristatus. The sequence continues at coordinate 313,617,545 of NC_140582.1, forward strand.
ATTAAAAAATTACATTTTGTAACTTCCATATGTGCTGCATTAAGCAGCACACATAGAAGTGACAAAACGACAATTCAAGATTTTTTATGTGCAGGAAGGGGGACCTTCCTGTACATAAACAATCTTCCCCTGTTAAGTGTAGCGCCAGCGCAGGGGAAACGCAGGGCTGCACCATATTCTTGTAAATATGGTGCAGCCCTGCGTTTCTGAAGTGGCGGAGTGTGTTAAGCCAAGGAGGCTAACGACCCTCTCCGCCACTTCTGTTGTATTATATATTGAAAGCATTTGCAAGAAAACAAAAAAAGTTAATGGGAAGGTTGGTGCTGCATCTCCGTGACTAACTTTTCAATGGTTGGTTTTATTTCGCAGTACGAGGCTCCTGCTCCTGCCAGGGCCAGACTGGAAATCCAAAGCAGCCCTGGCAAATGATTTCAGACCAGTCCCCATACGGTGCACACCAAGTGCAGTAAGTGAGCCTGACCACTACAAAGGGGGCTTTGGGAGGCTCTCCCCCCCAAACATTTAGGAAACAATGGTGCATTCTGCAACACATTAATCATTATATACTGAATTGTATTAGCTTTTAAAGAATAGTAAATGAAGACCTGACTATGCACCAGAATTTGACAATCTTTCTGGGGGGTCTTCAATGATTCCCCCACTATCACCCTCCAACAGTGCTTCTCATCGCCCCATAGCCCCTCTGACACCTGTATTTCATTTTTTATAGCATCTCTCATACCATTGAAGGATGTCAGAGCACTTTACATCACACACATATAGAGACAGTGAATCATACGTGTAAATCAGTGTATAGAAAATGTTACATAAGGCAAAGGGGACTACAAGGTGTAGAATTCACATGTCATTCATACTGGTAGGCATTGTTAAGGAGTGCTTGGTCTGGAGAAGCACAAACTCAGGATTCAGAACATAACACGGTGGTTAGCATTGACTTTAACACTAAAAATTTATTTCCTCCCAAATAAACCTTTTTAGCAGCATCAGGATAATGAAAGACTGGGAAAAAACATAAGTCACTAACTTGTACCTTGCAGCTTGCAAGCAGCTGTTTGATGACAGTTTATAGGTCACTGTGCTAGATTACGATTGTCCCTTATGAACTGCACAGTAAAAAAAAGAATCTCTCTGACAAAAGAAGTAACCCACTGACCTATGCATATAAAATACTGTTTTTTAAAAGGCATGGTACATGTTCTTTGCAGTAGGCATTTTAACCCTCTGTGCTACATTCGATAAGTCAAAGCTGCCACTGGACAAAACTCATCTCTCTCCAGCAGGGACATTAATCACTGGTGTTATCTTTACACGTTTATTGTTCTTTGAAAACTGCTAATTAAACAAGATACTTTGCAGTGCTTTCAAAACTCCTGCCTGCGGACCCCCTAGGAATGTGTCAGAGACCCCTGGGGGTCCGCGGACCACAGTTTGGGAAACCAGTTGGCAGACATCCACGTTGAGATGGATCCCATGCAATCATGGAAGCAAACGCCTGCTTCCTTTTCTGCTCCCTCCATCACCATCAACACAATTTGAGTGTCGTCAGCGTAGGAGGTGAGCTTGAACCCAAAGGACCTAATGATGCCGGCCAGGGGTGCTACATAGATGTTAAAAAGCGTGGGGCTAAGAGCTGAGCCCTGTGGCACCCCGCATGGCAAAGAAAAGGGTTCAGAGATGTTACCATCTAGGTCTACCGTTTGTGACCTATCTGTCAAAAATGATTTTAACAGTTTCCATGCCGAACCACTTATCCCTATTTCAGATAACCGGTTAAGTAGTACCATATGGTGAACCGTATCAAAGGCCGCTGATAGGTCTAATAGGCTCAGCATCACATTCCCTCCCCTATCAACGGCCTCTCTGTTTCCTTGGTCGATTTTAATAATGCCAACTCAGTGCTATGGAAAGCTCTGAAACCATATTGTGAAGGATCCAAAGAATTATTAAGGAGAAGAAAATCACTGAGTTGACTGTTCATTGCTTTTTCCAACAATTTGACTGGCAAGGGAAGTCTAGAGATTGGTCGATAGTTGTTAGGATCCTTGGGATCCAGTGACTGTTTCTTCAATAATGGAAGAACAGAGGCTTTTTTCCATAATTTTTGAAAAATCCCAGATGTGAATACACCATTAAGCAGGGGAGTAAGTGCAGTACAGATAATATCAGGGATCAGCTTAATAATCCACGCTGGGCAAGGATCACTCGGAGCACCAGATTTGATGCAGTTCAGCAGTTTCAAAGAATCTAACCTCTCCAAAGGGGTAAAATGATCCAATGTCATGTCTGAAGGACAGGGGCTTTCCAATTTTTTTTAATTCAAATCGGTCTGATTTTTATTAACCAATCCCGTCAGAGATGAAAATATCGTCTCAATTTCTGACTTAAAAAATTCAGCAATTTTATTGCAGAAATCAGGAGCATCATGATTTTATGGCATATTGGGACTGGACAATTTAATAACAGTTTAAAAAAGTTCTTTAGAGTTGGATTCGGCCTTAGTTATTTGTGAGGAAAAATACTCTTTCTTGGCTGCCACAAGAGATTGCTTGTAGTTGGAGATAGCGGTTTTGAACTCTGTTTTGTCAGACTCTGCATAGTTTTTACGCCATTTCCTTTCAGTGTGTTTACAAATCAGTTTATTCGCCTTAAGCTCTCCTGAGTACCAAGGAGCAGTGGGAGAGGTTTGTTTAGGGGTCCATTTTTTAGGGGGAACTAATTGTTCACATGCCTTGGCAAGCCATCTGTTATAAAAAGTCGTTGCCTCTTCAATGTCCAGCGGAGGCGTATACATTGAGTTTGTGAGAGTGGATTCCAAACTTTTGGCATCCAATTTGCCCCAGGCTCTAGTGATAATCTCTTTGGTCTGTCTGGGGCCAGAGAAATGAGCAGAGGAACTGTTTAGTTCAAACTTAAGAGGTAAGAGTGGTGGGATCAGGTGGGGGGGATTTCGAAAAACGATGATGAGGGAAAATGTAATATTTATTTTATTTTCCCTCGTCATCATCCGTTGAAGTCCCCCCCCACCTGGCCCCATCGCTCTTACATGCACGGGCCACGGCTGGCATAGCGTCTGGACAGCGTTGTTTTGGCCGATCATGGGGAGTGAGGAGTCGAGGATGATGCCTTGGTTTCATGCATGGTCTGTGTGGGGTGGGGGTTCCAAGTGCTCTGGGACACCAGAAACCATCCCAGGCAGAGGGGGTAGAGCCCATGATGATGACGTCAACTTTGTATAAAGTAATATGCCTCTGATATCTCGTGGGGACTAATACAGAGTGAAATCTTGTGAATGAAAGCCATCCCTTTATTTTTTGTAGAAGGACACACAGCTAGTATAGTGTGGGGGTTCCAATTGCTGCAGGCAACCAGTAGTCGTCCCAGGAGAAGGGGTTGGATCCCATGATGAGGACTTTGGTCTTCTCTGAGTTGAGCTCGAGGTAGCTGTTCTTCATCCAGGTGGTGACAGCCTTCATCCCATCATGGAAGTCGTTCTTGGCTCTGTGGATTTGTTGGTGAGGGAGAGAATCAGCTGGGTGTCGTCGGCGAAGGAGACGATGTTCAGTCTGTGGTTCCTGATGATGGCTGCAAGCAGGGCCATGTAGGTGTTGAAGCGAGTGGGGCTCAGGGAGGATCCCTGAGGCACTCCGCAGCTGATCTCTGTGGGTTCAGAGTAGGTCAGTGGTAGTCTGACTCTCTGTGTTCGGCCGGTGAGGAAGGAGGATATCCATTCCAGGACTTTGTCGTGGATGCCGGAATCATGCAGTCTTTTGCATTGGGTGCGGTGATAGACGGTATTGAATATATAACAAACCAGACACTTTTTCAGCATTACATGCTGCATGGGAACGGGACCTAAGCACCCTGGATGATGAGGACCGCGAAGAAGCTAAGGCTTTCCCAAAGCATGCAGTGATAGCCACTTGCTTTCATCTCATCCAGTTAAAATATTCACACAGGACTAATCTAACACAGCACAGACTTAGATAGAATGGGTGTCTCCAATGCAGAACACAAGTTGGGGACTTCCTATACACTACATGGAGATGCACAAAATTACGCCGATTCTGGGAGCGAGTTTTATTCTGCTTAGATCATATACTGGGTCAACCGACATCGCACACCGCACAATCCTAATCTCACTCTCCTCCATATAACCACTAATCTTGATAAGAACCACTACAGACTGATGCTGCTCTGTGTATGGGCTGTTTGGTGGCAAAACAAGACATTGCGTGCCATTGGAAGGGGGAGGCACCACCTTCACTCGTGGAGTGGAAAAAGGGCATGGACTGGTGCATGATCAGAGAGCAGCTGGTCAATGAAGCCCTCAGAAACGGTATGGGATATGTGGGCAGACTACAGAGGCATCACTATCACAAAGAGAAATTCTAAAATAGAGACACTGAAATCGGTTGTACATGGGAATGGGGCTGCAACCTAGACAAGATGCACCTATTTGCATGTAAAGAATGGGGGAGGTCACAAGAGGGTGAGAGTACAGCATCTATACTGTATTATTCATATGTTGTATATTTTCTATCCTATGCAAAATTCAATAAAGTGTATTATTAAAAGAAAAGGAATCATGACGTTAATTAATTGTTATCTGTACTTCCTAACATTGTGTTTTTTCTGTGTGGTTAATATTTACATAGGAGTCTATTCGTATTGTTCACATGTCATTCTCCCTTGCTTGGTTTTTGGATGAATACCACATTTGCTTTAAAGTATTGTTTGGACCCACAACATTTGCTGTTTGTTTAGAGACATATATCAGTTTGACTATCAGTTTTTTGTGATCCTGAAATGTGTATTTTGCGCCTGGATTTATTGATTGTCAATGGTATTAATAGTGATGTTGTGATCTAAAAATTTTTTTATTAAAATTGATTCCAAGAAGAAGCTACAAACACATATAACTTGAATTTTTTGTTTATTTGAAAATATCTAGAATACATTGTGTACATTGCATTCTATTTAAGATTTTCAGAAAACTAGCTAACTTGGATGAGAAAGTTCAAATTGGCCAACAGTTCTTTGGGATGCTTTTACAGACTACTGTGCATGGGTGGATGGGAAATGCGTGGGGATCAGGTGGATGAGAAGAATTGTCCAGGCGCTCTCATTAGGACATCACTTTTTATATTTCTTGGCTGCTCTTTTTTTGGTGTTGCCATCAACGGAGCCAGATGAATGACTCCTCCTAAGCACCATTGGAGTGATCTGAGTGTAAATGGAATGTGGAGGTGATAGGTACTCCGTGTCCCGCTTTCTGTGGTGCTGCCAGCTGGAGATATTTCACGGCCAGAGCTGGCCAAAGATGGTGCTTGCCCACCAAAAGCAGCAGCTAAATTTGACACAGCTACAGTCAGTGTTTGAAGCCATCCTGCACCATTCCAGAACATCGAGTTTGCACACTCAAGTAATGCGCCAGGATATTGTTCTGGGCCTTTCTGAAGTGAATAATCTGGCACATTGATCATCCTGCCATGTAGCTGTGCCCATCAGGGCTCTACTAATGGTAGTCATATTGTTTCTGCACCCTCAACCTCCCTCCCTGAAGCAGCACCTGCCCCATTTCATTCCAGACCACCCTGTGACCTTGACTGGGTGACCACAAGTGTAGTCTGTCCTGGCTGCCCAGCAGATGTTGTGGCTGTGATTGTTACTAGACAGTAGTTCTTTTATTGACTGCGAGCCAATGGAGGTCTCTCAGATGGCCGGTGATGTGGCTGCAATGTGGGATGTTGAGGATGAGTCTACAGGAGGCGTTCTGAATGTTCTGCAGTTTCTTGAGGAGTTTTGGGTGATGTCGGCATAGAGTGCATTGCCATGGTCGATTCTGGTGCTGATGAGTGCATGGGTGACTGTCTTTCTGAACTTGATGGGGATTCAGTTGAAAATCTTTTAGAGCAGGCATAGCGTGTGGAAGCAGGATGATGAGAAGGCGTTGATCTGGCGGCTCATGGTGAGCTAGGAATCCAGGATGATGCCAAGGTTCTGTGCGTGGTCTGTGGGTGTAGGGGGGCTTCAAGTGCTCTAGGGCACCATAAGTCGTCGATGCGGTGGGGGTGGAGCCCATGATGAGGACTACAACTTTGTATAATGTAATATGCCTCTGATATCTCGTGGGAACTACTTATACAAAGTGAAATCTTGTGACTAAATGCCATCCCTTTATTTTTTGTAGGACACAGAGTCAGTATAGTATGTTTGTAGATAATATTGTGCACTAAACTTGTTCTGAGTTACATGCTCATTTAAAGTCCAACTGATCACCTTGATATCTAGCAAAATGTCCTACAACTTTGGAATCGGCATTTGAGAGAAACAAAACCAGAGTTTACAGCTAATATAGCAATGTCTTTGGTCCTGATACTAGTTTTTTTCATCATATGTGTAATTCTATTTCTGTTGGGGTATAGCCTATTGCTATGGTGAGGCCTATTTTGTGCTGGTAAACGGATGGCTGTCTATTCTTTAGGTACCTTCCACGTATTATTTTATGATTTTATGTAGGCAATTTCTTAGTATTCCATGAGGTTTTTTTCACTTTGCTGGGTGTATTGTGTTGCAGATGTAGTGTTATGTCTTGTATGGCCTTGACAAACAAATGATTTCCTACATTTGTATTTCTTTAATTGGAGCGTGTGTGGACTATTTGTTAACATTTAGTATACATCACAGCTTGTTGTGCTACTCATTGTGAGATCCCAGTTGTGGATCCATAGGTCAGACTTGGGCTACTGAGCCTTAGCTGTGACGGCTATAGTTGTTTTCCTCTACTGTCCCAGGGTTCATACTACTATGTCCTAGAAACGCTAAGGCAACCCCAACCCCTCCAGCACTTGACTGTCAGTGTTAAGGATGGTTAACAATTATATAGGCTTCTCGGGGAGGTTAGTGTGGGCATACGGCAGACTCAGATTGCAATATACACCCAAGAGTGCATTAAGTGATTGTTCATCCAAGTGCTTTGGATTGAGTAAAAGCAATTAATTTATATCAACAACAAAAAAACACAATCAAACATAAACTACAAGCAATAGCAGACAGCTAAAATGCAGGTGTAAATCATAGACACCTAAGGTTGCTGATTCCTTGTGACCCAACCCACACTTCTTTATAGAATAGGGGCTATTAGGAAATATTCATTGTGCAGGTGGAGCTCTACACCTCAGATGTGGTATAGGGATTGTGACTGTATTTTTGTCACAGACTCTAATTTTCTGGTCAGCAGCAGTCCACGGTGGGACTTCGACTTACATTCCCTGCCTATCAGAGGTATACAGTGCCACAGATGAGTCACACAGATACACCACTGTGGCCAGCAGGCACAGGCCACTCAGTGGTTTTGTGGAGGGACGTGTATGTATATCACTCTATTCCCACTTCAATGTACATATGGCAATAGATGTGGGGTTTTTATAGAGCCGAAAAGTCCTTTTACTTTTCATCCCCCAACCTGCTTGCTGTTATTGGTGCTGATCATGTGCGCCACAGTAATGTTTAATTAGGGTGACCAGGTAGATTCATTTCTCCGGGACATAACTTTTCCATTACTTGATTTTGCTTTTACATATCATTTGACTCAGGTGTGTTGGTTCAATTGGCTCAATGAAATAGAAACTAAACTAAATCTCAAAGAATGCAGTGATGTGTAAATAAAAACCCAGAAATTGAACACTTTTCACAAAATTATATGGCTTCATCTGGTGAATCTTTTACTACTGGCTATTTAGGTCTCGCCTAGGGACGCAGCGCATGCGCTGTAGCTCCTGGCGAGATCTATTGTCGTCGCTTTAGCTTGCGAAGCGAGAGTGGAAGCTCCACCCATGCTTCTGATTGGCGCTTGGCAAAAATGCGCGCTTTTCATTGGCAGGGAGGCATGTTTTGTTACCGCCCTGTCTCCTGCTCGCCGTGCCTGCCCGGACAGGAAATGTGCACGCACACGGCGTCTTTCGCTCGCGGCGTTTCAGGCAAATGTGTGAAGTGCATGCTTTCACTTTTATTTTCCGTTTCCTTACACACGGCGTCTCTGGCGATTTCCTTTGGTGGCATGCCGCGTTTGAGCTTGCATGCACAGTTCTTTTCTTCTGCTGTAATACACTGAGGGCTGAGGCTCGGGTGTCCCCGCTTGGTAGTGTGTCCGGGCGGGCAACTGCTGACCGCTTTCATGGTTCCAACACGTCCGTGTTCCTATCTCAATGCCACAGACGAGTAGCCGGAAGTTGCGCCAGAGAACACCGGCATCTTGCAAGGTATTTTTTTGTTTGTTTTGGCTTGTTATTTTGGGGATTGTGTGTCGTTTAATAAATCTTGTTTACCTCTTGAGCAATAGCTGTCTAGTAATGTATCTGTATTTGTCCACATTTAACAAAGCCGTGTGCATCTTTCACTTTTTTGAACTTCTCCTTCAAACAGGTGTACTGTCCAAAGGAAATAGAAGGTGTGGTAGGTAACTCACAGTGTTTGCATACATACATAAACCTTCCCCTGCTACCTATTTAATAGGCAGGACTGCATTCTATCAGCAATTCCCGCACAAACTATCTTCCCTTGGGAGCACTGTTTCTTTTTTTTTCTTGGTCTTGTCTTGCTACCACTATTTGCGTTAAAACTTCTGACATAGGCCGCATGTTACTCCTGGATTGCTGTTGGGTCTATCGGCAGATCGAGGCCCACTCGGCATTACGGGACCACTAGCAATAAATCTGGTGGGTGATGTTGGCAAAATTGTATATGATTTTCCATTCGTTCGCTGGCATTTCAGTTTTTAGAGAGCCATGTGCAAACTTTTTTTATCTTTTTTGTTTGTTGTTGCAATTTTATATAGTGTGAACTCGACCCGAAGTTGGAGCGCCAACATGAGCACTGGTTACATTCATTTTTAAGTAGGCACAGGGAGATTAAGTGATTAGCCAAGAATCACAGAATGTTGAGCCGATGCTGAGACTCGAACCTGTTAGGGGACTGACCTCAGTCATGGGATACTGGCTGTCCCTCCAAAATAAACCAGACAGCTGTTTGTACCCCCCTCCCTCCCCCATCTCTGCTATGAAGTATTTAAAATGACAACTGTGCCGGAATACTTTCATTGAAAACATTTATGTGAATGTTGAAGTGGTTTGGGGAAAAAAGTGTTGGAATAGTTTTAGTCAATTCTCAGTCAATTTTAATTTAATTGTTTTAAATCTCTCACGAGATCAACACATATACATAATTCCATCACTTTATACACATTAAAAAAGCTCATTTTAGAACACGAATAAAATAGAATTAATAAACATACAGTTTATGACAAACAAATGTATTTGGTGGGCATTTAAAACAGAATTTGCAATGCAACAGGTCTCGCATTTACGCGAGCTTGAGCTATTGGCATTGTAAATGTCAATGCCTTTTATTTATATTTTCTTTTTTGAAAAATGAATAAAACACATTGTCATTTACAATGCCAATAGTTTAAAGTCGCGTAACTGCGAGAACTATTGCATTGCAAATGCTTGTTTTGATAAGGCACTGTTGTGGATCCTGATGGTTAGTATGTACTATGTAATTGTGATAGGAGCCAGGGCAGTTACGGTGGGAAAAGTAACTTGCTAGACATTGCCTTAACATGAGGGTGGAAGGAGTTGTAGCCAAAGTGTGATCCCACACCTGTTTGATTGGGTTACTAACATGAATTGTGTTAAGGAGAATGATATCACATGGTAAGTAAAAGTTATAGTATTATTAAACAGGGAATGTTATGAGTATGGGGTTTAAAGGAAATCAAGTGGAATTCTTGTGTGAACAGGTTAAAATTAGTACAGAGAGTTGTATTAGGAAATAGGGGTGCCAGAGTGATGAGAGGGTAAATTAGTTAGTGAGTGTAATATAAATATTAATATAATTTTTTACCAGTGTTAAAATTAAGACAACACATTAAGAAGTCTAAAGTCCAACTAGCGTTTAATGTAAAATACCAAGTAGCACAGCAAAATATCAAGGACAAAGGTCATTTCAACAGATCAAGGCCTTCACTAGAAAATGGTTAGTGGGCATAGAGGTAACATTCATAGAGAATTCGGCCGGTATATAGGTATCTTCTCTCAATACAAGTCAATGGAGCTTAAGTACGTGACAGAAAACACGTTACTCTCAGTGAAAATGTATCTAACGAGAAGGTGGCAGGATCTTCTCTCCAAGGAAATGCTGGAAGTCATTGAAGAGAAGATAACTTTCCTGTGTACAATACTAGACTCTTTATTTTCTCTATAAGAACTACCTTTGGGATGCTAATGACCTATTAGTGAAGTGTACCTGCTTGGTTTACTATTCTCTGAGTAGTTATGGAAACACTACAAACACTGGCTCCTTGACCCACTGTCACACTGCAGAGGGCAGATGGGTGAGAGTTCAGGCAAAGCCAATGGGTAGTAGGTAGAGCAGTGCTTGGGGCTTCGAAGATCAGACTTGAATCTGGTGAAAGTAAACAAAGCTGGATTTTGTTAGGACCCAACAGCACCAGATACAATCATTGCTATGCAGATCCTATGTCTGATAGTTCTCATATACACCCGTAAATCCTGATAAAGGAAAGCCAATGCTGCGGTGAAGACCACACGATTTAAGATCCAACTTCAAATGGAGAAGCATTGTGTTCCAAGTATCCAAGCACACACATAAGGCATGAGAGGGGTGTGAAGCTATAACACTGTGCATTGGTCAGATCACTGTTGTCATCCAGTAGCCAGTGCTTTAAGTTGGATAAAAAAAAGTGGGGCATCTTTAGAAGGGACCCTAGCAAATAAGTGTAACTAGGAATCCTTTCCAAGAGTCATGGCCTACATAATTAAGGGTGCGGGAAACTAAAATCTTGTGCTTTACAAAGCATCCAACCCAGTATTTGGGTGACTGTCTCTGTGTTGCATGTTATTGCATTCAGACATATAACACAAAAACAGACATACGTCTAAAAAAGTAGCCAGGCCCATTCGTTTTGCTAATGCTTTAAGCAGTATCAAATAAATGAGCAACAGCAATGATTTTGTTGTACATTATTGGAATTGATCATTTTTCAATTCTGAAAGTTTGAGACTGCATTAAACGTTACGAAGATCTGTGGAAGAGAAGGTGATCTTCATAGTGTCATAATCACTTCTGTTTCCCTTTACAACGCTATCTTCTGTCAACTCTCAGTCTATTACACACTTACTCCCTTTCTCTTCCCACATCTTTCTGAAATCTTCTGCGTACCTCACACATCATCAGTGTCCTCTTTACACCATCTTGTCACTCACGTCTTCTGGACATTCTGCTGTTAATCTCCTCACTGCACCACACACAACCCATCAACTCAGATTTAAGCACCCCATTTTATTTTCCTTTGGCTCAGTCAATATTTTGAATTGTGTACCTCCTTCACACACTTTGCCATAAAATCACACTTACAGTTGGGGTATATGTGACCATTGTTCTATGCGGTTTGCAGAGGGGCCAAGAACTGCAAGTGCTTGAAGTCTGAATACCTTTATGGCACACTGACATGCACAGTGAGAAATACACACTGCCTCCAAATGCTCACTCTCACTTCAGGTCTCCTTCGTGCCCCATCATGCCCATGTCAACACTCACCCACTCATGCCCCATTGTGGCCCCGTCAATACTCACCCAAAACCCGACCGCACCCAGATGCCGAGAGGGGACACAGATCATCTAAAAGGGTCATGTGCTACATGAAGAACTACAGAAACATGACATGAGGAAAGCAAATTGTTATAGGGAATGCAAGATGAAGTAAAAATTAACTATAAACAGGGACTGCATTATTGTTATGGATACCCCAAGGCTTACTACAGTCGGTTTTGGGATTTCACGCATTGATTTTGCCTATAAGGGACATAAATTTAGTATCAAATACGCACCCATTTCAAAGACAGATTTTAATGTCTGGTGCATGTGAGATCTAACAGGACTGGACCCCTTAAAATCCTGCAACTGGCACACAGATCTAGAGTGAGTGACGGGCAGGGGTCAGATTAGGTCCGTGACCTCTGCCCTGCCTGTTCATCCCACATATCTTCATAGGTCACTCTGCCATCCCAGGCCCAGTCTTAGAGGTGGGCAAGCCATCCAAAGTTCACACCAGATTCCTGGCTCTGGCTCATCTCAAGGTCATCTTGGACCCTTGAACTCAAAACTAGATGAGCTTCCATGTGGCATCTACCTAGTTCCACGTTCTAATCTCATGTGCCAAATAGCAACCTTTGAAGTAAAACAGTCAAGAGAAAGAGATGCCCAGCAAGTAGCAAAATTGCACAATGATAAATAGAAAATCTGGGATCAACACTCGCTTCCCTGCGTTAACAAATTGTGTTATCCTAGCCAAATATTTAACTTCTCTGACCCTCCTTTTTTCTTCATTATCACGTATGAGTGTACTTTCAAATGCATCAGCTCAGGAAGTGTGCTATACAAAAACCTTGTGTTTAATTTTAAAAAAAACTATAATGTTACTCCATTTATAATAGGAATCTATGCCAGATACTGGTTGCACATGACAACTGACTCGCCTCTAATTTTACAAGTGGCATTGTGTAGGCAAGGTCAGGGGATGGTATAAATGTTTCTAAGTTCATGTTTTAAAACCATTACTTTAATATATGCCTCTCAATGCAGTGCCTTAACCTGCAATACCAAGGTGAAATGCTTCTGCATGTTAAAGAAATACACTTTTTTTTAAATGTAAAGCAATTTTATCATATTGTCTGCATGGTTTTGTTGCATTATTTATTAAGCAACTATTTTCTTGACTGATGCGACTGTCTTGGTCAGGCCAAGACCCGACTGGAAAATTGTTAGTGGGATTATTAGATATTGGCAAATTATGTACTCATGCGGACTTGTTTCACGTTATGATATGTTTGTATTCAGAAAGCTATGATTAGCAGAAACCACTAGGCTCGAAGTGTGCACCCATATATAAAAATTACAATATAAGCTTAGGTTAGCATTTGCGGCGCCATTTTATATTTAGCCGCCATTTCGTATCATGATCGAAACTAAATGTCTGACCATTCTGTCTGCCTCAGCAGAAAGCAGCTTCGATGTTTTATTTTTCCAGGGTTGAGTTTTGCTGTTCTCATGAAAATACTGTTCTGTCTCTGCATACCAATCCTCTCTCGTAGCCCTGCTCCCACGTTAGAAGGAGCCAGGATCTGCAAGGCAACCTTTGTGCAGGTGGCAGCCCATCTTACTGTGCCTTCTTTGTTCACGTACGGCAAAGGCCAGTAATTTTCCATTGGGGGGCGTGGTTGGGGGATTGTCAGAAGAATGAATATGTGTTACCAAGGATTGTGGAGCCAGTCCCCTCGACAGACATCTATGGGTGCTGATCTGACCGGGCTCCACTGCAGTGTAAGTTACTAATAAACTATTGTTCATATTCTCTACTGTTTGATTGACTCTTCACTTATTGGAAGGCTAAAAGTTGGTTGTAAAGAGACCCGGGTGGCCCTTAACGGGTCACTTCCTTCGTAGGGCTCCTCCATCGGGTGTCCCATTCTCACCCATAATTGGGTGTAAGGAAGACAGGGTTGTGTCCGGTGGGCGGATCAGGGTTCCCTACATGATAGCGTTTTGCACTCGCAGCTGCCCGCCTGCCTGATCGGGTGGCTCCTCGGCTAGTGGACACCTGGGCTGGGGTCCCGAGAAGGCGGAACCCTTGGATCTGACCGTTTGGCCTGAGGAGTCGGCAGTGGAGAATACTCTTGTCTGACCTGTGTGCACCAGGTGAGTTCTGTCTGGAATTCTTGGTAAGTGCGGCGCTGTCTTGGTTAATTTGGTGTGTCTTTGGACCCTCGAGATACAGAGTGTTTGCGAACACTCTGCCAGGCCACCTGGAAATTTGGCTTACTCTTGAAAAGGTCTGGAGATAAAGCCTGTCTCCTTGTCTTGGTGCCGTCTTTGGACTGGCTTGTCTTGGTGCAGTCTTTGGACTGTCTTGTCTTGGTGCAGTCTTTGGACTGTCTTGTCTTGGTGCAGTCTGCGAGCTGCCTGGTACGGTTCTCGGACCGTCTTGATTTGTGTTGTTTGCTATGATATTTGTTCCGTGTGGACAGTGAGCGTGTCTTATATTAAGAAGCCTTGTTTGAGTAAATTGGAGTGTTTCGGGTGTCGGTTAGAGAGGCATCCTGCGCCTCCGGAAGGTACCCCAAATTTCTACGTATACGTCAAGTATGGTATTGGCCCTATTATGTTTAGCACGCTGTGGCATAAATATACGAGGGATAATGCCGACTTGCAGTGGCCACTTACAGGTACCTTTGATTAACAAAAATTGAATTTCCAGCAGGACAAATTATTTTCTAAAAGAAGTAGACAGTCAATGTTTGACAATCTTCAGGTATGGCAGATAGAAGCTAAGCAATGGCGTATGAAGGCTGAGAAGGAGGCCCGGAGGGGCAAGATGCAGATGGTGACACAGAAAGCCATGGCTTATGATAGAGAGAAAGTAGAGAGGGGTATAGAATGTGCTGATAGGAAGTTTCGCTTGCAGATTGAAAAATGTTATGTAGCCCGTGAGGAAGGTGATGCCTTTGTGGAAGAACTATTAGATACCCAATAGCCACCTACTTATGCCCTGCAGAGGTTGTACCCTGCTGTCCCGACACCCCAACCCCCAGACCCTGTACTCGCTGCCACCGGTCTTCCCGCCTCTGGGCCAGCGGCTGCAGCTTCGGGCCCGCCTGCTTCCTCAGTGTCTGCATCAGCTGCCGGGGCGGGGGCTGCTGGCACTCCTGTCCGGTCTAACGCACCTATACCTGTTGTTTCTCCTTCTCTTGCCGCTTCTTCGCAGCAGTTGTTAATGCTGCTACCTGCCTCTTCATCTGTTCTGTCTCCTTCAAGTGTGTCGACTCCAGTGTTGCTGAGTGTTGTGGCACCTATGCGTGGAGAGGTTGAGGGAAATTGGGCAGCAGCACGTGAACCGGATGGGAAGAGCATTGATGAGATGGTATGTTGGAAGCGAAGAGAAAAGATTGGTGGCTGACCAGCTGCGCAGTGTGCCCGTAACCCGATTTACAGTGTGGAGGATGTATGGAGTGTAATGAAAGATTATGAGCCGTTTGTACAGCAGCATGCCCTTAAACATATGTCGGCAACATTAATAGGATTGTGGGAACAGTGCTTTAATGGTGTAGTGCCACAGATTATATATGACATTTGAGATAGAGTGTATGTTACTAATCTGGGCCCTAATGAAGTCTTCAGCAATGTTACAACCCTGATTGGGTATCGTAGTAGGTTGCCCCAGAAAACGCCAGCTTTGGGTACGCAGTTCCCAATGAGGGAGGTACACCCTATTTCCCATCCCGAGATTCCAGAGCAGCGTAATGCAGCGAACGTTGTGACCCAGCCACGGGTAGAGGCTCGTTTTCAGGGACAGGGGACTTACACTCCTTGGAAGAGGAGTGAGGTACTATCTCTTAAGAGTCAGTTGCCGGATCCTAGGAAGAATCCAACGGCCTATTACAAGGAGTTGACGGAGGCGGCTTCCTCAACAGTAATGACGCTGACTGTTATTGAGCTGTTTTTCGGACTCTTAGTACCGGTGGATATTTGGGGACAGGTGCATACGCAGGATCATGCTGTAGAGCTAGGGGGGACTTGGAATGAGATAAAGGCATGGGATGAAGACCAGAAGCCTGGCGAGAAGCCGAGGGCTGAAATATTAGCTTTGCAGTGTCGTATCATTACTTATATTCATTCTCTTATCCCGCCTTGACGAGTAGATTGTGACAAGTTAGCAGCGTGCCGCCAGAAGAAGGATAAAAGTGTGTCTGATTTCTTTATTAGTTTCGAAGGTGTGTTCTTGGACTTCAGTGGCCAAGACTTGTTGGTAGAGGGTGGTGTCCGATTGTTTGTTACCAGATTAGTTACAAACCTGCTTGCCGAGCTCACAGCTTGGCTGCAGTCTTCAGAGAGTACATGGACTACTTCCTCCTCATCGGTAATATTGAGTATGGCGCAGTATTATGAGCACAGGGAGGATGAGGAGAAGGAGAAGGCGGAGAAAAGTCTAAGGAACTGAAGACGAAAGTGTTAATGCAGCAAGCGACAAGGGGCAATGGCAGGGGGGAGGTGGTTTGGGATCGTATCAGCACGTGCCCCGGGTGAGTAGGAATAGTACTGTGGGTGCACCTGTTGGAGTGAATCAATGTGCGTATAGCAAAAATGAGGGGCATTGGAGGAATGAGTGTCCGGAATTGTTGAATAAGACTGCGGCCCTGCGAGGTCGGGGTTATGGAGGACGTGGACGTGGTGGGGGAAGCCGCGATGACATGCAGAGGACAGATCCGTCAGTGGGTCACCAGAATAAGAATAATTTTGATGACGCTCAAGGAGGCCAATATTACTATGAGGGTTGTGATATGGGTGAGGCGACAGGACTGTGCTTTAGCTAGGGTTGCCAGGGACAGGGTGAGGGACCAGTTTCGGTGCCTGTAGATCAGCGTGGACCTTATGTCAGTGCGGACATACATGGTACGAAAAAGAAATTTCTAATTGATACGGGAGCTATGAATAGCTCTGTTTCTCGTTCGCTGGTCCCAGGGGCAGCTCTGTCTGGCCAACATAATGTTTCGGTAGGTTTTTCTGGCGTGCCGGTTGTGAGCCCAATTTCCAAGCCCCTTGCCTTGACTATTGGCCCTTTTACGGTTGACTCCCCGTTTCTCCTGACAAAGAATTGCGGTGAAAACTTGCTGGGCCTAGATTTATTGAAGAAGCTACATGCAACAATATACTGTTCACCGGACGGTTTTTATCTGACAATTGGCCCGAAGATGGTTAGTAAGAAACAATGCTTTACTAAGGATACCCCCCTCCCTCCTGAGTTTAAGGATCTACTGCATGCTTTATGCTGCTATAACTAATATGCCTGTTCCTAAAACCCAACGTGATGTGCTTGCGTTTATTGGTATTACATTGTACTGCTGTCACTGGATCCCTAATTACTCCCTACAAATAAAACCCTTACTCCAGCTAACTTTGAAAGATGTGCATGAACCCTTACCCTCGACAACTGCATGTCAGCAAGCTTTTGAACAACTAAAGGTTGCGCTATGGTCTGCTCCGGTGCTTGGTACGCCTGACTATCAAAAGCCATTTGTGCTCTATGTGCATGAGGCGTCTGGCTGCGCACTCTCTGTCTTAACACAGACCTTTGGAGGTAAGCAAAGGCGTTGTGCTTACTTTTCTGCTATTTTGGATAACGTCGCCAGAGCTCTCCCAAGCTGTCTGAGAGCAGGTGCAGCTGCTGCAGTCTCTATTAGACAATCGGCGGGGCTCGTTCTTGATACTGATCTCACAGTGATGGTACCCCATGCTGTGGATATGTTCCTGACTAGAACTGAAACTCAACATCTTACTAGTGCGCGTTTAACTGGCTATGAGCTCATACTATTTGCACCACATATTACCATCAAACGGTGTGCCACCCTGAATCCAGCCATGTTACTACCCCTCCCTTCGGTGAACAGAGATGCAAACGTACACGATTGTGTGTATCGGACGGAGAAGGAGACGATTCGACGAAGGGACGGGTAGACTTAACTGATGTTCCTCTATCTGACCTACAAGGGGAACTGTATGTCGATGGCTCTTGTTTTAAGTTACTGGATGGCACCACTACTACAGCGTATGCAATAACAACATTACACACAGTTGTCGAAACGTCCCGTATCAGTTGGCCCAGGCTGTAGAGCTTATTGCTCTCCTTCGGGCCTATGAGTTAAGTGAAGGACTGATTGTCAATATTTATACTGACAGTCAGTACGCCTTTGGGGTTGCTCAAAACTTTGGGCGCCTCTGGGCGGAGAGAGGGTTCTTGACATCATATGGCTTACGGATCCAGAATGGCGCCTTGATACACAGACTTTTGTCCGCTTTGACACTTCCGCAGAAAGTAGCAATAGTGAAGTGTAGTGCATATAAAGCGATTACTGATGATGTAGGTAGAGGAAATGTGTTTGCAGATCAGACAGCAAAAGAAACATCTAGATCAAAAATGAAAAAGATATTCGTAGCAGGTTCGGCTAGATGGGTGCCAGGCAATGGAATGTTTGAGGACACACTAGACAGTGTTAGAGAAATACAGAGTGAGATGACCAAGGATGAGTTGGCAATATGGCAGGAGAAGACAGGGCGTCTAGATGAGGATGGGTGCTGGACAGACCTTTCAGGGAAAAGAAGATGGATGCTCCCCAATGCCTATATGCTACCTGTTGTCACCATGGCCCATGGCCCAGCCCACATTAGTGCGAAGGGAATTTGTAAGGTGTTAGACCCTGTATGGCAGAATTACTAAATCCTCACAGTAGCTGCTCATCTAGTGAAGCATTGTATGATCTGCATGATGCACAATCCTGGGAAGGGTACCACTACACCCACTGGTAATTTTGCACCGCCTTTCTTCCCTTTCGAGGTCCTCCAAATTGATTTTATCGAAATGGAACAATCTGAAGTATGTATTGGTGGTGGTTTGTGCGTTCAGTAAATGGGTTGAAGCCTACCCCACCAAAGAAAATACAGCACTGGCAAAGGCGAAGGCACTCCTGAAGGAGTTCTTCCCGCGGTTTGGTTTGCCTCGTTTGATTTGGAGTGACAACGGAAGTCACTTCAATGCGAGGGTTATTAAACTGGTGTGTGATGGCCTGCACATTAGACAGAAGTTCCATGCAGCAAATCACCCCTAATCGGCGTGTTTAGTGGAGAGATACAACAGCACACTCAAACTAAGGTTAGCTAAGATAAACGAGAGCACAGGATTGCAGTGACCAGATGCTCTACCCCTAGCTTTGTTATCTATCAGGGCAACAGCACATTAAAGTACAGGGTTGTCCCCATATGAGGTGGTGTTTGGCTGCCCTGCCAATGTGTGGGGTGTGCCACGCCCCAGACGCTTCTCTGAGATAGAGTACCACTTGCCTGTAGACTACCTTTATGAGTTAACTAAAGAAAAGCGTTCTCTTCATCACCAGGTCCAGGAAGTGCTACGGCCGGTGCCAAAGGGGCCCGGGCATTCACTACACGCGGTGACCATGTAATGATTAAGAATTTCCAGAGGGAGAGCTGCCTGCAGCCTCGTTGGAAAGGACCTCATCTGGTCCTACTTGCCACACGCACAGCAGTAAAAGTCGACAGAAGAAAACACTGGATACATGCCTCCCACACTCGCAAGGTTCCGCTTCCCTATGACCGTTGGATGAGAGAGGGCATGGCAGACCACAAAACAGAGTGTGTGCCACGTTTTATCTCCTTCTCTGATGCTCCAGTGAGCGGGGCTCAGACTGAAGAACAGAGCAACACTGCCTTGCAGGAGGTTGCACCTCCTGAGATCAGAGCTGTCCAAGAGCAGCCTTCATCCAGCTCTCCAGCAAATGAGTCTCAGTCCCCTTCTGCCCCTGAGTGTCAGGTTCTTTTCTGTGACAATACTGTACCTGGAGTAGTTTGTTACAACCTGTCTCCTCGATGGAAAGGCCGGTGCACTGAAGGAATAGTTAGGAGAGTAGGGACGGACTTCACGGATGAAGAATATGGTACACGTACCCTGTCTAAGGTACCGGTGACAGCAAGGGGTCAAGAAGAAGAGCAGTGCACTGCCCTAGACACTGGACAGGATTAGTTGAGGGTGTTCTCCCTGGAGGGAGGGTGCCTTATCCTGAAAGAAGCGGATGCATTTTTCAACAAGGGCTGCGACTGCGTAGCTCTACCGATTAAAGCACATCAGAGATGAACAATAGGACCCTGCCAGCGCGGCTCTGACGGACGCTGGGTGATTTGTGGTTTTCTCATAAGGAGAGACACCGACAAACATATGTCGAAAATGCGTTTTTGCAGATGCTGCATCAGGCACATCAGACGTCCACTGATTGTTGGGTGTGTGGGTTACTGCCCTCTGTCATGCATAAAAATGAATTATTGGTGTCCTTACCCATGTCATACTTAGGTAGTTGTGAGTTATGGTTTCAATTGCTTTTGATGGTGTATATACATTATCACACAGATGCTATGAATATTACCCAATCTGACTATGAGACAGTGATTGAATACATAGTAGAACACCAAGGATTCACACCGGGAGAAGGAGGGGAACCAGATTCATTGCATCCTGAAGCTTGAATGAATGCTTATGAACGTAAAAAGACTGCCACGTGGCTTCAAAATGAGATATTGGTTTTTCAGGGATTCAACGCCACTGAGTATTTTAGGTCTTTCCATGCACGTAATATTACCTGAGACAAAGCAATACCAGTGCCAGTAGTAAATGTTACAGCTAGTTTCTGTGTCCAAGGTTTTGGAAAGGTCGTAGTGGGAAAAAGCAATCGCAACTACACTTACCGATTGAACACCACCAGTAGTCCTCCTCTACTCCAGCCACCTAATGTATATTTCGTCAGTGGGTCCCAAGCATACGTGTGGCTCCCAAGAGGCTGGCCTGGTACATGCTATGTCTCTTTTCTGCTGCCCCCTGTATATATTGCACCATCTAATTACCACAAAGATCATAGGCTACAGCGCAGGGATTTGCACTTGCATAGGGTTAAAAGAGTTGTCGATCCAAACGATAGAAATCAAACAGATACTTCCCTACAGCAATTTACTGACATTATGAAGAGCATTTTGCCATTCTGGGGTCCCATGTTCAACAGCCATAATATTCGTCAACTCTCCAGAGTAATTGAGGGAGTCATTAATACTACTGCAGGTATACTGACAAATCTTATAGCCGAGCTCCAGGCTACCAAGATTGTTTCTCTTCAAAACCGGATGGTTGTAGACATCATCCTTGCTGATAGGGGTGGAGCTTGCCACGTCATCGGCAGTAGCTGTTGCGTGTAGATACCAGACCATGCCCGAATGTACATGCAGCCATACAGAAGCTGCATAAACTCGCCTCTGACATCCACCAAGAAAATGAGACCTGGTTTTTAACTGGGTGGTTCTGGGATTTTATGACTAATTGAGGTTGGAAGATACTCCTTGGTCTAGTACTGGTTGCAGGTGTCATTTTCTCCTGCTGCTTGTGAATAAATTGCCTCCCAGCCTGTTGTTCTTACTGCCTGAGTAAATTGACACCTACACCTGGCATAGCAAAGAAGGATGCCAAGATTGCAAGTATGATGGTGCAGGACGTCCAGGATATCATGAACATCGATGAGGGCATTTTTTAATATTGAATATGCACTGCACTCATGTGGTTGCTTGACTTACTAGTGGATGAATGAAAATGCAAATTACAATTGTGCTTTCCTGCTTAGAGTTGTAAAGACCCTACCTTTTTAGCCTAATAAAATTAGCTTTCTTAATGCTAAAAGCAGGGTCTGTTAGATTTTGGCAAATTATGTACTCATGCAGGTTTGTTTCACGTTATGATATGTTAGCATTCAAAAACCTATGATTAGCAGAAACCACTAGGCTTGAAGTGTGCACTCCTATGTAAAAGTTACAGTATAAGCTTAGGTTAGCATTTGCGGTGTCATTTTATATTTAGCCGCCATTTTGTATCATGATCAAAACCAAATGTCTGACCATTCTGTCTGCCTCAGCAGAAAGCAGCTTCAATGTTTTATTTCTCCAAGGTTGAGTTTCGCTGTTCTCATGAAAATACTGTTCTGGTCTCTGCATACCAATCCTCTCTCGTAGCCCTGCTGCCACGTAAGACGGAGCCAGGCTCTGCAAGGCAACCTTGAGATAGTGATAATGTGTACCCATCATGCAGGTGGCAGCCCATCTTTCTGTGCCTTCTTTGTTCACATACAGGAAAGGCCAGTAACTTTCCATTGGGGGCGTGGTTGGGAGGTTGTCAGAAGAACGAATATGCGTTACCAAGGCTCGGGGAACCAGTCCCCTCAACATTCATCTATGGGTGCTGATCTGACTGGGCTCCACTGCAGTGTAAGTTACTAATAAACTATTGTTCATATTCTCTACTGTCTGATTGACTCTTCACTTCTTGGAAGGCTCATAGGTGGTCGTAAAGAGACCCGGATGGCCCTTAACGGGTCACTTCCTTCAGGATGTTCCAACTCCGAGCTCCCCCCAACCTCCAAACCCCACCCTAACCCCTGAAGCTATACCCCAGATAAGCTTTATGGCTTCTGGGCCTATTAAAGCCATGATAGAGCATCTTGGTGTGCTCTAGACGTGAGGGAATAGTCTCTTCCCTGCAGGTCCGACCACCTCTTGCAGATGTCCTAGTGTGAGCATTTGATACTAGATACAGCATTCACCTTATCCACTATTAGGGCCCATAGTTCTGTGGCTCATGTTACGTCATGTCATGTTATGTCATGACATGTCATATCATGTCTGCTTGTACAGCACACAATACCCCCTGTAGGGTATCCTGGCACTAAAAGCCAGAGAAGCCTTGGCCGGGCCAGGCCAAGCCAAGGTGAAACTGAAGGAATTCAGGAATGGAAGAGGTGGCTTTGACGTGGTGGGGCAAGACGTTCCAGGCTATGGGGGTGAGGTAGGAGAAAGAATGACTGCCAGTTCTGGCTCTGTGTATGTGAGGGATGTGTGCGAGTATGGGTCTGGCTGAGTGAAGGTGCCTGGTTAGTTTGGGGAATTTGATGCAGTTATTAAGGTATGTGGGGACAGTTTGGTGTAGTTCTTTAAATGTGAGCATGAGAAGTTTAAAAAATGCTCTTTCGTGGAAATGGAGCCAGTGGAGCTCTTTAAGCTGTGGGGTGATGTGAGTGCTGGGTGGGAGGTTGAGGGTGAGCCTGGCCACTGCATTCTGTATGGTCTGGAGATGTATGGTCAGTTGAGGATTGATATTGGCATAGAGGGCATTACTGTTGTCCAGTTCGCTTGTGATCAGGACAGTTGTGCGTTGGGAGCCTTTCAAGATCTTTCTGAGCATCTTTAAGGTGTGTAATCAGGTGGCTGAGGTCACATTCCCTTGGTTGGTCAGGGTCAGTTGGTTGTCGATTACTATTCTGAAGTTATTTGCATGGGTTTTGGGAGGGTGGTGGGTCCGGGTTCCACCAGCAACCAGGTGGAGTCCCAGGTGAGATGTTTCTGCCGAAGATTACCACTTCCATCTGTTGAGTGTCAGTGTTGAACTTGAGGCAGTTGGTTTCCATCCATCTGGAAACTTCAGTCATGCAGGTGGAGATATTGGTGTGGGTGTTCAGCAATCTGTTGGAAAGTAAGAGTATGAGTTGGGTGTTGGTGAAGGATAAGAAGTTGATTCTGTGGGTGTAAATGATGCTGGCAAGAGGCATCAGGTATGGGTTGAACAGGGTGGGGCTGAGTAATGAACGTTATTAGACTCTGCAGATGAGGTTGAAGGCGCCCAAGCAGAAATGGGCCAAGCTGACCAACTGAGTGCAGTCTGTCAGGAAAGAGCAGATACAGTGATGTGTGGGTCCTTGGATGCCTGCTCCGTATAGTTGTTGGATGAATATGGGGTGGGAGACAGTGTCAAAGGGCACGGAGAGGTCCAGAAGGGTGGACAGTCTGGACCTGTGCTCTTAACAACTGGGGCTGAACCTTAATTATCACATCCACCATCACAGTTAGCACATTTACTGAGAATCGGGGTTGCCTTCTTTCAGCAATGTGTCCGTACTGCTGCTTGGTGTGAGTGGCAAAAGATTTGTGTGGTTTGAGGATGCTCTTCTGTAGTGTGGGCTGCAAGTGTTGATGATGAGTTGATTTAGAATGTATGTTGACCGACGCGCCTATCAACGTTCATGGATGAATTAGCAGATGGCACTGATCAGAGGTGGCAGGGCGGATGGGGATAAAGATAAAAAAGAAAACTTACCTCCTCACGTCGCTCTGAGTCATCCCTCATCGTCCTCGTCCTTCCGCTCAAGTCGGAAGAGGAAGCAGCCAGGTTCCCCTGACCAATCACAACTCTGCAATGTAGCGTTGTGATGGTTAAGCACCCAGGTTCCCCTGACCGATCACAACACCGCAATACAGCGTTGTGATTGGTCTGAGCACTGTGATGGGGAATTGGGGCTTGGGCATGTTCTCCATGCAGGCTGTAATGCAGCCTGCATGGAGAACATGCAAAGTGAGCATGACTATTTGGCCGGCCCCAGAGGGCCGGCCAAACAGTCATTCCACACTTGGAGTGGGCAAACCTCTCCTCCCCTGCCCTGAGAGCAGAGCAGCCCCGCCCTCGCAAAGACGCAGGAACAAATAAAATGGTAATAACGTCCAATTGTTATCATTTTATTTTTCCTTCATTTCCACTGCTAAAAGCAGTGGGCGATGCTCCTTCGCCTCAGCGGAGGAGCCGCCACTGGATGGATGTGTCCACAATTGGAAACCCCATCCTCCATCATAGGGTCACTCTGCCCACTCTGACAGCAAACAACTCTAACTATGGCAGACGAATGTCTGCTATACCAACAAAGGGTTATCCGATGACGAAGGACGGGGAGCCGATGGCGGAAAATTGACGAACAGCCGACAGTGCATCCGTCACTATGGTAGAAGGCAGACTGTCAGCCAAAACTCTAAGGGGTATATTCACAAGAGCGAGTGTTAAACATCACCAAAAAATGTTAACGCAACTTTACACATCGCAGCCTATCGCGAGAAAATAACCCCACAACAAGACGCCCCCATGCGATAGTTTGCCGAAACCGCGGCCAATGCCCGATATACAACCACCTGCACGGAGATAAAAACACAAACCTCAACGCGAAAAAACCTGCGATGGGCCAAAGCGCGATGAGGAAATCAACGATAAGCAGTGCCAGGCCTGCAACACACACCTGGCAGGCGTGAAAAATCACCATAAAAGTAGAAAAAACACCCTAACACAAACTGACCAACACCCAAGCACCATGGAGCCAGCTGGAGCAGGCGCAGAGGACGAGTGCAACCCCACAAGCACCCCAAACGACCAGGCCGGGACCTCGGGGACAGGGAAGGGCAAGGACAAAAGAAGAGAAAGACGAAGTTCAGTCCGCAGGCGAACAGGATCATAGTCACGGAGGTGATGGAACACCATCAACAACTGTTCGTCACCTCCAACGTGTCATTGGGCACCAAAAATGGAATATGGCGTGACATCGTGGACAAGGTGAATGCTGTCAGAGCGCACAAGAGGACAATGGACGAGGTCAAGAGGCGATGGAATGACATCAAGCGAAAGACCAAGGAGAAGCTTGCAGCCAACCAGAAGGCAGCAATGCAGACTGGAGGTGGGGGCCCAGCGCCACAGCTCGTGCTGGATGACATGGAGGAGCTGGTGTCGACAGTCATCAGTGTGGATACTGTGGCTGGAGTCGGGGGACCGGACACTGTTCGACAGGACACAACACAACCGCAACAGGGTGAGTGACCACCAGGTACTGGAGGGACGGGTGGAGATGGCCACGATGGCACACATGCACAATCAAGCAGAGCACAGTGCACACCCTCAATGACTCTGGGTCATCGCCTAGATCTATAGACTGTCACAATGTACAATACCATGCTGTCTGAATGTCAACATGTACCATGGGGCTACATACATGTGGGTACATTGCAATACACCATCTCCCCTTCACATTGCAGGGCCACCATCAACATCCCCTGCAGAGCAGTCCCAGCCACTCTTCACTGATGACGAGGAGGACAACCCCAGCATCGACGCACAAGCCCTCCTAGACATCATTGACATAATCCGTGACTCACCTCCAGGATCAGGGCTGCCCAGCTGCATCGAGGAGACCCCATCTACCACCCAAACCACCCAGCAGGAAGCACCCACGGCCCCGGCAGTCTCCCAAGACCCCCTGGAACAGCACACGGCCTTCCAATGCCGTTTGCTGGAGAGCCAGAGGGTGACGGCTGAGCAGCTGCAGGTGGGGTTCGACCTCATGGCTACCAAACTGGACGCCATCCATGGGTGTCTCGGTCCGCTCCATGGGCTCCAACGTACCCTGACTGACATTGCTGGAGTCATGGCGTGGAGAGAAGAACACCTGTCTGTTTAGAGGGGCTCCAGTGATACCAGCCGTTAGCTGGCACACATGCGGAGTCTCATGAAGGACATGGTGCGGATGGAGGCGGAAAGGATGGCAGCCACCGCTGCACACCAGCGAAATGTAGCTGGGATCTACCATGCCCTGCAGATCCTCATCATGGCCTTGCTGCCACAAGGCGTGGTGATGATAATTGCTGCTGGCCCCACATCTCCGCCCCCTGGTGTGCCATTGCCTCACAGTGCGGCAGACGTATCCACTCCGGCACCTGATGTGTCAGTGTCACACAGTGCCTCAGCCGGTACTGCAACACCCACAGGTGGGGCAGAGCACACATCCGGGGACGAGGACATGAATGGGTTTGTGATCAGGAGGCACTACCATTCATTTCCGCCACCTGGCCTGTTTCTGCTTGGTGCCGCACATGGCCCCATGACCTTCCACTGACCCCTGATACACTCCGATGCACTCACCTTGGACAGCGACATGGACTGCCATATCCTGTTTGATGACCAATGACACGGCGACCAGACTGCGGACTGTACCCTTCCTCTTACGCAGTACTTGTCATCCCCGGATGGACTCTGGCTGGCCCTCCACGGGCCCATATTGTGTAGTGTGCTTGGCATTGCCCTGTACCGCTCCAGCTGCAGAACTGCACTGGATGTGCAATAAACATCCAGTGACACACTGCTGTGTTATGTCTTTCATCATTCATGCATGAATGTGTGGATGAATGTAGGGACAGTGATTTCCCTTGCGTCAATGATGCTCATCCTGTGGGATGCCAGTTAGAGGGTGCTACTTTGCATATTGTGTACCGGGTGCCGTGGACACTACAACAGGGACACACGCATCAGTCACTTCCATGTCCGGACATGGACTGAACCACGCCCAGAGCCCACGAGTCATTGTTGCAAGCCCTACGCTGGTCTGGTGTACGGCAGGCCAGACCAATCCGGTTACGCTCCGAGAGGGGGGCCCTCATTGCTACCCGTTGCAGGCGTACTCGCTGGTGGTGTGCAGGTCACTGGTCTAGTTGTCAGCATGTCACAGCCACTCCCTGAGGGCAGTTTTGCACGCACACCACACCCATCCGGCACGGGCCATGTGACTCCGCCAACATAAGGGGCTGATGACGTCACATTCCCCTCTGCCGGTGGTGACTGGATGACGGACGCTCCACGGTTCTCAATCATAAAGGGCCCATGAGTTGTTGCGCACAGGGTTAGTGGCAACCGAGGCCTTGCGGCCGTCACGGGCCTACCACCATGTGGCTCTGACTGGGGTTGCACAGGGTTAGTGGCACCTGAAGCTTTGCGGCCGGCACAGGCACCCCGCCACGGGATGGTGACTTTTGGTGCACTGAGGTAGGGGCACCTTAAGTGCTGAGCGGGTGTGCAGCCTGCGATGATGCCCTGTCCCGGCGGCCCGAACAGCTCAGGTTTTGTGTGCCCTGCTGGACCGCAGTGTAGGCCAGAGCCACTGGGCAGCGGGGGCCTACCG
This sequence comes from Triturus cristatus, assembly GCF_964204655.1. NCBI lineage: Eukaryota > Metazoa > Chordata > Amphibia > Caudata > Salamandridae > Triturus > Triturus cristatus. The sequence goes on from NC_140582.1 coordinate 313,645,054, forward strand.
CCACGTGGCATCGCTTCCGGGACCACAGAGTTAGTGGCACCTATTGGGCTGAGCGGGTGTGCAACCTGCAATGAGGCACGGTGCACTGGTATGTCCTCTGCCATGGAGTAATCAAGACCCAGCACCAAAAGTGAGACCTGCTGGCCTGCGGAGCGGGGTTGCATGATGTGGAGGGTGCCGTGTCTGCGGGCCCCGGGCTTGTGGCTTGCAGCGGCACGTGGTAGGACCACTTGTCTGCACGCCGGTGGTGGAAGGTGAGCAGTGAGGCCTGGGTGTGCATGGGCGGGCAGGCGATGTTGTCTTGTGCAATTGTGTGTACTGTGCCAATCATGTATCTGGACTCTGTTTCAGATCACATGCATGTCACCAGTTGTGATTGTGCGACATCATGCGGATTATTTTGTACATGTTTAGGGTTGGCTGATGTGGCATGTCTTTGGTCGGGGGTGCCGGAGAGGGGGGTGTTGTTGCCCTTTCAGCCCTTCGGGCTGCATATTCAGTTGCCCGGGTGCATCTGTTTTTCTTCAGGTGTGGCTCTGGGCTAGGCTCCCTTTTGTGGTGCAGGCTGTGGTCTGACTTTGCACCAGGTCAGAGCAGGTGTTATTTTCCCGCTGCTAACGCGCCTTATCGCCTGTTTTGTGTTCTTATGGCAGTTCTGGACGGTCGTTGTAAATGTTCTGGAGTGGTGTTGTCGCAGCTTTTGGCACGGGAACGCCTACTCTGCATCTCATTAGCGATAGTTGCGGGGGTCATCTGTGGCGATGTTTTTTACGGCTGCTATCGCGTGTAAACTGGTGCTGTGGGATGTTAACACCAGCTTGTGATTGGGGCGATAAGTTTATCGCTAATTTGGCTGCGATAAAGTGCCGTTGACTCGGGGATAGATCCTTGTGAATATGCCCCTAAATACGGTGGCTGGTTAACCGCTGGCCTGTAGGATGGATCTGTTCAGTCATGACATAAGAACAACGATCCATCTGCCAAACTTGAACAGGGAGTACTTTTTTTACCAAGACAGCAGGCACTTTTCTCCAATTTGGGACTGAGGTTTTTGTAGACATTCTGCTGAGTTTTACTTTGATTCAAAGCATTTATTATAGGGAGGCAAATTGCCAGTAGACTAATGTCATGCTGTGGTGGCGTAGGCCTATAGTTGGTAAGATACAAGCATATCAGCATTGCATAATACAATATGTCAAAGCAAACACAAGGAGATGATGGATGGAGCGCTGAAACTTTTCAGACACTCACCCCCAGTCACGGAACTGGGTTGAATCCAGTATCGTTCTTTAGCTCACTTCCCCACCCCAGTTCAGACACAGCTATATGCAAATCAGTCTTGACCCTGTGCCTCATAGGAAGCGTCCAGCCCGAACTGCCAAGCCATGTCTTTCCTGGACCAGAATCAAGCATCCTGGGACCGGTTTGGGCTAACAGCCCTCATCAGACAGGCTATCTTGAATCCAGTGGCAAAGTGAGCAAGGGAACCACGTCTGGGCATACCCTGCCAACTTATCAGGCAGTTCTTTATTTGTGTGCTTCGAGTTTTTGTGGGTACCAGAGGCAGGTCAATTCCACAGCTGGTTTACATGCTCCCACAGGTTACACCATTTAAAGCCCAAGCGGTAGGGCAAGATCAGTCAGTACAAGTGATTCCATGTCGTGGCTCGGTTACCTAAGACCATCTCTCAGGTGTGCAAGAGTCCCTGTGGGACACTCAGTCACGATTAATAAATCTCTTTAAATTTGGGCTGCTCCCCAGAAGAGGAAATAGAAAAATGATGTAGATACGCAAAGGTGGGAATGGTTGTTTTACCAGTAGTGAGATGGTAGCTATTGTGGGACGTCCATGGAGGGGGGCTAATCACGAGCCCTGAAGATTATCCGGTATTTTGTCCCATCACTGCAGTACTTTAAAGGGCAGGTGATGTCAAGAACTGACTACCTGCACTTTTTTAATTTAAAAAGGAGTGTACCCGCACTTCTCAGCAGAGATGCTATTATTTTAATGGGAGAGTACTCCAGGGCCAAACAAGTACTTTTAGTCGACAGAGAGCTCCTGTACTTTTATATTTCCATTTCAAGCACTGCACTCCCTCATTTTAAGTCTATTGAACATGTTTCTTAACTGGGCCTTTAACACGGATGTTATAGCGCAAACTAAACCCGAAGATATTAAAGCGCTTTACATGAGCACCAGTTGCATTAAAGTCAGACGGACACATTCATTTTTAGGCATGGGGAGATAAAGTGATTTGTCCAGAATCACAGGATGATTGAGCCTCCCCCTAGACTCGAAACTGGTTCCTTAGCTTAAGAGTCGGCCGCTCTAGCAGAGACCAAGTGAACTAAAAGCGCCCTAAGACAGTGCTGTAAATGGGCCGGCACATTTTTATTTTGAGGAGGAGAGTACCAGCACTTCTAAAGAGAAATGCAATACCTTTAATTGGAGCGTACCGGCACTTCTCAAAACCAAGCAGGTACTCTGTTACAGAGTGCCTGCACTTTTATTTTTCCATTTCATGCACTGCCCTAAGGTGTTTATCTTACCAAAGAATTATTTGATCTCTGGTTGTTCTTTGCCCTGTCGACGGGTTAACTAATGGTACTTCCTCATTTGCACCGCGCGAGAGAATCACTGTAAACGGCAGCGCTTGGCGGTTAACAAACGTCGCCATCGTTTATCGCAGTGAGAGAAGTGGCGCTCGACATTGCGGGGGTGCTCGGCAGCCCTCATTGCCAGTGGGTTGAAACGGGGAGAATTGTGCCCTGGGGAGTGTCTGGCAAGCATGGCTAGCCTAATTCCCTAGTTTAGGATGAGGAATGACACGTCTCGCGTGTCTTTCTCACCACGTTTGTAAGCTGTTGTTCTGTGAGCGGACCTCTGCCATCTGGTGTCAGTCAGAGCACGTCTGCGCGCGCCTCGACTTGACTAGCAATATCATCGCTTTATTAGCATGCTCCAAACACGAGCGCGCGAGCTCCCACTCTTCAGCGTTCATTAGAACAGAAATGCCCTGACAGCTGTCAGTTCGTAACAAGGCTCAGGCTTTAAAAATACCACGTTTTACATACTGCGTATGATTGATCATACTTCACCTACAAGTTACGGCTCCAGAAAGGAAGAGAGTGACTAAAAATACCCACCAGAGTCACGATATGAAAAATCCCGAATATACTTAGTGTAGGGGAATGTGATTTATTTTGTGTTTCCGGTGACAAAGAATAGATCTTTCTTTTGAACATATTGCAAGCAAGCTTCCAGCTGATACAATCTTTATCATTTGGTGCAAAAGCGGTAAAACATGTGTCTAAGTTTCTTTACAATCACAGACACATTTTCACGTGTCTGTTCCCAAATGTGTTCACACCAGCATAATGATTGGTCTATCAGTCCTTCCTGGCACTAAAAACTAACAAATGAAGGGAATTTCAAGCTCAACATCAGAGCGGCTCCTGAAAGAGCGAGGTGGTATAGACAATGAGACCCCTCCTGGAACGAGCGTGGTGGTATAGACCATGAGACCACTTATTCTCTAGCACAGCACTGAGCCATTCAAGGGACAGCTCCAACCTGCTAACAACCCCTGCCCTCAGGGCCTCCAGAGCAAAAGGCACTATAGCACAGCTAAAATCATGATAAATCTATCGCCCCATTCACGAGCCGGTGCAAACTGCCGATACCACCAGTTTCCCCATGCATTCCATAAGTCACAGCCTGCAAGACAGAAAGACAGATAAGAAGGTGTGTCATGCGCCCATCAAAGGACAGAGAGGGAGAGCAACAGGGAGAGAGAAAGAGAGAGGAAGAGAGGGAGAGAAAAAGAGAGGGATAGAGAAAAGAGGGAGAGAGAAAGAGAGAGGGAGATAGAAAGAGAGAGGGAGAGAGAAAAGAGAGGGTGAGAGAGGAAGAGAGGGAGTTAGAAAGAGAGAGTGCTGACTCTGCGGACCCAGGCCCCACTGCTTCCCTGCAGCCACCGGTGTGTCCCCAACCACGTGCCGGCACACACTGCAGTCCCCCAGGTCACTCATCCGAAACAGTTGCCAGAGACATGAATGGCAGAGTCCATACAGTAACACAAGCCATCACCGCTTGCCCGCCCCTGCGCACACAGGCTGCTGCAACCCAACCCCTCCCGCCGCCCAGCAGAGACTGCCCGCTCCTGCGTGACCAGGCCTCACTGCTCACCTTCCGCCACCGGCGTGTCTCCAAGAGGGCTCACCATGTGCAGGTTGGATCTCCAAGCCCGTGGGCTGCGGCCATGGCACCCTCCACATCATGCAGCCACGCACCGCGGGCCACCATGTCACACACATGATTCTGGGTCTTGATTTTGCAATGGCAGAGAACACATCAGTGCATAGGGCATCATCGCAGGCTGCACACCCGCTCAGCCCAATAGGTGCCACTAACTCTGTGAACTGTGAGGAGACGCCACGTGAAGGGAGGCACGCACTGCCTGCTGGCTCAGGCCTACACTGCGGTCCAGCAGGGCTCACACCAATGCCACCATTCCGGAACACCCGGACGGTGCATCATCGTAGGCTGCATACCCTATCTCAGTGTACCGAAAGGCACCGTCCCGTGGCGGTGTGCCTTTGCCTGCCACAGTACATCCAGTGCCATCAAGTCTGTGCACCGCTAGCCATGGACTCTTTCGGGTTGAGTACCGTGGTGCGGACGCCATCATGTCACCACCGGCACTGGGCAATGTGACGTGGCAGGGCCCTAGGCCCTCATGCATAAAGGATACCCACATGGAGACACCCATTTGGAGAGTGGAAATGGCATCCAGCACGTGCACCAGGCCCTTTTTATTGGCACAGTCACATGTCCTGTGACGCCGGTGCCGAATGGGTGTGGTGTGGGTGTGAACCAGCCGTGAGGGAGTGGCCGTGGCATGCGGACAACTAGACCTGTGAGCAGCAGATCCCTACAGGGAAGACCTGGGACATGTTGCGTTGTCCCCCCCCCCCTGTGAGCGTGAGCGGAGTGGACTGGCCTGGTGTATGCCAGTACAGCGTAGGTGTGTGAACAATGACTCCAGGGCTGTGTGCGTACTTCCGTTCTGGCCTGGACAACGAAGTAACAAATGCGTGTTTCCCCATTCTAGTGTCGGCGCCACCCGGCACGCAATCGGCAATGTGTCACACTGTGACCCAAGTCCCACAACATAAGCAACATGGGTGTAAGGTGCAATCAATGACCCTACATGCATTCATGCCTCCACACTTGTAAGATCATACACATGACACATCGTTGTGAAAATGAATGTTTAATGCACATTCAATGGAGTGTTGTATGCGGAGCAGTACATGGCCATGCAAAGCCCATCTTGCAGTGTCGGCCCATGGCGTGCCATCCAGAGTTCTTCTGTGAATGACATGTTCCTCAGTAGTGGAGGAGTTCAGTCCGCAGTCTGATATCTGTGTCATGGGTGACCAGACAGAATATGACAGTCCATGTCGAGGTCCAAGGTGAGTGTCGCAGAATGCATTGGGAGACACTGGAAGGGGATGATGCTGAGGGCAGAACCAAGCATTAACAGGCCATATGGCGGACATGGATGCTACTGCTTCCTTATGACCATGAGGCCAGATTCATCCGCATCTTCGTCCTCTGCTGTTTCAGGTGCCTCACATGTGAGTGGTGGTGTTCTGTCTCCAGCACTATGTGGCAGTGACACCGCAGGGGCCGGAGGTGGAATGTCTGCCACACTTTGTGGCACTGGCACATCAGTGGCCGGAGATGTGGATGGAGTGGTAGCAGCAGCATGCATCGGCGCCAGGCCTTGTGGCAGCAATTCCATGAGGATGGTCTTTATGGCATTGAGGGACCCAGCCAACTCTCGCTGGTGTGCAGCAGTGTCAGCCGCTGTTTCTGCAAGCTTATGCTCCCTGTCCTCCATGAGCCTCCGCATGAGTCCCAACTCCTGGGTGAGCTCGCTGGAGCCACTATGACTGGACAGTCGTTCTTGCCTCTGAGTCAGGACCCTGGTGATTTCAGACATGGTTCGTTGGAGAGCATAGAGCAGACTGTCGGTGTCCGTTAAGGACTGTGAGTGGTCCCTGATGGGACTTAGATACCCACGTATGGTGTCCAGTTTGGCTGCCATGCGGTCGAACCCCACCTGCACCTGTTCGGCCAGCTTCTCCTTGCACCCCAACACACGGAGTTGGAAGGCCATGTGTTGGTCGTGGGGGTCCTGGGAGTCAGCCGAGGTGGTGGGTGCTGCCTGCTGTGTGTACTGTGCAGGAGGTGGGTTCTCCTCGTAGCAGCTGGGCTGACCTGCTCCTGGAAATGTGCTCCGGAGGCTCTTTATGAGCTGTTGGAGGGCGTTGGAGTCGAAGGTCTGGTTGTCCTCTTTGTCATCAGAGAAGAGAGGTTGGGACTGCTCTGCAGGAGGTGTTGTATTTCCCTCTGCAATGTGAAGGGGAGATGCAGTTTAACATTGTGTTCACATGTATGTTGATGCATTGAACATGTTTACATGCAGACTGAATGACAGTGCACATTGTGACTGTTTGTGGGAAGCTGCCTATGTGATGTGGGACAGTGGACATTTCGACCACTTCACGGATGTGTGTTTGTACTTGTACATTGTCAACTCACATTTCCCTGCGATGCCTTATGTGATTGGCCAGTTACTGCACACAAGCGGGACCAGTTGTGTCCCCTGTTCTGTTGTGGACGTGTTGCGGATTGTGCCACATTGTTGTGAATGTTATTGTGCTCTGTATGTGATGTGTGTGCCGCATTTTGGGGGAGTCGCCCCTGCAGCTCTGAGTTGGCTGCCCCTGATCCCTTGCATGCGGTGTGCCTCTGCCTTCTGTGCTTATACAGTGCTGAGATGTGACATTCGTGGGTGCATTGGTATCTTGGTGGGAGTTGGGGGTCTGGGGCATGGTTTGTCTGATGATGTGCTGTGCTTACTTGTGCACCATTGGTAGGGTGACCAGATTCTCAAAACAAAAAACGGGGACAGGTCATAGACATAGAAGTAGGACTAAGGTTTGCAGTAACCATCGACATAAAAGTAGGACTATTTGACAGCTGTCATGGACATAGAAAAAGGACTACAAGGACAGCTCCCTCCATAAGACCGAGATGAAGCATTACAGACGACAAATCAGAGGTCTTTTACCGGCAGTAACCATTAATTCCATTGAAACAGACTTTGCCTCAACATTTGCTATAGTTGGTGACCACCCTGTATTACAATATATCTTTCACCCAGGTCTCCTCTAGCAGAGCTAGTCAGACTTTATTACGATCACTTTCTCAAAGGTGCGTGCAGGATGTTTTCGGGTCCACAATAAACATGTAAAGTTCTACAGCAGTAATACTTGTCTAGAGACAGTCTAACCGAAGAGCAATGCACCCCTGGCCAATCGTCCCTCTGGCACCAGCCTAACTCTTGTCCAACACCATTACATAAATATGAGGCATGCAATAAGTGTGTGAGAGGGGATATATTGCCTTTAATGACTTATAAACTCTAATTGACAAATAATACTTTACACTAATAAAACAGTTTCAGACGTCTAAAATGGTAGAATGAATAATATTAAACTGTAATAATAAAGCACAAGTGTATGAAAAGTTGCAAGGATTCTTTAGGTTAAGAGATGGTGAAGAGACAATTTTTAAGGTACATCAGACACTTGACATTCAAAAATGATGTGGAAAAGATTATCTAGGGGAGCTTTACACCTTTAGCAAGAGGAATTCTCTTTACGAGTCTATTTTAGTAACTTTAGCAGAGTTCAATATTATTTCAAAACAATTCTTTGTTGAATTTAAATTGTTTCAAGATTCATATTAGTTTTTGTCATACCTCATGTGGGCTACATAATGACAGAGATTGTCATCAGACTTGCAATTATACATCTTGGAAGATCATGAGGGGCCCAATTCAGAGTCCTGCGGTTAGGGTACTTCATCAGAAACTTGACTGACTACCTTGTCTGCAAAACCCTCTGCTTGCCCCCTCTATTTTGATTAGGGAAGGCTGCCTGCGCTCCAACGGCATTGCCCCTTCAGGCTCTGCTCACGGAAATTTCACTTCGACCGCCCAGCAGAGTATGGGCAGTTAGAGTAAAGGCATCAGACGGTCTCAATTATTTCGAGTGAACAATATGATGTGCCCTTCTTTCCGTCCATCACTGCCCAATAGAATCTGGTGGTCACAAACAGAAAAACAAATAATCATACCCAACACCAAGATATAAAACACTCAGGGTGTGGGGGCATTTTTGTATTGTTTAGAATAATCTTCCACTTTAGAAGTTTGTTTCGAATAAACAAATATGTTTGGAGCGCGGTCATCAGAAACATGGCGGGCATGCACCAAACTTTTTGAGCAACAAAGATCACTGCAGGGCTGAAGGTGTTCTCTTGATAAGGTGTCAGGCCAGACTGATGGAGGCAATGACCGATGGCTGCCACGTCATGATGACGTAGGTTGCGCTGCGTGAACAAAGAGAAGGGAAATCCCGAGAGAAAATGTCTCTCTTCAAAGGATTTCCCTTCCTGCTACAGAGCTCATCAGGCGCGCAACACCCATTGAACTCAAAGGGCTTCAGCCCCCCCCCCTCCCCCGTCGTGTGTGGCAGCCCGGGATGAGACCGCTTCCCGGGCAGACACAAAGCCGTGCCAGAGCACTTCACAGGTCTTTAAAAAGACAAAAGACCACTTGCATGTTAATGAGGCCTCGCTGTTGTTTCACCCCTTCTAAGAGCCCCTGCAGCTCCACTCTGCCTAGATTCAGCCCCCCCACCGCCGAAATCAGCGCCACTCTGCCTACTGTTTGAAGATTCAGCCCCCCCCCCCAAATTTTTGCTTAGTCCTCCCCCCCCAAATTTGGCTCTAGTTGCGCTTCTGGCGCTCACCACAGTGAAGTCACACGCAGTGAAAACAGAGCATGCGCGCAACCGGAACAGTAAAAAACCGGGACCTTTCTGCGTTTAACCCGGACACTGTTCTAAAACGGGGACATTTGACTCACTTTGAGAGAAGTGTCGGGACACGGGGACACTTCTCCAAAAACGGGGACCGTCCGGGGAAAACCGGGACGTCTGGTCACCCTAGCCATTGGGCCCATCTCCCCCCGTCCCCCTAGTCCCGCGTCGTTACTCACCCTGTTGCTGTTGTGTCTGGTCCTGTTGAGCAGTGTCCGGGCCCCCAACTCGTGCCACCGTCTCCCCACTGATGACTGTGGACACCATTTCCTCCATCTCGTCCAGCTCCTCCTGTGGCGCTGGACTGCCACCTCCAGTCTGCATTGCTGCCTTTCGGTTGTTTGCGAGCTTCTGCTTGGTTTTGCGCTTGACATCATTCCAGCGTCTCTTGACCTCTTCCATTGTCCTCTTCAGCAGTCCGACTGCATTCACCTTGTCCACGATGGTCTGCCATCTTCCATTTTTAGTTGCCAGTGACACAGTGGAGGTGACAAACAGTAGTTGATGGTGTTCTATCACCTCCGTTATCAGGATCCTGTTTTCCTGCAGACTGAACCTTTTCTTCCTACTCTTCTTTTCCTTGCCCTTCCCTGACCCCGAAGTCCCAGGCTGGTCCTCCGGGGGCTTGTGGGGTTCTGGTTGTCCTCTGCACTTGCTCCGGCTGACTCCATTGTGCGTCGCTGTTGTTTGGCTTTTGTATGGTTTTTTTCACCTTTTGTAGTGCATTTTCCCGCATGTCGCATGGGGATTGCTGGCCTTGGCTGGTTTTCGCTGATTTTTGTATCGCGATTGGCGTCATTGCCGCTTTTTTGGCATTGGTGTTTCGCATTTTTCCGGCGTCACGTTGGTGTTAATGCGTTGGTTTGACGCGTTGTCGTGGAACTATTGCATGATGCCGCCAGCTTGGGAATACCACGTTGACACAGAGTTATTTTCCGGCAATGGACTGCGATGTGGTCAGATGCGATAAGCTACTCTTGCGGTAGTTATCACATGTTCTTGAGAATATGCCCCTAATAGTACTGCAAATAATCTCTGTGAGGTATGACTATCTGAGGTCTTGTTTTGTATGGCTGTTGCATTAAACATAAACACAACATTTCTCTGTAAAATGTCTGTATTAGACTCGCACATAACAAATAAATTAAAAGTAAAAGGTATTTAAACAATCAGTTTAACAATTAATCAAGGTCATCAGGGCAAGACTCTCTGCAGAATAGAGGTGGCACTGTATGGGGCCCCCTGAATGGCTGGGGCCCTGGGTCAGAGCCCACTTTGCCCACGCCTTAAAACGTCTCTGTGAACAAGCCTGGTTATGCAGGGAGAGTTGTGGCAAAATCCAGGTCAGAAAACTTATCCGCCCAGGTTTCAGTTAAAAAGAAAATATAAGGAGCATGTGAGTCAAGATATTCAAAGAGCTCTAATTTGTGCTTAATAGCTGATCATGTATTTAGTAGGATACGGTTCAGCTTAAATTTCTGTGTCGGGGAGACATACGAGAGGGAAACTTCCTTTCCCGATTAGTCCCATCACCATAGTTGCCTCCAACTTGTGCGGGTGCACAAGGCCTTCCTCCAGCACGCACACACACTTGCAAAGCGCACACAACACCAAGAGTCTATTTCCACATACGTAAACATATGCAGATGAGCGGCGTAAAAACTGTCACCCTTGGGGCAAAGTGCGAGGAGCAGTGACGACGCGTTTTCAAAAGCCAGACTGAAGAACAGTTACTCTGCCACAGGCATGCTGGGTATGCTGCAGATTACAGATCTCACAGCTTCTAAACTTGCTGCTTGCCCTGCTAATGTCAGGATCCTGTGTTGTATTGCAGAGGCGGTGCGGTGTAATGGCAGGACTGCCGACTTTGGAACGAATATATGTCGTTTCTACGCATTCCGTTGCAACGCATGCCTTTACCACGCATGCGTTACAACGGAATGTGTTTTACACGCTTTGCCGTTTCCTCGTTTTTACCTTTACTCCGCTTTTTCTTTTTTTGGGGGGGAGACCCCCCCAAGCCCCCTTTCTTCTTTTTTTCCTTTTTCCGCAGGTCTCCGTCGACACTGAAAACGGACTGATGCTTTTTTTCGGATTAGGATGACGTTGTTCCGTGATGACGTTGCTTGCGTGGTGAAGATGGTCGTTGAAGCATTACGCGTTGTGAAGACGTTTACGAGGTAAGTGTATCATTGTAAACGTAATGCGTAGAAAATGCTTCGTGGTAAAGGCTGTTTCCCCTTTGGAACGGAGGAGCCGGGTTCCAATCCAAGCAAGAAAGCTTCTGACATGGCGTCATAATATATAGTGATTTGCAGCCAGCGGTTCTGTATTTAACCCAATGGCTCTGGGTGAGAGGCTGCGATCGCGCTCTAATAGAGGGCATTCAGAAAAGTAAACCCTGGGTCGGCTGGTCCTATTGAACTAAGTGTATTATAGTACAGCTGTGCACGTACCTTTCCCTGATCTCTCATTGAGACTCGGGGAAGAGAGGCAGTGTTAACCCCCAAGGGAGAATGTTTCGAAAGCTGTGCATTTTCAACATTCTGACTCAGGGGCAAATCACTTAATCTCCCCATATCTTAAAAAGAAAGCTTAATAATGAATCTGTGTGTAATGCAACTGGTGCCCATGCAAAGTGCTCCAGTGCCCTTGGGCCAAGTTCGCGCTATATAAAACTGAAAAACTAGCAACATTTGGGTGCACAATGAAGGAATGAAAGTATTGTAGATAGCATATAGTTATTTATTCTAGTGAAACTGGCCTGCATTTCATCCACAGAAGTGTTGTTGCCCCTGCTATGTGAGAGACTGTTTCTCAGTTCATGTTTAAAACCACTCACTTTTAATAAATACTGTCCAAATATTTGGACGTATTAAAGGGAAACACACACATAGTAAAGAAATACACTTTCTTGAATATGGAATGCAAGCATATCATATTATAACATGATGTTTGTTGAATGTTTTTTCATTTCAAATATTTTCAAGGGCCAGCTCTTACAAATAAGAGTGCAGCCCTTTACATATGTTGTTAGAATTTAGGGAGTTAGGGCAATGAGTGGCCCTGTTGGGCTTTTATCCAGTGGATGCTGATCTTAGAATCACATGCTCTATTGCCAATTCACCATGAAACTACTACAGAGACCTCATTGATGAACAAACTGACAAATTGGTGGTCAAAGAATGACAACAGAAAGGGGGTGAAGGCACAGAGTCATGCAAACCAGAGTCTGACTGTTGACTTATTCTTTTTTTAAACTCTGCAGCAAATAACTTTGCTGCGAGGACAAATGTGACAGTAAATCTGTTCTGGCTTAATTGATTGCAAAGGCTGCATTTTGAAATATCGTGTGTGGGTTAAGACACCCTCTGCAGAGATCTTTGTTTGCCCAAGGAATCTTAGGGGATAATATAACAGTCAGATAACCCTGCTGGTTAATGCAGTTGCTGGAGAGATCTGTGTTTTGTCTAGTTCCAGTTTTGACTCATAATGCTGCATAGAGGATTAATGCATCTCCTGTAAAGCACATCATGTAACATGGCAATCACACATTGTCATTATTTGGTAGAAATGTCAGTGGTTTCCAATTTTTGACACATATCCTTTATGACTTGCAGTACATAAATTGCATTCCTAATGTAGCACAGTGAGCTATGAACCAGTATCAACAAGCCTCTTGCAAACTGCAAAGCATGGGTTTAGAACCTTAATGATTTCTTTCTCAATTTGTCATATAGTGCTGTTAAAAAGGATTCCTTTTCGTATTAATACATTTTTATAAATACAGACAGCCCCAGCACCATTACATTTTAAAACCATGCTTTTTGTTTCTCCCAGTTATGCACTCTTAACATATGCATACCTTCTTAAATTACATGTATATAGCTTATATAGGAAGGGTAAACAAAAGTCAAAAACCTGCCTAAAAAAGTTTCTTTTAAGTACTTTACTTGTAAAGTGATAATTGTGTGCCTTTGTTTAACCTCCATTGTGTTGGAATCTAGGTATTAGGCTTTAGGTGACTACCAGCCAGGATCATTTTTGAACAAAAGTCGGGCTGTTGGCCCTTTAAATGAGGCCTTTGTTTTGGGCCAACTTGGTAAATGAGAAAGCCTCTTCACCGCCTGCAGATTCCAGCTCAGAACTGAAAGCAGACATTCCGTGGCCCATGCTCAATGTGTTTCGGTGTTGGTGAGTTACACTGGGATTTGTTTTTGCATATTTCACTTGGTCCAGCCCGGACCCAGTTCAAGCTCAATATTAACTGCCTCATTCTTCTGACTGATTGCATCAACCCTACTCTTCAGTAAATACTTGTAATGATAGCACCTTCTGTGTCCTGTCCTTTTCTAAACCTGGGGTGTAGGTGCTACAGGAGTAAACAATTCATGTCACGAGGGTGTGTGTCTACATTGCAAAAAGACCTTACTGATTAGCGTTATATGTGTTTCTCACATGCTGTAACCAACGATTTGGATTGGTGATTGCCACAGATTTATTTTTCTGAGCAAAGCTCTCAGATACATGATCAGCTGTTTGTTGCACATAGCCTTGGTTTCAGTGAACAGAGAGCTTGAACTTCCGCATACAGGGTAAAATAATTAGAGGGATCATTGCCCACCCACTCGCTAATTTAAGGCAACATGAATATTGCCAATTAGCACAGACATCATTTTTAAGCATCAAATCAAAAGCAAAATGATTACATCTAGATGTCTTATTGCCTACATTTAGCTTAAGAAGCATATCACTAGCGTAATACAAATTTTGGCCATGGCTCCTAGCACAAGGCACAGTCCATCCGCGGACGGGTGCATACGAGCAGTCCGTCCGCATACGGGTACAGACAGGCTTGCTTTTTGCATGTCCGCTACGCAGTCATGCCAGCCTCCCACTAAAGTAGTCTTGGTGGGCGTAAAAATTAGATCGCCACTCAAAATGGCATTCCAAAAATGTCACGCTCCAACAGGCGCTGATGTAAACAACACACTTAAGCAAGGATCTTGTTAAAATGCACTCTAAGGAGCATACGTATCCCCCCAGAAAGTGCAAATCAATAAAATATCAAGGTAAGGTGCAATTATGCAAAATTCTCGATTTAGCAGCAACTTAGGAGCAGCAGTACCTCGTTCCCGCCCGAGGCTTCAGACAGAGGTTTTAGTTGTGGAGTTTCGGGCACAAACATGCAGCACATCAGCTGCACATCAGGATCAGACACACAGCACTGTGAGAGGAGCTATAAGTAGGTTAAACTTTCTAAGCAAGGCATATGACAACGTTTGATTTTGTTGTGAGACTCCCTTACTTTGTAGTAGTTAGTTTTCACCTGTATTTTGAGTCCCCTCTCTTTCTTACTTTTTCCCTTCGCTGCTTCCCTCCCACCACCTCCATCTCCTTCACCCCAGGGATATAGGATGGTGGAATGTTGTTCCATTAACTTTTGGCTAACATCAGAAGACAGAAGAAATTCCTTAATTTCCTAGAGTATATCTAATTTGCTTTTGAGAAGACATCCTGGTATTCATCGAGGATAGTCACAGCTGAAATGTGGGAGCCTTGGCAAGCCTTACTCCAGTTGCCTTTACCTGCTTCTTCCTATGAGTGTTATTTTTGCTGCTGTCACCTATCCCGTCGCAGCCCGAGAGGTGTTTTACATCCAGTGTACAGAACATGAAATGAGACTCAGGTCTACTCTTTTTTCCCCATCTTGGACCAAAAGTATACTCTTTGGTCTGGGTCAGGTTTTTTAGAAGGACTAGGATTAGCTTCAGGTTTTTCTGTTCCCTCCATTTACAAGCTTTACTGTCATGCCACACAATGTGAAATACTATACCTCACATTCCAAAATATTCTATGAGGCCCATAGCATAGGGCAATGGACAAGTGGACTCAAAAAACACAACAGTACACAATGTGCTGTTTGAGACCAATGTCCATTTTACTCACGTCTTCAAGGGTCTCTAACCCACCCATGCACCTATGTGGTTCCACTCATGCCCGGCTTTCAGTACAAATGAGAACGGCTTCAGGAAGTGTATTTATCTCCCCTGTCGATCTCACCTGTGCCGGGTTAGTGATCACCAGAAGAGGACGCGTAAAGTGTCAGACGTCCAGGGAAATGAAGTCCGAACTCCCTTTCATGCTGCAATTGTCTGAGATCAACGCCGTGTATCAAATGGAATGTGAGGAAAAATAACACTAAAATAAAGGAACTATCTCACTGTTTATGAAGACATTCATTTAGTGGTTCCCTGAATACCTCTATGTAGACAGCAGTCATTGTTGTCAAAGGTGATCAACACTATGAACCGTATTCTACCATGGGAATGGGCCTTACCTAGACCTTAGGCACTAATGCCCCAAAGCTGGTAAAACTTTATGTGGGGGGCATCACTTGCACTCACTTGAGCGCCCATATAGGAAACAAGCATTGGCAGAGCCAATAGGTCTCGCCTTTGGGACCTTTTAATTGTTTAGTTATCCAGCACAATATCCTTGTTGCAACAACATCAACTGTTGCATGTCTAAACACTTATAAGGTCTCAAAGGCGAGACCTATTGACAATGCCAATGCTTGTTACTTAGTCCAGCCTGTCCTTCAGTTTGTAAATGGAGTGTGCGCGAGCTCTCTGTTTTGGGGAATTGCATATTTGTTTCTTCTTCACACAGGCCTTATCAGCAAATGAATGCTGTGTGCAAGCCCTCCTTCGCCGAGGATTTATCAGGCGACGCCGGGCTTGGGTCAACAGCGTTCACTCAGCTTTGAGAATCCGCAGTGAAGTGTCGTCTTCAGAGGACGAGCAGCTGGGGGAAGACGGGCACATGTCGGATTTTATTGTAGCCAACAATCCCAGCTTTTAGTGTGTTTTAAGAGCTCACGATTTTGTAAATAGAAATAAGTGAGGCACTTGCACTGTCATTTGCCTATAATCACACCGTTCATTTATTCATATGGGAGTAGCTATGGTTAGAACTCTGGTCTTCAACTACGTTGCGAGACATCACAGTCTGTTAACCACCTGCTGCTGAGATCTGTATGTGACCTCGTATGGAAGGGATGCGGTTTAGTGCCTAAATTGCTGAAGCCACTAAACTTGGGTTTTAATGATGGCCGTGCGCAGGACAACATTTTGTATTTTTTCTCACATCATCCTGTCTTTTACTATAATCTTTATCATGTTTGGCGAAACTGAGAAAGCAAGCCAACAGGCTTGATTAAGCACCGGGGAAAAACAGGACCTGTTGAGTCAGGAAGTGCCTAATAACGATTTTTTAGAACTTTGCATTAAAATAATTTATTCTGTAAATCACTCATCTGCAAATCACATATGCGACCCCTGTGGGGCTAACTTCGCCTTTTATCCCCCAAGCTAGACAAGATGAGTACAGTTGTTGAGGTAACTCTTGTTAATTACAGCCTTTGGAAGAGATAAGCCTTTGGTGGTGTTATTAAAAGTTTTGTTATTTTTGCCATTAAGTTTACACTTCGAGAGGACTGCTATGATCCGCGGTGACTGAGGGAGGGGGTCAGGACCGGATGCAATATAAGGATCCTTTGTAAAGATACATAGAAAGCGGCTATCGACTTGGCTTGTTGAGAAATTAATCGTGACAAATGTCTCTATTTGTTGGGTATAGAGTACTTGTCTCGGAGGACGCTACTGAACCTGTTTTGGTTTCGCCCTGCTCAGGAGGTTCTGTTTGGCCCTGTGGCACTGCAGACACTCCCGACTTTCTGAGGGGGGTAGTTGACGATTGTAGACAGGGGCAGGGGCTGGAGCCTGACAAGGGAGGGCGAGGGTGAGACAGGCAGGGGAGCGAGAGTAGAGAAAGGTCAATAAGCGCGCACGGCCACGCTAATTGGAAACAGATGGCACCACTGCTCGCTCCTGCAAGGTGGATGCCCCCACAAGCACGAGTGTTTGAAAAGTGCAGACCGATTCCAAAAGGTCATCTCCTAGAGTAGCGCTGCGCACAGCGCTAGGCTCGACCTAAAAAGGCCTGGAGGTGAAGCGTAACAGTGGCAACTTGTTCCCATACTGTATGCTGCATGGGGGAGAGCCGTTTCACTCGACACACATTCTATGGCCTCGGTTCATGCCAACAAGGCCATGTTTTTGATGAGTTGTTTGTGGAGATTTTAAAATAATTCTCACATAATTCAATAATAAACAAAACTATTTTCCAGCAAAAAAACAAGCAAAAAGGAATATTACACTTACCTTTTTGCTTGGTCATATATACAAACTAAATTCCTGATTTATATTCTTCTCTTGGGGCCATCTTGCCGCCTTCTTCTTCCCATGATTCCACAGTTCTGTTTCCCAGAGGGCCATGGGAAGGTTTTTTGTTTCCATTCTAAGATGGCGACCTTTCCTATTCTGTGCATTATATTTTCCCCATCCAAGATGGCGACTGCTTAATTCTTGTTACTTCACTTGCTTTCTATGGGTATATAAGTGTAAGAAATTGGTTCTATATACACTACACCAAAATGAGGTATAGTGTGTATAGAGTCCAAGTGTCCCCAGAGGTAGGCAGAGGTTAAAATCTCTAATAGTGGTAGCTTGGTGGTGTCATGAATGTCGCCGCTCCGAACCAAAGATGGCGACTATGGAACGCGCATGCGCGGAGGAGTCAGGCAGGGACAAAAGCCTGGCTTCCCCCGGAAGAAGCGCTTTGCGTACTGAATCCTGAAGCCCCGTATACCCGAAGCTCGTCCGATTCCTGTTTGGATTCCGTATTACTGAAGAACTTATCCCGCGTTTATCCTTGACTCTTCCCCGTTTGCCCGTTGAGACAAATACCGCCCTTGGACCTCCATTCCGTTCCTTTCAACCACGTATTCGTAAGTGTTTATCGGAGAAGCCCCGGCGGCAGTAGTACAGAGGGAGGGGTTCCGCTGCGGAGTAGTGGCGTGAGAGCTGTAAGTTCCGCCTACCGGCCGGACCTGGGGTTAGCTCGTTTGTTGAACCAGTGTTCCGCCGGTCGGCCGGGCTGAAGGCTCTCCATTCAGCTTCCCGGGCGGACTTCCACTGCTCATTGCTCCCGCTATTCGAGTGCCGCTTTCCTTTGTCTCCTGAACTCCAATTCCCCGTTGCTCCGCTCCATTTATCCTGGAACTGTGGCTACCTACTTTTTCTTTTGACTCCTGAACTCTCTGCCTGAGCCTTTGGTTTCTCGTCAAATATTCGTCAGCCACCCTCTACAGAGTTATTCATTCCTTAGAGATTACTGCGACCCAACTGTGAGTACACCGGACTTCAGATGAAAAATCAAAGAACACCTGAACACTGGTAACAATTGAAGGTCGCTCTTTTCTTTTATTTTCCTTTTGTATTTGTGCTGCTCTAACTGCTGCTAGCTCTATAGATGGACTGAAGAATCCTGATATCCCGGCTTTAAGATTGCAGCGTGATTACCATATATGTTAGCAGGGTGGAACTAATGGTGAGCCTGAATATAATTAGTCACAATTACAATCTCTCTGTTTGATATATATATATTTTGTGTACTATTCTTGTTCTTACAGCCTCCTGGGTGTCCCATTTTATATGTTCCCCATGCCAGACAGGAAGAAGGGAGATTTAAGGTATAGCACGGAATTGGGAGGGTTAGACAGGATACGTAATATCATCTGTTAGCTAACCCCTCCTTCTTTCTTTTAGCTACCTTAAAGTGAAGCGACTGAAGGCAGAGACTGTGCACGACATTCATCCCCTTTTTCTATCCTTGTTTTGTCTCCCTTCTTCCCCTAATCACCTCTGCAGTATAGAGTCTGATATGCTTAGGTGGTGGTTGAGGGAAGTAGTGGATATTGTCATCAGTTCCTGGGCGTCTCTGCAGAAACACAGGTGAGACACATCACCGTCTTGAAGAATCTGACAGGTGGAGCAGTAAGGCAGTATCAGAGGACAGTGTTAAGCATTTGATGTACCCACTCAGTCAGCAAATGAATTCACACACTCAAGAACTGAACTCTAGGCCAATTGTTGTATACAAATATACTGTTGTTTATTTTTAGAACCAAGCAGGCCTGGTACAGGTAAGCATTGAATACGTTTCAGTAATAAGTTACTGGATATAGGACAGTTTGAAAATGCAATAGAAATTCAACTTTGTTTGATTTTTAGGGGAGCAGTAGTGCGCAACACTTAGCAAATACAGTACATTGGAATGAATAGGCGATGTCAGTAAATTGCAGATAAGTTACTTTTTACGTTACTTTTCTTTTTTTTTTTTTTTTTTTTTTTTTTTTTTGAAACCGTTTATTACAAATCTCAAGAATATACAGGTATGGGCCTACAACCTTCCGGCCGGCCACTAGGATGACAGGAGCATATGACATACGTTCATAAACACTTGGTGTTGCAGAGGAGCATATTCAGGAGGTATCAATGCCGTGGGCCATATCAGTCAGACCCCACAATACGGTTTCATTTTATACAAACAACAAGAAAAAACCACACCCACAAGGCAACCCGCAATCGACAGTAGCAGCACGTGCTCCCCGAAGGGGGTCCCCAAGTAGCCACAGGAGTCTAAAGAGGGGAAGGGGAACAGAGCAAGGACTGGGGGAACCCTGTGCCCGGGGCTGGGGGAAGGAGTCAGCTAAGGGGACGGGGCTGGTGAGGCAGCAGGCAGCAGTGGTGGCGCGCAGATACCCCCACGATAGGCGTTCCAGGGGCCCCATACTTTCACCCATGTCCCAGGCTTACCCCTCGCCACATACACCACCTTTTCTCGAAACATGCATCAGTCCATGTGTTCTTTCCAGGCCGACACCGCCGGGGGCTTCTGGGATCCCCACAGTTGAGCAATATCCCGCTTAGCTACCATATATCCCAGAGTCACCCACCACATCTGCGGAGCCGAGTAGTCAGTTGGTTCCCACACATTCAACAGGCACCTCCTCGCTTCAGGCAGCAGCGCGATACGCGTAACCACTCGCAGGACCTCGTGCACACCACGCCAAAATCGCTCCACCTTCGGACATTCCCACAAAATATGCAGAAAGGTCGCCAAGGCACCACACCCACGCTTACACAGCCCATCCTCAGCATAGCCCATACGCAGAAGCCTTGGCCCCGTCATGTAGACCCGGTGGAGTATCTTAAGCTGGACGAAGCGAAGGCGAGCCGGTATGGCCACCTCCTTCGGAGAGGCCACCGCGGAGGTCCAGTCCTCGTCGTCCAACTCCAGCCCATCGGCAACCCAAGCCTCTCGGAGGCCAGTTAGCAAGCCCGAGCGGTCATTGATCAGCTTTTTGTAAATAAGGGAGATCGTGCTGTCTGGGACATGGCCATCTAGCACTCTGTCCTCCAGGGGGGAAGACTCCGGGATGGAGGCAACGTCTGGGAAGACGGAGCCCAGTGCATGACGGACCTGCAGGTACCGAAAGTATTCACTGTCCTGCAGCTGAAACTCCGTCTGCAGCATCTCGAATGTTTTAAATCCCCCCCTCGTCCAGAGATCCCCGACTTTACTAATACCGATCATGTCCCACTTCTCGAAGCCCTTCGAGGTCCACAGGGAGCCCAACCTCTCAGATGCGTACAGCGGTGACGCCCGGGTCAAACGGTCCTTCCACCCCATAGCTGCACTAGCCGCGTGCCATACTCGCACCATGACACGCGTAGGTCCCGTCAGGCGAGCGTCGGGCGCGCCAGAATAGAGCGCTCGATTGTAGTCGCCACCGGGCAGTAGCATCTTGTCCATTTCAAATGCCGGGTTCAAGGCGGGCCCGTAGAGGCCATGGTTGAGTGCAGCTAACTGGGAGGCCCAGTAATACCGTTTAATATCCGGGAGGGCAATCCCCCCGTCGTACCATGGGAGCGTCAACTTTGCCAGGGCAATACGCGGCCTTCCGTCCCAGAACAGGCGGCGCTGTAGACTCTCCACCTCACGGAAGTAGCGCGCTGGGACTAAGTCCATAGTGTTCTGGAGAGCGTACAGGAAGCGTGGCAACGACATCATTTTAAACAGCGCCGCCCGGCCGAGCGGCGAAAGCGGCAGGCGCCGCCAGCGCGCGACGTCCTCCTTCAAGCGCTGGAGGGGGGGAAGCAAGTTCCGCTCGTAGCGGGCCTCCGGGTCCAGGGTAATGTAGACACCTAGGTACCTAAACCCCTGAGCGGCAATCTAGATCGGACAGCCCCGCGGGAGGACGGGAGCCTCCCCGGAGAGCACATACACACATGATTTAGCCCAGTTGATGACAAGGCCTGAGTTGCGGCCAAATGAACGTAAAACATCAACCAGGACTATTAGTGATTTACGTGGGGAGGCTAGGTACAAAAGGATGTCGTCAGCGTATAGGGACACGCGGTCCTCGTACTCGGGGGTCCAACGGAGACCACGGATGGAAGGCTCCCACCGCAGCCACTCCGCCAGGGGCTCCAAGGCGAGCGCAAACAGGAGCGGCGACAAGGGGCAGCCCTGCCGCGTGCCCCGGCCCAGCTCGAATGGGGCCGATACTCTTCCGTTTACCACCACCTGCGCCAATGGGCCCGAGTACAACAATTTGACCCAACTGATGAAACCCGGGCCAAATCCAAACTTCGCCAGCATCGCCCAAATGTATGGCCACTCAAGCGTGTCAAACACCATGGTGGCGTCTAAGGACGCCAGTATGGCCGGCTCCCGCACGAATGGAACACGTGCGAGCACCCCGTGCAAGCGCCGCAGATTAAGGGCCGTGTTGCGATGGGGAATAAAGCCGGACTGGTCTTGATGGACCAGATCGCCCACCACGCCGACCAGCCGATTGGCCAGCACCTTGGCAAGAATTTTGGGCTCCGCATTTAAGAGCGAGATAGGCCGATAGGATGTAACCCGGTCCCGAGGTCTCCCTTCCTTGTGGATCACCACGATTGTAGCCAGACGCTGGTCCAGCGGGAGGGAGCCCAGCGAGTGGGCCGCCAGGAACATCGCGCGAAGGTGGGGTGCCAATGCATCCGGTCGCAACTTATACAACTCGATAGGGATGCCATTCGGGCCCATGGCCTTGCCAGAGGCGACCGAGCGTATGGCGAGGGCAATTTCGTCGGAGGTGGGAGCGGCATCCAACGACACCCTGTCCTCCTCCGAAAGGGAAGGGAGCGCGATATCCCTAAGCAGGGCATGCGAATCCTCCTCCGAGCAGGGCGAAACCGGGGAATACACTTCACGGAAATAATCCGCGAAACAGGAGACAATTTCTTCTGGCTCGGTTACACTCACACCATCCATCCTCTCAATCAGCGGGACCACACGATTCGCTCTCTCCTTTTTATCCAACCACGCGAGCAGTTTACCAGCCTTATCACCCACATCATACAGTCGCCCCTGTTGCTCCCTACTGAGGCCCCTGGCCGCCTCCGTGACGAGGGCCCTGTAGGCCGCCTGCTTAAGCTGTAGGACATGTAGCGCAGCATCTGTCACCCCACCCTCTAGATCCCCCTCCAATTCGACGATTTCGGCCTCCACCCGGGTGACCTCCTCCCGCTCGCGCCTCCGGGCATGGGAAATAAGGGATAGGGCCTCCCCTCTGAGAACTGTCTTGAAGGCTTCCCACAGGGAGATAGCCGAAGGGACGGACCCCACATTCTCATCAAAGTATCGCTGTAAGGATTTAATCAAGTCAGCGCGAATGATGGGGTCGCGCAGGTACCAAGCATTGATTGGAACTACCCTGCCCTCACCCCTCGGGAAGACATCAATGCGTAACAGGAGCGGGGAGTGATCTGAAATACCCCGCGCCAAATGGCGCACCTCTCCTACCCTCCCAACATAGGCCGCCGGGACAAGGACATAATCAAGCCGTGAGAGGCTACCATGGGCCCCCGAGTGGAAAGTGTACTGCAGCTGCGTGGGATGTTTTAAGCGCCAGCAGTCCACCAATCCCAGTGTATCCAAGAGGCCGGACAGCCACGCCTGTGCCCGGGGGAGGTCCCTAGGGGGGTGACGATCCACAGTCCCAGAAACCACCGCATTGAAGTCCCCCCCAACTACCAGAAGCCCCCCCGGAAGGCCAAGGAGGGGGCGCCCCAGGTCTGCAAAAGTGGTCGACTGTAGCCCCGGTGGGACGTATACTGATACAAAGACAACTACTTTGCCCTCCATTCTCCCCACCAAGACAGTGTAGCGTCCCCTATCATCATGGAGCACCTCATCAATTTCCAACGGGAGTGAGTTCTTCACCATGATACCCACACCCCGTGAGCCCGACGTGAAGCCCGAGTGGGCCACTAAACGGTAGCCACGCCGATTCATGGCACAAAAGGAATTACCAATAAGGTGTGTCGACTGCAGAAAGACTACATCGGGTGAGATTCGTTTCAAATACTGCAGGACCACACCTCGTTTGATCCTATCCCCCAGTCCATTAACGTTCCAAGACAACAAAGTCAAGTCTCTACCCCCCATCACACACAAAAGCCATCATTCGTCCCCCGGAGAGCACCTTAAGATCAATACAAAAAAGGGTTTGCCTTGTGGTAAAAACGTACAACACCCCACCCCAACCCACCCACCCCAACAAAACTCCCCCCTCCCTGCACCCCTGCATGAGTCCAAACAGCCCCCCCAAAGTGCAGTGTGCCTGTCGCCCCATAGATGGTTAAACTAACTAAGCCCCCAGAGGAGGAGGGAGAACCCCCAAGAGACCCCACACGACCTCCACAGGAGGGGAACTTACTCGAACAGACGAACAATCCAAAGTGACATCAATTTTGTCCAGAGCGAGGCCTAATATTAGTCCCTCAGTCCTGGTCCGGCGAGCCCTCTCCCCCAACCGCTCCCCCCCCACCCCCCCGAGCCCGATCCCCAGACAAAGTATCCAGCCAGTCCCCAGCCGCTTCGGGACGATCAAAAAAGTGCATGCGGCCATCCACCTCCACCCGCAGCTTAGCTGAGAAAAGCATCGCATACTTGAGGTTAAGGTCCCGTAGACGACGTTTGACTCCGAGAAAGCTCAGTCTCTGCTTTTGGACCGCTGGAGTGAAATCAGGATAAAAATTGATGTCCATGTTGTCGAGCCTGACCGGTCCCTGTAGTCTGGAGGATTGCAGAATGGCATCTCTGTCCCGAAAGTTGAAAATCCGGGCAATGAGAGGCCTCGGAGGGGCTCCGGTCTTAGGCCTTCCCCCGGGAACCCTGTGGGCCCGTTCCACCGCGAAGAATTTACTCAGCCCCCGGGGCTGGAGATGAGTGAGAATCAAGTCCTCCACGAATAGGTCCGCCGCCGCCTCCTCACGTCCCTCAGGCACCCCAATAATGCGGACATTGTTCCTCCGGGCCCGACCCTCGGAATCCTCCAAGCGGCGGTCCATCAGCGCACTCGCCTGGCCAAGCCGGCGCACCTCCTTTTGGAGGGTCGCCACATCTGTCGTGAGGCCCGATGTGGTGTGGGCCAAAGAATCGACCCGATCATTGGTCTTGGATAGATCGGCCCTCACCAAGCCAACATCCACGAGGACCGAGTCTATCTTCTGCGCCAGTGTATCAAAACGCTGGCTCACCGAGGCCTTCATCTCGGCGATAGCACCCATGACATCCCGCAGGGTCAGATCCGCGGGCAGAGCAGGAGAATCAGTCGGGCCCTCAGGGGACCTACGCGGCACCTCAGGAGATCCCTTCTGGAGGGTGTAGCGGTCCATGCTGTTAGACTGCTGGGCTGCGCCACGTCGGGTCGATTTCACCTTTGCCCGGTCGCCATCTTGCTTTGTGGACATGGTTCCAGTCCCCCGATCGTGCCAATCACGTCGTAAAGGGCAGGCAAACCGGGTCACGGGCTCCGGGGGGGGCCACCACAGACCTGCGGGGTGAACCACAGCCGGCGGGCCGGCAGGGTACCCCAACGAGGCCACACCACCTCACCGCGCCCCGCGACCCAACCTCGCCAAGACAGCAAGGAGGGTGCAAAAGCAAAAGTGAAAGTGCGGGGTACGCGAGTCGCCGAGCCCTGCCCGCCGCTGTTGTTCACTTTGTCTCCGGATGACCCCACAGATCCAATCCGGGGTCCGGCGTGGAGAAGGCCGCAAACCTCGATCGATGTTCCCGCCGGTGTCCGAGGTCCAATTTGGAAGCGGAAAACGGGTGCCACCTCAGCTCGGGCTCACCAAGACAGTCCCCTCATCTAGGACAGGATATTTTCAGGATATGTGTAGGAGGTCACGGAGGTCCTCGGGAGCCTCGCACCTACGCGGCCATCTTGGTTGCGCGCTAGGCTCCTCCTCGCGTACGTTACTTTTCTAACTCAGTGCTGGATACCTAGATTTAGCACTGGGACATTTCCTAGAATTAGGAAATAATTACGTTTTAGTTATTCGCATGATTTTTAAAGAATATTTTCAGTTTTCGAAACTCCACACTTTTTGGAGCAGTACGTTGAAATGAATGGGCTTCGACAATAAATTGCAGGTAAGTTTCTTTTCACTTTACTTTTCTAACTCAGTGCTGGATACCTAGATTGAGCACTGGGACATTTCCTGCAAACAGGTGAGTAAACACGTTTTGGTTATTTGTGCGATTTTTAAAGAATAATTTTAGGTTTCAAAACTCCACACTTCTAAACTTTTTGGAGAAAAAGTGTCAATGTTATCCTATGGAAGGAAAACAGGTTAACGGTTCACAGGTAAGTAATCAACAGTGGGAGTTAAGGTTCTGGGGTTAGACTCAGGGGTCTCCCAGGGTCAGTGATGCACAGTTGTTGCACCCTCTGCGGCACTAGGGCGGCCAGTTGCAGAGTGTTGAGGCACAATGTTATCCAATGGGGGATAGGGGGCCTCCGGTTGGTGGCTGCTGGCAAGCAGGCCACTGGGTTGTGGGAGCAAAGCTCTTAGGGTTAAGCTCAGGGCAAGTTGGGGACCAAAGAAGCACCAAAGGTGCACCCTCAGCGGCACTATCGCGGCTGGGTGCAGGGTGCTGTTTTGAGGTTGGGTGCCCTGTTGTTTTTAATGGAGAACCTCCGGGACAAAGAAACACGGCAGGCTCGGGGCCGAGGATCTTCTGGGTGCGACCACCACTTCGAGGGGTAAGTTGGGATGTCGTGGGTTGGTTAGGCACTGTTGGTTTGGGCATATAAGGCCGTGGGGCGTCGGGTGCAGGGGTGCCTTGTGACATCGGATTTTCTTACCCGCTCTGGTCGCGGTAGGGGGGGTCCTCTGGATTGAGGCTGCAGGCATCGTCTGGAGGCTTGAGTCAGGTCAGGGGTCACCGGATCTCGGGTCAGGATCACCGGGGGGACCTCCTCGTGGTGTTTTTTTACTCGAGCCGGGTTCGGCGGGTGCAGAGTGGGCTGGATTTGCGGACTCTGGCTGGCACCAGAAGCTGCAGTTTAAACACATCCGGTGTTCACAGGAGAAACAGTCTGGGAAGCGAAGGCAGGCAGGTCCTCTGGGGTTTGTGAGGTTGCTGGCTGCTGGACACGCCGGGATTTCGCAGGAGCAGGTTCGAGGGGAGACAGGCCTGTAGGGCTGGGGCCAAGTCAGTGGGCGTCGTCTTCTTGTTAGCTCTTCACGGCTCTTCGTCTTTCTTCTTCTTTTCTTCTTGTAGGTAGGCTGTATCTGAGGAAGAAAGGTTCAGGGTGCCCCTAAATACTAAATTTAGGGGCGTCACAGGTAGGTAAAGGGCAGGGACCAATGGGTCCCTTCCCTGGCGTGGGTACACACCCTATTCTGCCACTCTCCAGTGGGAGGGGGACAGAAGCCTGTCCCTGGTTGGCTGAGTCCCCCCATCCTCAAGATGGCGGGGACTCAAGGTTGTGCTTCACCTCGCCTCTCCCACCCGAGGGGTGGAGTTGGCAGAGGTGGGTTCCTCACTTGTTTTTCCTGCCGGTTCTCCTGCCCAAAGTGGGGGGTAGAACCAGTGGGGACCAGTTGCTGAAAGCAGCAAATGGTCTGGAGAGGCTCACAAAGGCGGCATGCCTTAGAAGCTTCTCCTTCGTGAACCCTGCCCATCCTGGGGGAGGAGGCTTGGCACCTCGTCCCAGGATGTGCATTGTTTCAGGCCTCCAAGAGCAGCAAGCTCTCGACCCAGGGGTCCAGAAACATGTCTGGTGGTGGCAACCTAAGCAGCCACTCAGTCAAGTCACGAGGAGTTGGTCGAGTTTCAGGGGGCATCTCTAAGATGCCCTCTGTTGTGCATTTTACATTACATCCCACACTGGCATCAGTGTGGGTTTAATGTGCTGAGAAGTTTGAAACCAAACTTCCCAGTCTTCAGTGTATCCATTATGGTGCTGTGGAGTTCGTAATGACAAACTCCCAGCACCATATAGTCTCAATGGCTGCACTGCACTTACAGTGCCCAGGAATGGACTTGGGCACTGTAGGGGTACAGGCTCCTGCACATGTACCCTCACCAATGACATAGAGTACCCAGCTAGAGGGGTGACTAATGTAGGCCAGGGCAGTTGTTTGTGGGCATGGCACACAGGGATGTGTGCTATGTCGACTCTTCACTTTGTTCTGCACCAAGACATGCAGCCTTTGTGGGTGTCAGGGTACAGGGCCTCTAAGGATGGTACAATAAGTGCTGCAGCCCTTAGAGGCCTTCTCTGGTCACAGTGCCCTGGGTACCTGTGGTACCATTTACCAGGGGCTGACAGGTGGCCAGAGATGCCAGTTGGGTTTAGGCTTCAATGCAGTTTTAGGGAAGGAACATAGGTCCTGGGTACCTGATTAGCAGGAGCCCAGGGTACACTTAGTCAATGAATATCAGCAATTCAGCAAAAAATGGGGGCATACCATGCAAGAAAGAGGGCACTTTTTCACAATAAGAGGCTGAAATTCTTCATTTTCTTGTGTTGCAACACTCCCTGCTCCTGCTGGTGTGTGCTGGCTCCCGTTTGGTGTACTTTGCTTCCTGTTGGCGCACTTTTGTTTCCTGTTGACTCTTTCTGTTCCAGTTTGGATTCCTTGAAGCCTTCTGCTCTTGCCTGGAATTCTTGTCTTCAAGTCCACTCTTCTTCCTGGTATTTTGCCCTTGTTTCTTGATTTCTCCTTTCCTTTCCGTTCCTGGAGTATCCGCCTGCGACAGAGGTTTTTCCCTACAGGCTTTTTTCCTCTTGGGACTCCTTCTGGAAGGCACAGTCTGCTCTGGCTTCTCATTGTCAGCAGCACCATGGTTACCGGAAAGTGACGCCCTTACCTCGGACGGACCAGAATATTAAGAACGGAAGTCAAGAACCATCCCAATGTGCCAAAACTGGTAAGAAAGATTCCAATCGTGACATTTGCTGTCTAATAATCTGTGGATTTGGCTATCATCAATAAACATTTGGAGCGGAATCTGATGATGCTCTAGCATGTTTGCCAATAGAAGTATGTAAAAGTTTAAAGTTATCCAACACCAGCCTTCGTATTGACGATTTTTCTCTCATTATCTTTATTTTTGGATTTT
Source organism: Triturus cristatus (assembly GCF_964204655.1). NCBI lineage: Eukaryota > Metazoa > Chordata > Amphibia > Caudata > Salamandridae > Triturus > Triturus cristatus. The sequence continues at coordinate 313,673,398 of NC_140582.1, forward strand.
GTTGTGGAGGAAAAAACAAATTAATTGTAAGGGTATTCCAGATAATTTAGCCTAATCACTGTTTTTTTTAGAAGCTGTAAAGAGATCAAGGAAATTTAGAGCCACTCGCTTCCCCCTCCGAGGGCGGTGAGAAGATCTCCCTTAACACTAGCAAGTATCTTTTCTATACACTGGTAAGGCCTGAATCCTGATTGGAGGCGATGGAAGATGTGATTGGACTTTTTTTAGTCTTTCAGTTGATTACTTATCCATTTCTCCAATATTTGGGTAATACAAGGAAAGCTAGAAACTGATTAATATTTTCTGAGGTCTTCTGTATTTGGAATTGTGCTTTTCAGGAGTGGTGTATGATTGTGTGCTTGAGTTGACTGGAAACAGCCCTATTAGAGGCAGGAGTTAATCACCTATGTGATGTCACCTACAACTGGAAAGCAAAAGTGCTTTAATGGTGCTGCAGAACAAAATGTTGCCTCCTGGTTGGAGGTGTTGGTATTTTGGACAAGGGATCTCATCTAATCAATTTCCACCTGTGTGTGCTATGACAGCGAGGCATGAATTGATGGAGTATTAGTGAGACTTTATAATAATTTAGCTTGAGAGTATGTCATCAAGGCCCCGGTCTTCCAAATTTTGCTTTTGACACATCTTAGACAGCCCTCCTAATGCAGTGAAGAAGCACAAAAGATTGTCTTTAAGGCTGTTGTACTGGTCAGCTCTTGGTAGATACTGAAAATGTATTTTATTTGGATCATTGATTCTTTAAAATCTTTGTTTTTTCCTATTTTCTTGCATTATCTTAGCCTCTCATAAAACCTTCAAATGGATAATGACTTATACCAATAGTTTTCCAAATTGCACTATTCACGTTTTAGTAGTAGGTGTTTTTGTGATTGCACAATTTGAGAGGCATCTTACTTGAAACTCTTCAGTCACTAGCCCGGCGCATTCCTCACTGGGGAAATAATCATGAGCTTCCTTCTTGGCTCCCTCATAGTGCATGCACAGAGGCCCACAGCCACAGTGCACCCGATTCAATCATCTTCTGCCCTTCACACACACTGCATTGAAGACAGCCTAACCCATACATATATTCTTGCCAATCAACTCATTCATAGATTTGTCAAATAGATTTTTTTCTCAAATGTGATCAGAAAATAGAACATATATAGCTAAGAAAGGTAAATTCATAAACTAGCATTGTTAGTTCAGAACGCAATCATTAAAAATGTTATATGGCGAGAACTATAATGTGAACAAGAATTACTCGTTTTCTGAAGCATTTTTAGGTTGTATGAATATTGTGGGTGTTGAAGCAGTTTCATCACAAAAAATAGCAATACTGTAAGGTTATGTCTGGAGAAAGTATCTAGGATTTGGAGTATTCAAGATTTCTCAAGCGTTTAAAAGCACGGTCTAAAAATAAAAAGATTGCATTTGAATTGTTTATTTATGAGAAATGGAGTGATGCACTTCTATTTGAAAGCCAATGTATCTCCATTAGTGCGAAGGGTATTTATGAAGTGTACGTTTGGTCAGCTTGCAATAAGTGAAAATGTATGAATCAAAATTGATGGGTGCAATACTCACCCTGGGTGCAGACCCCGTGGTGCTGTTGTACAAGAAGTGTCCCAAATATTATTTATTTTGCCCTGGATTGTTGAATTTGCAAATGAAAATGATCAAACCTATATTTTTTTTTATACCAGATAGAAACATATGAAGATTGTAGGAAACTGGCTCTATATATACTACACTAAAATGAGGTATAGTGTGTATAGAGTCCAAGTACCCCAGAGATAGGCAGAGGTTAAAGTTAGATAGAACCTTACTCTCTATTTGTGGTAGAGTGGTCGAGCAGTAAGGCAGTATCAGAGGACAGTGTTAAGCATTTGATGTACACACTCAGTCAGCAAATGAATTCACACACTCAATAACTGAACTCTAGGCTGATTGTGTTTGTATAAAAATATATACTGTTGTTTTAATTTTAGAACCAAGCAAGCCTGGCACAGGTAAGCATCTGGGGCCTCATGTAGGTAGCCAAATACCGGTCGGTAACGGCCGAAATTCGGTAAATATCCCGTTACCGACCGGTATTTAGCTATTTGAGATGTAGGAGGCATATTTCAGGATTCGGTAATTTACCGAATCGATAAAATTACCGATTCGGTAAATACCGAATCCTGAAATGATATGTAGAAAACACTCTAATGAGTGATGAGTAGGAATTAGAATTCGGTATTTACCACCAAATATAGGTTGGTGATAAATACCGAATACCTTGCAAAACGCAATATTTTGCAGATGTAAGAGTGCCATGTGGCAGACATACATGCCCTTAGGGCATGTATGTGCGCCACATGTGCACACATGCAAGAATCAGGGGTGCAACAGGGTGTCAATGTGACACCCTGCCACCCTTGTATATGCTCCCCCCATTACCGAATCGGTATTTACCGAATCGGTAATGTTCCCATTGATTCCTATGGGCCTCCAGGCCCATAGGAATCAATGGAAAGGTATGCCCCATTACCGAATCGGTAAATACCGATTCATATTTACCGAATTTTTCCGATTTGGTAAAAATTACCGAATCATTACCTACATCACATTTACCGATTCATAAATACCGAATCGGTAAAATTCGGTATTTAGGAATCGGTAAATGTGTTGCTACCTACATATGGCATACTTTACAGTAATAAGTTACTGAATGTAGAACAGTTTGAAAATGCTATAGAAATTGTACTTGGTTTGATTTAGAGGGGATGCATTAGGTTGCAGCACTTAGCAAATACAGTACATTGAAATGAATAGGCTTTTTCAGTAAATTACAGGTAAGTTACACTTTACGTTACTTTTCTAACTCAGTGCTAGATACCTAGATTCAGCACTGGGACAGGTAAGTAAATACGTTTTGGTAATTTATGCGATTTTTAAAGAATATTTTTTAGATTTCAAAACTCCACACTTGAAAACTTTTTGGAAGAAAATTGTCAATGTTATCCTAAGGAGGAAAAACAGGTTAACGGTTCACAGGTAAGTAATCAACTTTGGGAGTTAAGGTTCTGGGGTTAGATTCAGGGGTCCCCCAGGGTCAGTGATGCACTGTTGTTGCACCCTCAGCGGCATTAGGGCGGCCGGTTGCAGAGTTTTGATGCCCAATGTTATCCAATCGGCAGTGGCGTAACGAAAGTTGAAGGGGCCCCCCTGCAAGGTACACAGAGGGGCCCCCGCTCCAGATTTAATCTGGAGCTCTCTGGCGTGAGTACAGTGCTGTGGGCCCCCCCTGCAGCTCAGGGGCCCCCCGGCAGTGCGGGGGATGCGGGGGCATGTGTTACGCCCCTGCCAATCGGGGATAGGGGGCCTCCGGTTGGTGGCTGCTGGCAAGCAGGCCACTCAGTTTTGAGAGCAAAGCTCCTAGGATTTAGGTCATGGCAATGAGGCAACAAAGTAGCACAAAAGGTTCACCCTAAGCGGCACTGTGTCGGCCAGGTGCAGAGTGCTGTTTCGACGTTGGGCGCCCTGTTGTTTTCTATGGAGAACCTCCGGTTTGCAAAAGCACTGCAGGCAGGGAGACAAAGGACTTCTGGGTGCGACCATCACTTGGAGAGGTAAGTTGGGAAGTTAAGGGTTGGTTAGGCACCATCGGTTTGGGCACACAAGGCCGTGGGGCGTCGGGTGCAGGGGTGCCTTTTGGGGTCGGATCTTCTTACCAGCTCCGGGTCGTGGTCAGGGGGGCCTTCTAGATTTAGGCTGCAGGCGTCGGCTGGAGGCTTGAGGCAGATCAGGGGCCACCGGATCTCAGGTCAGGGGCCCTGGGGTGACCTCCTCGTGGGGTTTTTCCACTCGAGCTCGGGCCATGTTCAGCGGATGCAGAGTGGGCTGGATTCGCTGTCTCCGCTGCCAGAGGTTGCTGTTGAACAAATCCGGTGTTCACGGGAGAAGCAGTCTTTGGAAGTGAAGGCAGGCAGGTCCTCCGAGGTTTTTGTGGTTGCTGGCTGCAGGACACACCGGGATTTTTGCAGTAGGAGGTTTGAGGGGAGACAGGCCTGTAGGACTGGGGCCAAGTCAGTGGGTGTCTTCCACTTGTTAGCTGGCTGCACGGCTGTTCGGTCCTTCTTCTTCTTTTCTTCTTGTCTTTGCTGGATCTGAGAAAGCAAGGTTCAGGGTGCCCCCTAAATACTAGATTTAGGGGCATCACAGGTAGGTAAAGGGCAGGGACCAATGGGTCCCTTCCCTGGGGTGGGTACACCCCCAATTGTGCCACCCTCCAGTGGGAGGGAGAAGGAGCCTGTCCCTGGTTGGCTAGGTCCCCCCATCCTCAAGATGGGGGGGACTCAGAGTTGTGCTTCACCTCACCTCCCCCACCTGACGTGTGGAGTTGGCAGAGGTGGGCACACCTCTTTCCCTCACTTGTTTTTCCCGGCAGTTCTCCCGCCCAAAGTGGGGGGTAGAACTAGTGGGGACCAGTTGCTGAAAGCAGCAAATGGTCTGGGGAGATTCACAAAGGCGGCATGCCTTTGAAGCTTACCCTTTGTGAGCCCAGCCCATCCTGGGGGAGTGGCACCTAGTCCCAGGATGTGCATTATTTCAGGCCCCCGAGAGTAGCAGGCTCTTGATCCAGGGGTCCAGAAACATGTCTGTTGGTGCAGCCTAAGCAGCCACTCAGCCTGGACACTAGTGGTGGGTTAGTTTTCAGGGGACATCTCTGAGATGCCCTCTGTTTGCATTTTTCATGAAATCCCACACTGGCATCAGTGTGGGTTTAATGTGCTGAGAAGTTTGATACCAAACTTCCCAGTGTTTAGATTAGCCATTATGGTGCTGTGGAGTTCGTAATGACAAACTCCCAGCACCATATACTCTTAATGGCAGTACTGCACTTAGAATGTCCAAGAATGGACTTGGGCACTGTAGGGGTACAGGGCTCATGCACCTGGACCCTCACTACTGGCATAGGGCACCCAGCTGGAGGGTTGGTTGATCTAGGCCAGGGCAGTGGGTTGTGGGCATGGCTCACAGGGATATGTGCCATGTCGACTCTTCACTTTGTTCTGCACCAAAACACGCAGCCTGCAAAGGTAGTGCGTGAGTGTAGTGGTACAGGACCTCTAAGGGGGGCACAATAAGGGATGCAGCCCTTAGAGGCCTTCTCTGGTCACAGTGCCCTGGGTACCTGTGGTACCATTTACCAGGTGCTGACCTGGGGCCAGAGATGCCAATTGGGTTTGTTTTGGGGAAAGAACACAGGCCCTGTGAACCTGATTGGCAGGGACCCAGGGCACACCAAGTAAAAGTGCATCAGTAGTCTGGCAAAAAGTCGGGGGTTACTGCAACAGAAACCCACTTTCCTACAAAGATGCTCTGCAGCAATCCGCTGACAATTTTTTAATTGTTTTCTTAAACTGTAATAATGTATTATTGCAAAATGGATCAGAATTGTAATTTTGTGGACTTTTAAATTGATGGATTATAATTTGCATGGTTTCTCTGGATGCATTATTGAAGTAAAATAAATACAAAAAACTATCACTTAAATGTGACAAGGATAGCGCATTGTGAAGTGAGAAAATCAATTCAGCTTGTGTGCGTTTGCACTTCAAGAAATCCAAGTTTGCTTTCCCGTAATACTAAACACACCTCTGTGGTGGGGGAGGGGCTGCTCTGCCCCCGCTTATTTATTTATTTATAAAGTTTTATATAGCGCGAACAAGATCCCAAGGGATATCAGAGCGCTTTACAATCAAACTAGAACTGGAAACAACCACAAGTTAAAAACACAAATGAACCATAAAGTGCACGAAAATTCACATGGAAGTTATGTTAAACAAAGTACAGTGTAACGACAGAGGAACACAATATAACAAAAAAAACAAAAGTATAGTAATAAATGTTGAAACAATAGAAGTAGGAACAATGACAACGGGCCAAGGTGTTAGCCCAATTACTGAAGGAGTTTATTCATCAGGAATCTATTGACTTCCAGTTTAAACACCGTTGTTCTGGTGATTCTGCGTATTTCTGGAGGAAGAGAGTTAGGACTCACCTGCCTTAGTGCTAAATAATCAAGTACATGCACACTGCCGTTTACAGCCGGCGAAGACCCTGTGCGGTCTTACGCCCATTTATTTATCACCTGGGGCTGCACCCGGCTCTGGGCGTGTTACAGGTGTCAACATATTACTATAGAGGTCGCATGGCTCTCAAAATCCCCCCAATTTTTTAGTGAGATCAACCATCCCGTCTACTGCTCACGTTGTAGAAAACACAAAAAGTCTCTGGCTCTCTGGCTGGGGGGCAAGGTTTGGCCGAAGACCATACTACTGGTTGTTTGAGGCCTCTGTCCTGATAAGATTTTATGCACTGTGCCCTCTTCATGAATCCTGCCACTTGGTGGGTCAAAGTTGCTGCTTTCTTGTCCCTTGCTCGGGGAAAGGTTTCTGCTGTTTCTTCCAGTAGAGAGGATTTCTGCATTGGCGGGGTTTTCTCCAAACTCCAACTCAACTTCCCTTTCAACACTCGGCGATGATATTGCCACCTTCTTAAACCACAGCATGTTCCTGGTGACCTTGCGTGGACCCCGTTGCGCAGTAATCATGGTGCCATTAACAGTGACAATTCTCCAAACCTCCGGCTCGTAGGGTGTTTGGAATTTCCATCCCGGACACCCGTCCTTGACAACGGCATGATCATGCACTTGTAGCGAGGAGAACTGTGCTTTCCGACTTATGCTTGCCTTCCAGTTGGTGATTACCCTTTTTGCTTGAGTGGCATTGCTATCGAACTCCATGGGGTACCAACCTGGGCTGACAGGATTACTCTCCTTCATGGGCCTCCAAAATAGCAGATGAACCGGCGCACAGTTGGTAGTGTTGTGTGGGGTCTGTTGGTATGTGTTTAGGAACTTGTGCTGGCAGCATTCAGCCTCCTCGCCTCTTTCTACTCTTATCCAGAGGGCTCATTGAGAGTCTGCATGAACTGCTCAACTTCCCCATTTGCTTCGGGCCACTGTGGTGTGATGTTCCTATGTCGAACGGCAAGGGGGGCACGGTTCTACTGAAATTCATGGCCCTGAAATGGTGGGCCATTGTCAGACTTTTTCTTCTCCGGGAGACCCAGCATCGCAAATGTCTTATCCAGCACCGCCTTAACTTGGGTAAACGCTTTGACTGACACCACCTCCACAACGGGAAACTTTGAGTGTGAATACATTATCACAATGGTACTTCGGCCATTGGGGAAACCCCCAAAGTCGATGCTGATCTTGGTCCACGGTAACAGGCAAGATTCTTCAGTGACGGCTGGCACGGGCACCTGCTCCCTGTCTGTGATGGCACAAGAATGACACTGGCGCACTGTCTCATTGACCAAACCATCCATCCCTGGGAACCATACCTTGCTGCAGAGCCAGGCCTTGGTCTTTGCCGCTCCTTAGTGCCCCACGTGAGCCAGGTTGATTATTCGGATTCACAGATCTTTCGAGACCACAATAATTTGGCCACGGAGAAGTAATCCATGTTGCCCCTCACTTAGCTTTTGACAGACTCTCCACAGTTGCTGCCTTGCTAGTTGATCGTCTGGGTTCAGCGACCAGGACCCATCAAGGAAGTGTTGCCATTTTCTCTGGGCCAGCACTTCTTTGGCCCTTATCAGGTTCTCATCCTGGTTGGTTGCCGCGCTGAGTTCTTCCAGCATCAGTGTCTTCGGGCAGGCCTCTTAGACAGCCATCATCACAAACTCTTTGATTTGCTCTTCCTGCTGGTCCAGCCGTGTAGTTCCTGTCAGCAGGGGATAGCGAGAAAGATAGTCGACCGGGTTGTTGGCACCGGGGTGGTAGACAATGTAGAAATGGTACACCTGCAGTTGCATCGTTCTATCCTAGGGGGAGCTAGGCGTGTGGTTCCTACAAACAGCGGGTGAGCGGTTTGTGGTTGGTCACGACTCTGCACTCATGGCCATAGAAGTAGAGGTGGAAGTGTTGACAAGCCCACTTTATGGACAGAGCCTCCCTTTCGATCTGGGCATACCTTATTTTCGTCTCTGAGAGTGCTGGACTGGCGTAGGCTATGGGTGACCAGTCCATGTTGGTGCTTTCTTGCATGCACACAGCCGCTAGGCCAACGGGGATGGTGTCGACCATTAACTTTTCCTTGGGTGGAATTAGGCCATGGTGGTCTTCTCCATGAGGGTCTCTTGGATTGCCTTAAAAGCCTTGGTAGCTTGGTGCCTCAAGTCCCAAGATGCACCAGTGCGCGTGAGAGCTTGCAGGGGCTCAGACAGAGAGGCCAAATTGGGAATAAAATGTTCACAGTAGGTGGCCATTCCTAGAAAACTGCGCACCTCCATCGGATTTCTGGGAGTATGTGGGGTTTGGATGGCAATGGTTTTTTTTGGGTCCACACAAAGAACCTCACAAGAAAACAAGTACCCAAAGAATTTTACAGATTCTTGGTAGAACAAACACTTTGCTTTGTTCAGGGTGAGGCCACTGTCGGCGCAAAGTGTCTTGAAGGTGGACATGATGTTCTTCCAGGCTGTTCGAGAATATCATCGGTTAAATTAAGGACTCCTATCAGGCCGGACAGTATTTCCTTGATGCCGTTTTGGAAAACCTCTGCTGCCAGGGAAGTGCCAAAACTCAGCCTCTTGTATCTTCTGAGGCCTACCTGGGTGGAGAAGGTTGCAACGTACCAGATCTCGGGGGCTAACTCCAGCTGACGGTATCCGGAATTGAGGTTCAGCTAAGAAAACCACTTAGCCCCGTTGAGGTTAACCACAATATCATCCATCGTGTGCGTAATGTGGCATTATCACTTGACAGCCTGGTTCGGGAGATGCAAGTCTACACAGCGCCTGATTCCACCCGGTAGCTTTGGTGCGATAACCAACGGCGACACCCAAGGGGTTGGGCCAGTGACCTTTTCGATGACACCGAGATCCTCTAGTGCCTGTAGTTTTTGTTCGACCTGTGGCCTCAGATGGAAGGGGACCCATCTATGTTGCAGGGCTGTGGGTTTGACAGAAGTGTCAATATGGAGTTTAAACTGTTGGTGCTTTAGCTTGCCCAGCCCTTTGAACAGTTGCAGGAACTTGGCCATGATGGAGTCAGAATGGGATGCATGGATCTGGTTCGCAAAGAACACCAACTCCAGATCTTCAGCGGTGCGGCAGCTTAACAGCGGGACTTTCTTGCCCTCATGACATGGAACTTTGCTCGGGTTATCTCTTTATCACTAGTCACATCCATTTTGATCACTCCTCACATTGGCAGGGGTTCAGTCCTCCCATATGTGTAGATCTTTGCTTTGGTATGAGCGAGGGGAGGGCATGGTGTGAGCAGTTCGTACTACTCGGAGTCCATCACGTTCACTGATGCCCTTGTGTCTATGAGGGCTCTCACAGTTGTGTGCACCACCTTGATGGTGCACATGGGGGGTGGCCGCCGCCTGCGATCCGCATTCCCAGCGAACGACACTACAAATATGTCATCCTCTTTGTCGTCTGCGTTGAGACCAGATCCATGTACACTGGCGCAATCTAGATATGGCGTCTCATCCAGCGGCATGTGCTTGAGGGCTGCCACTGTCTCTCATAGTTTGCCAAATGAGGTTCGAAATCTTCCACTGCAGCACACTTTGGCAAAGTGATTTGGCTTCCCATATTTGGAGCATGTCTTCGCAGAGCATAAAATTGGCGTGGAATGTTCTAGCCCACAGTTGCCGCAAGGCCCAACGGAGGGCTGCCACTGTGGGGGGTACGTTGGGGCTGGGCATCTTTGTATGGCGTCTACCCCTTCAGCTTTAAGGCCAACGGCCTGGTGGGCACATCGTGGATGGGTGTTTATTGAGGGCTGCATCCATTTCTTCATCTCTTAGTTCGACAGTTTGTGGGACCGGGCTAGTATGAGGATGTCATCCAGGGACATTCCTGGTTGTCTTCAAATTAGCCGGGGGAGCACTGCAGATCGACACCCTTGGATGATCTGTGCTGGGATCACCGCCCATTTATCATGGAGGGTGCATGTGCTCGCCAATTTCCTCAGCCGCGCATAGAACATGTCCTTTGACTCGGTGTCTGATTGAATGGCTTGTCGCAGCTTGAAGCCCTCGAATTCCGGGTTTATTTGGGGATCAAAGTGTTTATTGAGGGCTCTTACCACTGCATTGAAGTTGTCTTCATCGCCCGTGTCAGGTAGTGTTTTGAACTGCTCATACAGTTCAGCGAACGCATAATGCATGAGCAGGGACCTCTTGACCGTGCCTTCCATCTTCCTTGTGCCTCTGAAATAGTAATTGAGGGTCCTAGCCATGACCTTCACCGGGGGGCGGCGGTTGCAGGGTCTGCTAGCTTTCTGAATTGAGGGAGTGGCTTGACTGCTGCATGGCTCTGATGTTGCAGGGCCAATGGGCAGTCTCTCAGAGGAGCAGCTGCACCTGCCTGCTGCTGGACACTCATAATGGACTTGGCCTGTAAGGGGGTATGTCAGTCTCAAACAGCTGGGAAGGTGGTGTTGCACTCCCCTAGTACGTGCAGCAACGTATTTATTCCTTTTCACTCCTTAAGGACAGCCACCATGTCACTGTGTAAAATCCTTGTATTGTTTTTCTTTTCTATTTTTTTTCTTACTTTTTCTCCAAATAGTCCTCTTTCTGTGCTTATGGATGTGCAGAAAATGAGCAGGGCACCGCACTCTGACGAGGAGCATCTGCCGATGGCCCGGTCAGTGCAGGGCCAGGAGCATCGCCTTGGGCGGGCCTCAAAATGGATAGCCCTTCCCCCGGCCTGTGGGCACTCAACTCACCTCTGGAGGCAGAAGGAGGGAGACACCCGTGTCGGGCCAAGCCCAGACTGCCCCACAGCCAGGAGGTGTGCCACGGCTGTAGGCAATTGATGGGTTGCCTCAGCATGGGTGTGCAAGGCGGGGGTGCAGTCGTCGGCGAGCCCTGTATGGAGACCGTCACCAAGACGGCACGGGATGGTAATGTCTTGTCACCAGTGTGGTTGGGGAGGCACTGCTCTGCCCCTGCTTAGGCCTCACTAGCCTTAGTGCTAAATAATGAAGTACACGCATACTGTGGTTCACAGCTGGCTAAGACCCCATGCCGTCTTACGCCCGTTTATTTATCACCTCGTTCCGCGCCGGGCCTGGGATGTGTTACAGGTGGAAATATATTACTATAGAGGCCGGCTGACTCTCTACAACCTCCATTAAAAAAAAGATTGAATCAAAGGTTTGAAGGTATGGTATGATGGCCATGTGAGCAGCAAATGTATATATACATTTGGTAACCAATTCAATACAGTCTCCAGCAATGAAAGGCATATACAATCTTTTTAGTGGTGGTGGACAAGGTGCACACTGTTGGCCACTAAAAACATAAATCCTCTGCATCCTTGTAAATTCTTAAGTCACGAGTCAGGTGCAATAAACACTAACATTCGCTTAGCATACCCAATTTATGGCCAAATGCACCACTAAGTGGTATGACTGAAAACTGCTCTCATATGATAAAATTTTGTTTAAAATACATGGATGGTCTAGACCTGCTCATGTGTGCTCAGCCATGCACCTGTCTTGTCACTCAATCAAGTTCCTGTTATTGCTTCCTAAAAGATATTGGCTTTTGCTTAGTAGCCTCTGTAGAGTTTGAAGAAGATAGTAATTTGGACCTTATAGAATTGTATTTTCTTTTCAGTGCAAGGGTGTTCTCCAAAGTTGGGGGTTGGTAGCTGTGTTGGAAAGTTGAGTGAGGAGGGATCTTAGGGAACTATTCCAATCTAAGTTCTTTTTCTACCTCCTCTACTTGAGAGTTAGAGGTGGCATGTGTTAGCACAATCTGACTCATGCTGTCCACTATTTGCACACAGGGGGGCACATTTTGTGCCCCCCTGTGTGCATCCACAGGGCACAGAGGTCCAGGGAGCCCTGTACGACCCCCTTTGTTTCCTCACCCAGGGTTTTCATGGAAGAGGAATCGTCATGAAAACCCTTGCGGAGAAGAAACTGATAATATGTTTGACGCAGTGGTCCCGCGAATCACTGCCAGGGAATAGCGGTTCGCTGGCAGCAGACTGTGGCACTCCCACCGCCCAACTCATAATAAGGCGGTGGGAAAACCGCCAAGCCCCATGAATCTGACAGTCCTCGGACCGCCAGACTTGTAAGTGAGCCCAATGTGATTTGCTCAGCATCACAGGATGTTGATATCAATCCAATAGTCCCACCCTGGCATCAGTAGCGGTCCGTGGAGGGAGTTCCGTGGGGCAGTGAGGCGGGACGGGGAGGGGCAGGGTGGGGAAATGTAAACACCGGAATATGGATGAATGGAGGTAAGTACACATTTAAATAAATAAAACGAATTTCGTTGCGCACGCTGCATCGCATTTTGGGATGCAGCACGCGCAACGGAATTCGTTTTATTTATTTAAATGTGTACTTACCTTCGTTCATCCATATTCCGGTGTTTACATTTCTCCTCCCCCGCCCCGCCTCACCGCCCCACGGAACTCCCTCCACGGACCGCTACTGCCTGGCATAGTTTTTCAAATAGTTTTTAATATGGGCTCCCTTTTGTAGGTGTGTGTTTCTGTCTACGCAGTTGTTGCAAAACATGCGTAGCGCCTCTTTCCATAAAAGTTCTTTTGTGAATCAATCACTTTTTTTCATGCCCTTCCTTACTTTAGAGTTCAGTCGCTCTACTTTCCCTGAACTATGCGGTCCTTTGGGGATGTGAAAGTCTTGTTCTATCCCCGACATTTGACACAATATTTAATTAGTTCTAGATTTGAAATTGTATCTGTTGGCTCTCCAAATGCAAAGGGGCAATGCAAACCTGCAAAATATCTCCTTTATCAACATTTTGCATGTCATGAGTCAATCAATCAATCAAAACAACTTTATTCGATCATTTAAAATCATAAAAGTATGCTATACAGTATAAATACGGTTATGAACATTAAAAACGTTTGCATTGATTAAAAACAATTGAACACAATCAGTAAATTTTATAAAAACTAATTGATTTCCTCCGGAGGGGCTACCTGTCTATTCCTCTTACTCCTAATAGATGCAACGAGAAAACTAGCAACACCAAACATGGTTACAGGGGATTCCATTAATTGTAAAAACCGTAAAGCAGGTTTGGTCTGAATAAATGCTTTCTCTTTCAATATTGGGAAAATAAACCCTTTTCTTGCATCACGATACAGTGGGCAAAAAAACAAAAAATGCATGGTATCTTGGGAAGAGAAGTCGTCACATTTACAGGGAGCCGTGTCTTCCGGCCTGAACCATCCCTGTTGATCACTTAATACTAAGTGGATCTGGTTAAAGCGAAATTTTGTCAATAGCCATCTATGAAATGAGTTTGTGACAATAGACAAATAAGGTTGCATAGTGAAGGACAAAATGAGCTGAAAGTGAGCCCTCACAGTAGATTTACTCAATTCTAGGGCTTCTCGCTCAGCGTCGCTGATCTTGATGTAATTAATTTTAACCCACTTTAGATCAGCTTTACATAAACCTTCGGGGTTAGTAAAAATCTCTGGACGCCCCATTTTTATAGATAACATTTTAATGTAACACAGCCACTGAATATCCTTCATATTGTCTAAATTAATGCAATCCTTCAAGATTTTATGATTTAATGTAAGATTCGGATTTATCCAGATTCTAATCCATAACAGGATTGGGGCTATTTTTATTATATCTGAAATATAGCCTATCCCCAACTCAAGATGAACCGAATGAGTAGCTATAGATTGTGGGAGGCCAAGAACGACACGTAGACATTTATTTTCTTCTCTTTGTAAGGGCTCGGGTTTTATGTACCCCCATATTGCAGCCCCATACCTAGCAATTAAGATAGTTTTAGCTTTATATATAGCTAGAATAGCCTCACAAGGTTTTCCTCCCAGTCTTTTTACAAAACCTGATATTGCAGCGGAGGAGTTTCTCACAGCTTTGACCTTTGTAGAGAGTTGCGGTGCCCAGGTTCCTGGTTTTAGCATACTTTTTCCCCTTCCCCAACAGCATGATATGAGATTTACCGTTATTGACCACAAGGTCCAGCGATTTCATAAAATCCCCAAAGGAATCCAATAATCTTTGTAGACCGAGAGGAGTCCGGGCCAATAAAACTGCATCATCTGCATAGAGGAGTACGGGAATAGATGTACCTCCAATACGCGGGATATCAAGTGTAGCTGTTAACAGGTTTTCTTCCAAGGAGTTTATATACAAAGTAAACAACATGGGAGCAAGGATACAGCCTTGGCGCACCCCTCTTCCAGACTTAAAACTAGCGGTACATTTCCCCTCCTGCGTCATCCTTATTGAAGCTCTCAAATCTTTATGTAGGTCTGCCAGGAAATACACGAGGGGACGATCAAGCCCCAGTTCCAAAAGCATGTCCCACAGCCTTGACCTGTTGACCAGATCAAAGGCCGTGGACAGATCCATAAAGCCTAAAATGATCGAGCCCCCTACAACCTTCGTGTATTTAGATACAATTAGATGTAAGTTAAGACATTGGTCCTCAGTGCCTCTCCCCGATCTAAAGCCATACTGGGCATCGGTTAATATATCTTTCTCCGTCGCCCAGCTCGTTACTCTGGCTAAAATAACCTTCCCCAGGATTTTGATTGAGGAATCCAACAGGGATATTGGCCTATAGCATCTGGGATCTCCCCTTTGGCCCTTCTAAAACACGGGGATTATAATAGAACGGGACCATGACTTCGGGAAAACAGTTACAGCCGCGGAATTAAACACATTCGTCAAAATTTTAGCCCAATATTTAGGATTGGCCTTAAACATGTCAGAAGGCACCCCATCGGGGCCTGGCGCCTTTCGTCCAGCCGATCCCTCGATGGCTTTTTCGACCTCCGCTATGTTAAAACTAACAGGTATTATAGGAGGATTAGAAGATGGAGCCTTAAAGGTTTCCAGGTCTAAATTACTCCCATAGATTTTTTCAAAATAGCATAACCAGTCCTTCTCTGAGATATTAAGTTCTAGTACAGAGTTCTGGGTACCAGCAAACAGGGGAGTATTAACAATTGCCCAAAACTTGGAGCTATCTTTCAAAGTGGCATTATCCATTAAACTGTCCATGCATCTTGTTTAATTTCCTTTTTACGAACCTGGACTGCTTTAGAATAATCTTTCCTTAGCTGAGCGACTAGACATTTGTTCCTTGGGCTATCATTCAGAGCCTTTTTAAGTAAGTTATGGGCTTTGGAGCAATTATGATCAAACCATCCAAATGCAAGTTTATTTTTAACAACTCGGCTATCAATTGTAAGTTCAATGGCCACTTGGGAACAGATAGCTTCATAAGACGATATTACATCCCCTCCATAATTGAGCGGGTCTGAACATATGTTTAAATCCGAGCCGACCTTAGTTATAATAGTGTGAAGAAAGTCTTCAGGGGTGACCTTGCTCCAGTTTAATCTCCTCCCCTGGTCTTTGATTATTACATCGGGAGTAGTAAGGGGCCGAACTGTTTTATCCAGGAGGGAAAAATCATTAGCCAAATCAATTACCACCGGATTGTGGTCACTAAAAGATGAACGTATAGCATTATAAAAAATCACATATTTTAAAAGCCCTGAAGATAAAAATATATAGTCAATTATAGATTCACAATCCCTAGCAATGTACGTGGGAACACGGTTACTCTTATCAAAAAACCCTGGCTCAAACAATTCATTATTGGACAAGAGAGACTCCAATGCTTCCCCCTTAGAGCTATGTTCAAAATGTTGAGGGGATGTGAAATCTGGGCCATCATTATCTCTGTAATGGCAATTTAGACTACATAAATGTACATTAAAATCTCCCATCAAAATATAGTGACAGAAAGTTGTTTGATTTTCCTTATAAGATTCTAAAAAGTTTAACAAAAAATATAGATACTCATTAGGAAACTCCCCAAGCTGCGAATTATAACATTTGACAATAATTAGTTTAGTGTTATTTGCCAAACTTACTTCCAAGATAAGGCAATTATGGGAGGTACAATCAACCTTTAAAACTCTTCCTGTAATATTTACTGAAATCAGGAACATAAGACCTCCTCTGTCTCTCCCTGCTGTCGAACTCAAGGCAGGGACGAAAAAGGAAGTATAACCATCAATCCAAAAGTCACAATCCTTATCCCAAGTCTCTTGGAAAGCGACGATATCATACTGTTTAACAAAATGTAACCAGTCGCAATCGTCCCTTTTTGACCGCAAGCCTGCAATGTTCCAACTTATCAACTTTCCCCTTTCCCCCACACCATTGGGGATACTTGCCAAATTACATAGAGAGTTTTCAATACTCAATAATGTTTGAACAGATTTCATGGATCCTATCTCAACCGAACTATCCCTTCCCTGGCCCTCAGAATCCTCACGTCAGTCACAAGCCTCTAGGTCCGTAAGTACCCCAAATCTATTGTGAGTGAAGATGTTAAAACCGTTCCCACAGGGATTGTCATCATTATAGATTTGTGGCATAGCAAGGGACCGGGGCTGGTTAAAGGTGTAAGGTCTCACTCTCCCACGATTAAAAGGTGCTTTAATTAACTGCGTGTAAAAGTAACCCAGGGGGCACGCACAGACACTATTTGCGTCATAGGCCAATGATGCTGCCCGTAACAATACTGTAGCAGCATGTTGGGGGTGTTTAAAATTTACTATCACACAGTCCCCACTACAGGTCTTTCGGGACGGGCCAATCCAGTTAATCCTTCTAGTTAATAGAATTTGATCTGAGAAACTAACCGGGAAGCCACATCTTCTATTAAGCCATGACACTGTTTTATTTTTTAGTGACTCGTGCGATTCCTCATAAAACTGGGCAGAGTGGCTATCAGGAGGAGGAACATTTGTTAAGACAACCACGTATGGAGCGCAATCAGGGGGAAGATTCATGAAGCCGTTTGTTTTTCCCTGTCTAAGACTTGAAAAACCATCAGATCCAAGAGAGGGTTGTACAGAAGGACCAATAGGTAATGTGAGATCAGGGGGAACGATTTTAGGAGCGATTGTAAGATGGGAAGGGGGCTGCAGATTATCGCGAATCGTTCCCTGCTCAACTCCGGCAGAATCCTTTACAGCTGCCTTCGCTCTTTCGGCCATGGCCAGATGGGTCGCTACAAGGTCTCCAAGCCTCTTAACTTCCGAGGTAGCAATATCTAATTGAAGCACAAGAGGTTGGATGTACTCAGTTATTTTGGCCACAAGTTTGGCTTCTAAGGTACATACCAGTGAAGCAAATTGCTCCGGAGATAAGTTAACACTGGCTGCAGTATTTCCTTCCTGTGGGGCAATTCCAACAGGACAGCTAATTTGACCTGAATGGGAAGCTTCCGCTCTTTCTTTACTATGCTTACCCCCTCGTTTACTTTGTTGTTTCCTACATGCTCTCACTGGTCTAGGGGTAAGTGATGCTTCCTCTATATCAATGACGGATGTATCTTGGAGATCCTCTTGAGGCTCAGGATGAACCCAAGCTTCAACCGTTGTAGCCTCCCTATCGGCCAGATCGAGTGTATCATCTGTGGTTTCCACCGAGGGATTAAAAATTGCTCGCGGAGAGGCAGATGGCCTCCCTTTGCCAAGTGAGGTTCTCCGATCATTGTTAATTTTATTTACAATTTTGACCAAGTAATTATCAATAGGGCCAACCCCAGATAAAAACTTGTCATGCTTAGCAGTTGACATGCTCAATACTGGGTGATATAGCTTTGCAATAAGGATGGATCAATAAGCAACTTCCCCCAGCGGCAAAATAAAAATTACCTAATACAAGGGTTCCAGAATACGCAGCATGGATGATAACACTAATGCAACGTCATATAGAGTCCACAATATACAAGAATCTCACTTGAGCTAAACGTCTAAGAACTTCAGCGACTAACAACGAAAATCCGTGGCCCAGCCCGGCCTCGATCGGCCCCGGACGGCCCGCCCTTTGCCCGGGCTTAGCCCGGCCGGTCCCGCGCGCGTCCCGCGATGCGGAGGGAGCCTTCCGCTTAAGAGCGCCTCCGGGCGCGGAAGCGAGAATGTTTGGGGCGGGGCAACTGCAGGGGCTTCTGGGGGCTGTAGTCTCCTGCCTCCATTACCACGAGGACCGCAGCAGCCACCCCAGCAGGAATCGCCAATAAAGCCTCGGGCGCCACACAGCCAAGCGTCCCCCACCAAGGTCCAGGTAGAGCAAGCACTAATTCAGAATAATTGAGTCTCCCGCTCCACCGAGGGAGCCTTCCGCTTAAGTGCGCCTCCGGGCGTGGAAGCGAGAATGTTTTGGGGCGGGGCAACTGCAGGGGCTTCTGGGGGCTGTAGTCTCCTGCCTCCGTTACCACGAGGACCGCAGCAGCCACCCCAGCAGGAATCGCCAATAAAGCCTCGGGCGCCACATAGCCAAGCGTCCCTCACCAAGGTCCAGGTAGGAGCAAGCACTAATTCAGAATAATTGAGTCTCCCCATGAGTGATGAGCAGTCGGCAGTAGGGATAGCCTTTGGCAACCTGGAGAAACTGTTTATTCTCACAAAAAGTTACATCTTTCATGTCTTGGGTCTGGGAAAAGAGCTCATGTAGTCAATACATATTACTTGCCATGGTCCCTCCCCTGGTGGTCGTTGTTGTAGGGTACCTTTCTTCTTCTTGTGTGTTGGCTCATGTCTTGAAAAGGACAAACAAGTGTTAATATGATTCTGTAGGCCCTTTTCCCAAGAGGGCCACCATTTGAGGTTAAGTAACATATCTTTAGCAATTTGTACCTTGGGGTGACTATAGTTTCCATGAGACATGTGTAAAATCATTTTCCATATGTGAATGGGAATTACAAAGTGTACGTCCCTTAATTGATCTTGTTTTGTGTCCACATGTTTCCCCTTTTCCTGAGTTATCTGTGTAGTGTTAGGGTGCCACAACAACCTGCCATAGGTGAAAGTTTCTCCATTGTACTGTGCATACCACATGTCCTTCCCCTAGAATGTTTGTGATTTCAGTATCTTTGCTCTGCAGTTCTCTTAACATTCGGAATGTTTCTTTTCTTGTTGTGTGCAGTGTATGCTGAGCTTGTGTGATGGTGTGAATCTGCTGTGAATTTACATGATTGTTCTCAAGGGGAAATTCCGTACTCCGCCTAGCTCCATCCAGCGAGGGCATCTGCCCTTACAGTCTCTGCTGCAAAACATCCTTGCTTGCAGAATGCTTTTATTTGTGTCACATTAATCCTGTCAAAGCGGTATGTTGTGCCATTGCCATTCTCCAGAGAATTTCATATGTGACCGGTCCTCAGTGTTAACCACGGAATCCTCGTGTGGCCCAGCCATTGATGTAGATGGTGCAGCCTTAGAAAACAAAGCCTGAGCCAGTGACACTGTTTCTGTGGGTTGTGTCTCTGGCACGTGCTCTTTGCCATGCATTAAAGCCATCACAAGTGCTGACAATTCTGCATATTGTGCAGATCTGTTGTTGGAAGCCATTATCATCTGTGTAGGGGTATATGATGAATATCCCTGTGACTCAAATATATTTAGGTTCACTATGTGTGAGTCTGTTACATATGTTGTGTACACGGGCAGGGCTTATTCCTGGGGACATGGTTTGAAAATTGGATGAGACACGATAGTGAATTCCAGAGTGCATTCGTGATTAGTGTCCTGCAATGAGATGCCAGTCAGGACACGATCGGAAGGTTTGACTGGAAGCCACCCTACGTCTCTGCTCTGTGGAGCAGCTGTCTATTTGTCTATTCTGATGCTGCTGACATTCCCTAGTTGTGAAGTCCCTGATATTACAACTTTCAGTGGTGTGTGATGGGTCTTAATCCTTATTTTTTGGTTCCCAATAATGTAGTGGGACTTGGCCAGTGTCCAATACACTCCGCTCTCAGCTGGTGTGGTGCACATCCAATGGCAACATGTTTGTCTCCCAGCAATTGTGATATCGTCACTGCCATGGTGTCAGCTGCAGGAATGGGTCATGAATAATATGGGCATACAGGGCTGGGGCTAATTAATGCGGGTGCATCCTGTAAACTGTGTTTTAATGTAGCATCTGCATCAGTATGTTCTTCTAGCCACATCCATGTTTTTGCCATGTAACCGGTCCTACAGGGGTAGAACATAGACTGAAAACAATGGTGTGAATGTTCTTGAAGAAAACAATATTCCAATGAGGGACTGAAGGCCTCTAACAAATGTGGGTAGGGGAAAAATCATTATAGCCTGAAACCCATCTTATGCAATGAATCTCTCTTTCTGGTGTATCAAGAGGCCCCAAAACTTTACTGAGGGACTTGCTAATGTCAATGTGCCTTTATTTATCAGTAGCCCACCCTGCTGTACCACCAGAGACAAGTAGTCATTTACATCCTGTATGAATCTTTCATGGCAGGTTATATTTGCAAGAGTTTCTGCTACTATCCTGTGGAAAATGGTTGGTGGCTTTCTCAGACCCCGAGGAAGCACATTAAAGACATACAGATTCCCGCATAGGTTGAAGGTGGTATGTTCTATGCTACTTTTGTTGAGGGGGCAACTCTAAAATCCCTTTCTCAAATTCAGTGAAGAGTATATTGTGGCTTTGGGACTGATCTTTGTAATGAGCTCCAGAAAAGCAGCAGCTACCTGTGCCATAGAGGATAGTACTTTATTTAATTCTCAGTAATCTATATGGTAATCTCATTGTCAATTAGTGCTTGACTTTTTTGCTGTTGGCCAGCAGTTGGCATAAAACCTCACCTATGCAAGTGCAATCACATTGTGCTGCAATGAGCTGCTGGTTCTGGAGCCAAGGGTTGCTCACCTCCTGGTGCTTACTCCAAAGCAACAACAGAAGGCGAGCAAATCTTGGCTCCACTTGCAACGACAGATAAGAGAGAGATGAAGCAGCTACACTGACCTGGTCCATACTGGCACTGTTGTTTAGACATTTTTGATTTGTTACGGATGATTCAGAATGGTGTGTTAGTATGACCGGTAGATTAAAAGCAAATTAAGTTGCTCTGAGAAGTAATGTTCATTCCAGTAACGAGCAATGCCATTATTGTTGAATCCCTTTTGAGGTATATTGAAGCGCTCCCTATGGATGACCCCCCATAATTCCTGTTTGCAAAATCTGCATCAAGCAGATTGATTGAGGCAGTGAGCTCACTTGTTGACAAAAGGTCTCACTGTACTGATAAGTCAGCACCTTGCAATAATGTGAAGCACAGTAGACACAGCTTCCCGACTGAAGACAAACACTCTCAGAGGTTCAAAGTATCCAGATCAGGTTTAATGGGAGCATCACTGCTACAAATGGCAAGTGCAAAAACTCCTCCTCTCGGCACAAACTAAGGGGCATATTATCAAGCGAGGCGGTGCAATTATCGCTGCTTTAGCGGCAGAAAACTGCCGCTAAAACGGCGATAATGGGCTTGATAATATGCTCTATGGAATTCCAATTGAAGCCCATGTTAGATGTGAAGGACATCTAACATGGGCTTCAATTGGAATTCCATAGAGCATATTATCAAGCCCATAATCGCCGTTTTAGCGGCAGTTTTCTGCCGCTAAAGCGGCGATAATTTTATCTCCTGTCTTGATAATATACCCCAAAGATGTTTATATCTCCATAGTCCTCCCCAAACTCCTCATAACTCTTTCTCTATTTCCAGGTTACACTATCGCCCTTGTTAGGAAACCCAACAAGTCTGCACAAGTTGCAGAAGCTTATTCTCAGAGCCTGTTCTTTTCTTGCTCTTTCATGTCAGAGAGATTTTGCGGTTGGAGGGATTATTTGTTTCAGCCGACTTTGTGTTGTTGGATTTATGACCACAAGTTGAGGAAGGGGTGTATTTATGAACTGACTTGGTTTTGACCAGTCTCAGTTGACACTTGACCTGGTGATCTTTGTAATATCTGGGAAAACAAGAATACATTTTGTTGAGCTCGCGCTGGGCAGAGGTACATCATGTGTTTTTGCTGTTACAGCAGATGACATTAACAATAGACATACTACAATGAAAATAGAAAATGGCACTACATCACATATTGCCTTTTGCACATACTAGAGTCAGGCTACATTCTCCTTTCATACACAGTTGAGCAGACACTGGGATTCAAACTTGGTTCCTGAGTTCCAAAGTCGGCATGAGTGCATTAAAATCCTGCCACAGTGCTATGGGATTTCTCATGGAAGTGGGTCATGTCATACGGGGGACGGCCTTGCTTGGAACTTATTTGCAATTCCATCACTGTGAGTGCTCAGGACTGACTGCTATGAAACATCGAGGAAGGGAATTATAAGTGGATGTTGCTTTCACCTCTCAACCTATAATGCCTTAGCGGATGCTTGCTGTCCTCTAATAACCATTTTGCCTCTTCATTCAGACTCTTAAAGCAACAACAATGCTCTCAGCACCCCCTCCGATAAAGTCCCTGGACTAATGGCCATTTAACCTCAGACTGGGGCTCTCCAGTAGGGAGTAGCTTCAGTCATATTGTAGAGTCAGCATAAAACCCATCTCTATGCACACCCGTCGCTCTTAGGGCGTCACCTGCAACAATCAACAAGGTGATGGATGGAATGCTTGAATGAATCTCAGCTGCTGTTGGTTACTTGTGCCGCATTCCAGTCCATCATTTTTCACTCACCATTCCACTCTGAACAAAGGTCTGCCTAACGCAAATCAGTACTGACCCTGCTCCTCTAGGGAACAGCGCATTTCCAACTGCCAGGTGAGTACCCCTCCAGAAGGGACTAGTGGCAGCTCCTCCACGATGGTGGAGGAGCTTTGCCCTACAAGAAAAATAAGATGATAATAACACCAGGTTATTTTCATGTCATTTTTCCCTAGCGATCTTCAGGTGCGGGGCGGGGCATGGCTGGGCTGCCCAGAGAGCAGGGGATGAGTGGTGGCACTCCCGAAGTGCCCATGACTGCTTGGCCAGCCGTCTTGGGCCGGCCAAACAGTCCAGCGCACTGTGCATGTTCCCCAGCAGGCTGTAATACACAGCCTGGTGAGGAACATGCCCACCCTCCCAATCTCCGTCTTAGTCCCAAGCCATTGCGCTCAGACCAATCACAATGCTGCATTGTAGCGTTGTGATTGGCTTAGGGGAGGGAGCCTGGGTGCTTCCTGTTCCTGTGTCTGCAAGAAGGACAAAGAAGATGTGGCGGCCGGTAAGGTAAGTTTTTAGTTTTTTTAGTTTTTCCGTTTCTCTCTCTTTTTTTTTTTTACCGCTCCATCATCCCCCTGCCACGCCCACCTCTGATGTCCAGTAGCAGCTGCTACTGGAAGAGACCACAAGCAACCCCATACCGATTGTGCCCTAGTTGGGGCTCATCAGTAGGGTATATCTTGAGCCCTATGGCACAGTGAGCATAGGACCCACATTTGGGCATAGCCATCACAGTTGAGTCATTAACTGCAACTAACAACCAGATGATGGATGGAATGCTTGGATTAATCTCAGCCACTGGCAATCTCTCAGTCTGCATTCCAGTCCATCATTTATTTTGTCCACCGTGCCACTCTAGACAAAGGTCTACCATATGCAAATCAGTACCAACCCTGCTCATCATGGGAACAGTCCGTGCTGAATTACCAGACGAGGCACACCCCAGAAAGTCTCACAAGCAACCGCAGACCATTTTTAGCTCTAGTTGGGGCTCATCAATAGGGTATAGCTTGAGCCCTACGGTACATTGAGCAGGGAACCCACACCTGGACATACCCACCACACGTAAGGTGTTAACTTCAACAAACAATAAGGTGATTGATGGAATGCTTAAATTAGTCCCAGACACTGGTGATCTCTTGGACAGCATTCGAGTCCATATTTTACTGTCCACCAAGACACTCTAGACAGAAGCCTGCCTTATGCAAATCAGTACCGATCCTGCTTATCGTGGAAACAGTCCTTCCTGAGCTGGCAGGCGAGGTACCCTCCAGAAGCGCCCACAAGCATCTCTAGACTTTTTTTGCCACTTGGGACTCATTAGTTGGGTGTAGCTTCAGTTCTATGGAAGAGTGATCATGGGACCCACATCTGGACGTATCCGTCGCACTTAGGGCATCATCTGCAACAATCAACAAGGTGATGGATGGAATACTTGAATTAATCTTAGCCACTGTTAATCATTTAGGGCTGCATTCCAGTCCATCATTTTCACCCACCATGCCACTCTAAACAAAGGCCCACCATATGCAAATCAGTACCGGCACTGCTCCTCATGACGGCCTGCTCTCCCCAACTACCAGGCAAGGCCCCCTCCAGAAGGGACCGCAAGTAACCCCAGACTGATTTTTCTCTAATTAGGGCTCGTCAGTAGGGTGCAGCTTGACTCCTGTGGCACAGCGAGCATGATAAATGGCCACAGTGTATGCCCATGTCTGGGCATACCCGTCACACTTAGGGAATCAGTCCCTTTATTTGAGGCATAATGCCGATGTCTCTACGTAAGGGATCTGCAAGTCTTCTTTAGAACTCTTTAACATACACCCACATACAAGATGTTAAAAGATACACAACATTAACTGCTAATTACTTGACAAAGAAATTGAAGGCGTTCAGCAGCATTGTCATGCCTGACGTTCAGTGAATATGCAAATTCGATGGTGGGAGGCACACACTGCATTCGAAAACAATGCACCAGGTGTATTAATGTGTTGCACCATAGACAAAAAATGGGAAAACATTTTTAATTGCTTGTGTCCAGAGCAGGACAGCCTTTTGCGTTTCATCAAAATCACAGCTGTGTGTGAACTACCCAACAGCCATTAACACTCAGGCCATACCATGACAGCGGTTTACATGGTTGTGTAGGCGCAAAAGGATACCCCAAAATTGAGACACCCCAACATTTTATTTCACCCAGGTTTCCCACATTTACTTGATCAGAGACAGTGTTAAATCTTAATTTCATGAGGCAATGTCTCGTGTTAAGCCTCTCACAAAGCATAAAAAATCAATCAAATCGCAATTCATTAACTTGGATTGAATGGACCAAATCTATAGCTGAGTTCTAGATCAAAGAACAGTTGAAGGGTTTTATTGCAAAACTCAAAATTAAACGATACACAGTCAATTCCATGAAGACTCAGAAATGTAAAGTTATACAAAGAGTATGCAAAAGTCAGAAAATATTCGAAGTCCCACTTAGCATCAAAATAAAAACAAGCATTGGCATTGCCAATAGGTCTCGCCTTTGGGACTGTATAAGTGGTTAGTCATGCTGCACATTATCCTGGGTGCTCTGCCGTTCTGCAGAAATAGCGATCAGAGTCACAGTGTGGGACGGCTGATAGAGGAAAGGAAATTCAGACAACGGGAGGGGGACGGGAGCATGGTGAACACGGCGGGAAGGTGGGTGAGAGCATAGTGAACACAGCGGGAAGGGGGGCAGGAGCAAAGCAGAAAACTGGAACTGAAAGTACAGCGGGAGGGGGGCAGAAGCAAAGGAAATGCAGACAACGGGAGGGGGGGGGGGGCGGGAGCATGACCAGGAAAGAAAATTATATTCCAAATTACTTTTCTACTTACATCCAAAAAATGCCTCTCTGTGCCATGTATAAAAGAGTAAAAACCGAGCAGCCCTGTGACGGCAGTCAGAGCAGGCACGGATCTGTGTGCTGCTCAAGCTCCCTGCTCTGGGTGGGTGTGCACTGGCGGTCCTTGACTAGGAGGCAGCAGTGACTGTGGCAGAGGACATCCTGCTGTGTGACGCGCCCCTAGAGCAGTCTCAGCCATCTTGGGGCACTTTGGAAGGGATCATTAACATGATGCAAGACTCATATTTTCCAGTCGACGGAGGCGAAATGAAAACGCCAATTAAGAACATTTAATAACAGTAGCCTTTCCTCGCTATTATGGCACAGCAATCCCAGATGGCCCCGACGTGACCTCTCTGCGCTGTTGTGCAGCGTGTGGATGTCATGCTGAAGTAGCCGAGGAACAGTGCGTACATATTAAACACGCGTGCCTGCCAGATCGATGCGAGGTGCTGTGTAAATGTATGTATAATACCCGAGATCGTCCAAGTGCATTAATTAAAAAAATACCATGAAACCGGATGCTGTGGTAGGGAGAGTGGCACCCGAGTACGTTAATTTTGAAAAAATTAAACCGGGTGCCCGAGTGCATTAATTAAACAAGACAAACAAGCGCGGCCGCTAAAGCGAAAGCGACCGTGCTTTAAAGGCACGAAACACGGTTGAGGGGGCAGGGACCTGCACAACGAAGACAGCTGGAATAACAAGCGCGGCCGCAGTAACCTGATCTACGACGAGGAATGCAGCACGTCGCTGCTCGCTCCTGAGACCCAAACGCCGTGGGAGTGAACATTTGAAGAAGAGGTGGGACATGCACCCGCCTTTGGCCATTTGCGGGCTTTCATTATTGAAAGCCACACGCAAAAACCATTCAAATGTGTGGGAGTTGGCAGACCCACAGGAGAAGTTTTGGAGAACTCACAAGAAGCCTCCCATAGAGTAGCGCATGCGCGCTGCGCTAGGCTCGACCTAAAAAGAACTGGACAGCAGCCCTAGTAGAACAGAAACGTCTTCTAGCTTACCCTCAAAATCGCGGATTTTTCTATTCAATTCTTGCATAGAAAATAGGAACTTTTGGTGAATTATTAAGATGTGAGCAAATGTATCATTGCTTCAGCAAATCAGAGCGCAGGAAAAATTAACGTCATTACCTTAGTATCTAAGCACTATCCCAATGTCTTGAATAGTTATTCAGCACCCTCTGTTCTATTATCATCTGGAGTTGTTCGAACAAACGCGAAACAATGACAATGAGACGTTCCTCGTACGAATAGAACACAGGAAAGAAATTAAAGATATGGTTACATGTAAAAAATTACATCAAACTGTGGAAGGTTCACCATGAACAGAACAATAACAGTGAAAAAAAATAGTATGACTTTAGCTGCATTGTGTACTGCAGGGGCCTGTTGGAAGAAGAAGTGCATAAGGTGGAGCCCAGATGAGTGACAGAAATGTCTTCCATCCTGTTCAATATGGTGTTTGAGCAGAAATGTAGCGTGACTAAAACAATTTAGAAAATATACTTCTACACATTATAGAAATCCCGTTTCAAAAGCAATTGTATTAATTCAGCCTGTAGATGTGAAATAGTGTGTGAAATTGCATATTGCACATTGTTAATGATGCACAAAAATATAAATCCATAACATTATTTCACAGTTTGGCCTCAGAATGTCATTATGGTTTATAGTCCAGGCACTGCACACCCTAAACTGTACATAAACACCCCTTGTACACCAGAGGCTGTAGTCAGTAGTGCTTCTGATTGATTCAAATTAAGCAGGAAAAAAATAAGCCCAGGAGACAGAAAAAGAGGGCAGCTTTGGTTGTCCACAAATTCAACTTACTTCAAGTAACCGCTGTAGCTGATTACCTTTGTCCCAGTCGGCTTCCGTAGCAGGTGGCTAGTACAGGGAAGGCGCTCTTATAATGACAAGAGTGTGGAGTTACCGGACGAGATCACATGACATCGGGTGTTTTCTGCAGGCAGTCATTAATGTTTTACAACATGCTGGGTTAAGGCTAGGAAAAAAAGACAAGTAACTATTCTTGTTTAGTTTTTTTTTGTCTAGAACATTTGCTTGAAAATACACCTGAAGTAACATGGATGAGTTTCCGGGAGAAGCAGAGGACGGCGCGTTTACCAATATTCCCCTGGGCAATGACACAGGTAGGCGGGCTGAGTACTTGGGGTCATGCCCTGAGTGCACTGCTGCCGACTAGATTGTAGACCGAGCTATAAACTACTATTTTGGTAATTCTCCTTTCTCTCTCTCCCTCTCTTTTTCTCTCTCCCCATGCCCTCTCTCCCAATTTCCCAATATCTCTTTCCGATGTTCTGTCTACCCCGCAGTCGCTATGAACAATGCTAGTCGCTTTCGGCTGTAATAAATAGATTGCACCTTGGTGTATACCAGAAGCCAAAAGAATGGTTTCCATTAATAGCACAAGTCGTACACCCATCAAGTATTTTTGTTTGTTGGTTAAAATGCCTTCTGTTTTCACGCACAAAATATGTTCACGGTGGCATAGGAAATTAGATTCCAACATCAGCTGTTATTGACTGTAATTTTATGTCATGTTATGCTATGTTTCGTTGATTGTATAGCGTTGATACCGCCGTAAAGTCACTTCAAGGCGCTAGGCTGGTGGTGGCCGGAAAGATAAAAAAGAAAGTCTAGGAGAGAGGAAAGAAGCAGACACGATACAGAAATTGAGGCTTAGATTGTCCAATGCTTCGACATTTTGACAAATTACAATCACATTGTAATCGGGCAAAAAAGAGATGCTTTTTTCTGCACAATTTTTACTGCTTCGCAATACGAGTGGAGAAACACATTTTGTTGTAGTTCATACTAAGTAAACTTTTTAGTACCAGTGCAAAAACAGTAAAAAAAAAAAAAAACAAGAGAGAGAAAAAGCTACAAAAATGAATATGACACGTGTGCTTCTAAGTATTTTTATTTTAAATAAAATGTTGTAAATCAACTATTTTAACAAATAAACATCTGATTTATTAATTTGATTTGGGGCCACATATGCTGCATTTGTAACAGAAAAATAGAAACATACTCAGTTTGTTATAATTTATGGCGCGCTTTAGAGTTGGGTGGCATCAGAACATCCTCAGCTTAGTGGAGGAAATGGTAAGTGGCCCGTGGAGGATGCCCCACTTATGGAGAATGTGCTGGGAGAGAGACCTCGATCATAGGTATAATATGCTGTTTCTAAATCTGCCAGTTGCTCCTCTACCAGACTAGGGTTTACTTTTCTTCTTTACCACAGAAAATGCTGTTTTTTAATGTTTTTCATACCTAATTTTGTGCTTGCAATATTGGTATGAAAAACATTGTCAGCACTCACAAAAATACATCTTTGTTGGGTTACATGTTTGCTACACCTTCCAGTCTGACCCACTTCCCTGGAAACAGCTCGGGTCTCCCATTGGACCTAAAATTAGAATTATGGAATATATTCCGAATTTACAGATTTTCCACTGCAGAAGTCTCCGTCTGTGAACGTTAAATTTGCTACTATTTGCACACCTGTGTTCAAACTAAGGGTTTCCTTTAAAGTTTGATGGATGGTCCATCCGCCAAAATCATGGTTTCCTCACATCATTCAGAGGTGCAGAACTGCAGGTATTCTGACAGTGGAACAGGCGCAGCTCCCCCGTAATGGCAGAGGAGCGTCGTCACGCAGCCCGCGCCAGCAGACGGTAAATAAAATGACAATAACACAGTTATTGTCATTTTATTTATGCTGTCTGTCCAAGCCCTGCAATGGCTATAGGGCGGGGCCGGGCATGTCAGGGAGGAGTAAAGTGCATTCATAAGTGCGCATGTGGCTTGGCCGGCCGTCCGAGGCTGGCCAAGCACACATGTTCACTCCTGTTTCTCCAACATGGCTGTGTTACACAGCAGGGTTAGAGAAAAGGCACAGGCTCCAATGCACCGTCTGAGTGGCAAACAAGGCTGCTCAGACCAATCCTGGCGCAGCTCTCATGTGATAGCAGCGTCTGGATTGGCTGTAGAGCCTGTGCCTGACGGCTCATCCCCTTCCGGTCTGAGGGCAACAAGAGGAGCAACGAGGCGGTCGTCAGCGGATCGGCAGTAAAGTCTTTTATTTTTTTTATTATTTATTATTTTACCCCCATGCCCCCGCCCTCCTCCCGCAGCTGCCCTACCACTCAAAATAGGCGGCGGCCACCACTGCAGTGGAAACTCAAATGGCTTGCCTGTTGGAAAGCTTTTACCTGACCATCTGTCCATCACTGGACTGTCTGGTCACAGTGATGCTCACTCAGACCTTTTGAGGGCGGGAGGTCCATTACCAGGGGCGTAACAAACAATCCCGCAGCCACCACGGTGCGGGGGGCCCAGTCTGCAGTATGTAAAGGGGGCCCCCTCAGTTTATCTGTAGAAAGCTGTGTGTGTCATGCTCTAAAGCAGCTGCAGTGTGCAGCCTTCTCTGAGCTCCTCACACTGACCCAGGACTGAAGAGAAACAAAGTAACAAGTTACATTGTTTCTCTTCAGTCAGAGCCAGGCTCGGAAAAAGGATGGGGGTGGGGGGCCCCAGAGAGAGAATTCACCACAGGGACTGCTCCTCTAAGAAGGGACAAGGCAGCACAGAGCTGACTGGGGCAGTGGAATGTTTGCAGCTCCAAGAACAGGATCTGCTGGGACGCATTGGAAGGTAAACAAGCATTTGCAATGCAATTGGTCTCGCATTTGTGAGAGTTAGAGCTATGATGTTGTAAAGGACAATTATTTTACCTATGCGTTTTCTGTTTGGAGTGGAGTGAATGTGTGTGGTGTCAAGTAGACATATGTGGTTTGGACTGGGATTGTTAGTTGTGGAATTGTGTTGTGTGGATTGGATCTTTGTAGTGAAAGAATGTGACATGGTGTGCAGTGTAATTATATGGAGGTAATTATATGGAGAGTAAGTATGTGGTATTCAGTGTACTGGAATTATGTGGAGAGGGAATGAGTGTCATGGAGTGGGATTGTGTGTCTTGGAGTGAGATTATCTGGAATGGTATTTTGTGTTGTGGAGTGGTATGTAGTGGAGTTAACTTATGTGGAGTGCTGTTAAATATTGTAGCATGATGTGGAAGTTAGTGGTGCATTGGAGAATGTTAATATGAGCTCTCATATCAAAATGCTGTTTGTTAGTTCACTAATTGTGTTTTCCCTCAGATCCTCGGCGGGTCTGAGTGACATCTTAGGCATGGCTCGATCAGGAGTCTGATGCACCTTGCGAAGTGTCTTGAACTGTATTGGTTCCTTGAGTGGCACCTGTGGAGGGCCTGCCTTTCTGTGGAAATGCGAACATGACTGCGGGCCAGACACCTGCTCGAGAATCTGTAGTATCTGAGCTTCTTAACAGCCTTGACAGCGGCCAATAGTATATGGAGTTGCAATTCTCAAGTTTAGACAACAGACAGGGACAGGAAAAGTAGCACTTTGTGTAGAAGGTTAAGCTGTGGTAAACCTACAGGCAAAAACATTTGCACATGGGTATTAAATGAAAGGTCTTGAGCAAACACAGCACCAAGGATTTTGTAAGGGGCAGCTGGCTCAGTAAGTAGTCCAAGTTGCCAGGTCAATAGGCAGCTAACTGACCAATAGGAAGTAGTGGTGGTCACCACCTGCACCGCCATCTTATCTACCTTTGATTTCAGGAGATTGACAGCCATCCAATTCTGAATAGAACATTATCAGGGTCTGAGAATACTGATGGTATTGGTAGAAGGCTCCTTGTACCTCAGGACTATCTGGGTGTCACCAGTGTACAAAAAGTTCCCCCAAGAAAATAAATATACAAGTTCAATAAAACAGGCAAGTGAGAGGGCAGAGCCCAGAAGCATGCCACAATTGCACTCCATACTATAAATGAGGGCAGTAAGACAACCTGGAGTTTGAAAAATAAAAAAGACAGGAACGATCCAAAGGCAGACCTGTGCTGCTGTGATCAGCTGGCTTCCAAGATCTCATGCTCGACATTATCGAATGCGTCAGAGAAGGCACATTTCACATGTTTGTTACCATATGCCTTTTTTTGTCAAAAATAGATTTAGCTTTGGGCTCTGTTTTTTCCTTTGTATGCATAGTCACTTGTGAGTGACCTTTTAAGCACATGTACTCTTTTCTTATTCAGTATATCTTTGCATCTGCTTTAATGGTTAGCCCAAAGGAATGTATTCACCACTTGGCTCAACAAGCCGTGTTGAGCGCTTGGTTATAGTTGCCTACTTTTATACCGTTTTGTTATGGGCTGTGGTTGCCTTTTTTTGAAAACTTCACACTATTTCTGATTAAAGTCACCTATTTGAATAACTAACTTCCTACAGTAGTGATCTGACCTTTGCTGGGGCAATGTTTTAATCTACAGTAGAATACATTCTCATTATTATACTAGCATTTACAAGTCTAACACCACCAACTCTCAAGGAAATGAATAATGGACACTGTAGCCTGATAAATCACTGATGCAGATAGCAGTGCGAAAGAGGGTGTGAACTACTGATGCTCTTAAACATGCCAACAATAGGGTGTGGAAAGGGCCACAGACGCATACTGTTCCTAGAAAAGTAAAGAACCAAGGGGCATATTATCAAGAAACGGCGTTAAAATTATCGCCGCTTTAGCGGCAGATAACTGCCGCTAAAGCGGCGATAATGGGCTTGATGATATGCCCTTGAAAATTCCCATAGAAGCCCATGTTCTGGTGTCAACACGGGCTTCTATTGGAATTCTCTGCGGCATATTATCAAGCCCATTATCGCGGCTTTAGCGGCAGTTTTCTGCCGCTAGAGCGTCGATAATTTTAACGCCGTGCTTGATAATATGCCCCTAATATTCTTAGATTTAAGAACATTTGGCAGTGAAGAACAAATCCATAGAACTAGTCTATGGCTGTTAGATCCAAAAGACTGTGCTAACATCATGGAGCCGATTCACAAAAGCATTTATGGGTACGGGAAGTAGTACTGCAGGCGTACTGTTTTACGTACATGCCTTAGTAAATGAGCTCTGAAATGTCCAACTCTCTGCTAGTAGAAGTCCAAAGAGAGCATCGCTGTTTCTATTTGTACTAATTGTATATGAATATGCCTGGAGTATTCCAATTGTATTCCCATTTTAGATGTTTGGGACCAATTCACAAAGGCATGTATGAGTACATAAAAGAGTACTGCAGAAGTAGCACTTTGCATACTCCAAAAAGGCCTTGCTGTGTTCACTTAAAATAGAAAATACAAATACGCTGGTGGAGCTGGAGAAAGCACCGGATCTAGCTTCCACCTCTGAGCTGTCTTTTATCACTCCTCCTTCATTTCCTTGATTCCGTTTACATTTTAATTTGTGCAAAGTCACAAATCTTTGAATCTCTCACCTGTGCAGGCAGGGATCTCTGCTGAGTGAACATATTTTTTTTATTTTTTTATTTATGCAAAGTTATGCATACAAAACATTCGCATAGTGTGACATTTGCTGGTTCTGGTTACACCAGAGCAACCCCATGAGGAGCACAAGCCATTCAGTAATACTACATTGCGATGGTGAGCTCCAAGCAGTAAACCGAAGCCCCAATTCCAATGTCCAAAGGATGTCAACTGCACAATTCGGGAGAAAAACAATACAGAGGGGGGACAAAAGGATATTGGGGGGCGGGAGGGGTCATATATCACTGGCAGAAGGAGCGGTTTTGTAACCTTCCAATTCCTGCTCTGGCAGGGCGCAAATGGTGCCCGCCTTGACCTTTATCAGTCCTCTAGTCAGACAGGGGAGTCCCAGATTGACCCAGGGGGTGGGCGAGAAGGTGCCTTTGCAGCGGTTCCCAGATGTCTCTGGGGCGAGCCTGCTCGGGCATTAACTACCAGTATTCACACAGTTGTTCCTGGCAAAACGCTGCGGGGCATATTTACAAGCCCCTTGCGCCACTTTTCCGTCACTTTTCTCATGTTAAAAGTGACGCAAAAGTGGCGCAAGGGTCTTGTAAATCTGCCCCTGCGTCTTTAATCCAGTCAATAACGCGCGGGCTTCTGAGTGAATATCTGTTAGTGACGCTTATTGCAAGTGTGACAGCCGCACTAATATTGATCGGCGACATGTCTCCCACACTACACGCTATGTTTTCTATTCTTGTTCAAAATGGAAGGATGATGGAAGGCTGAGTGCAGCCTGTGAATTGCTACACACGGCATGATGCCGTTTAACAGCGAAACTGTCAAGGAGTTCAGAAGACCAGCGCTTCGCAGAACTTCTGCATCTTCTAAGAGCTATAAATGACAGGTGTAACAATGTGTCCTCAATTTACCAACCTTGGAAGGATGGACACCTGATTCGTAATCCCTTGGGTTATAACTTTTGATGTGGAGAATACAACAAGCAACAGTTGGGCGCTTCTAGCTCACTCCTGCAGGAAGTACCATTTTCTTCAGCTAGAATTCCTCTAATTTCCCGTCATTTGGTACAAATAAACTATAGCAAAAACGTAAAAAACGTGGACAAGCTGATCTAGGAGAATATCCTCATTTGGCTACAGGACCACAATTCAGTGAGAAGTGGTCTCTCCAGTTCAGAGCTAAGTAGCTCAGTCTGTTTTTACGTCATTTGCTCATCCCATTATCACTTTAGAGCAGGGCTTTAAGTGGGCCGGGTCTCACCGGGTCTGAGCACCGGCAGCAGCCACGGTCGGTAGTAGGAGTAACTGCAGGGCAGTGACGTGGGGAGGGGCAGGGTGGGGGGTAGTAAACTATGGATTACGGAGGTTTACAGGTAAGTTAACATATAAATTAATAAAACGAATTTCGTTGCGTGCACAGCATCGCATTTGACTGGGGGTGAGTGTCTGAAAAGTTTCAGAGCTCCGTCCATCACCTCCTTGTGTTTGCTTCACACTAAAGT
The DNA here is from genome assembly GCF_964204655.1 of Triturus cristatus. Classification (NCBI taxonomy): domain Eukaryota; kingdom Metazoa; phylum Chordata; class Amphibia; order Caudata; family Salamandridae; genus Triturus; species Triturus cristatus. The sequence continues at coordinate 313,707,859 of NC_140582.1, forward strand.
GACAGCAGTGTAACAGTTTTTTGCAGAGCTGGAAACTAAGTTGAGTCTGAAGTGTCAAATTAGTCAGTGAAATGGCCCATGAGGGTCTAGCTGACCTGTGGTGGAGCAGAACAGGGGAAACACAGGCACACACCTGTACACATTGGAAGTCTAGAAGTTTGGTGCATCGCCCGCGCCGGTTCCTTTTATTTTCATAGTGATGTGCAGACATTGTCATCACTGTGCATGTATGCAGCTTATGTTGTGCCACGTGGCAAACTACACTGACTAAGAGACTCTGTGACTCACTGAACTTCTACAGTCCATCCCCTCCATTAACATTGTGGATATTTTACTTTACACCATGCGCATCCACTCCTTTGTCTGTTACCCTCCTAACGCTGTCAAAATTCCACCATCAAGGAATGATATCTGCCTTCTCTCTTTACCTTTATGAACATCTGGGATCCTCTCTTTATTACAGTAGTTTGGGAGGTACTGCCATTGCTCCCTGTGGTGACGCTTAGCACGGCTTTGTGCTTAGGAGTCAAGGTGACATCAGGTGGTAGAACAATGAAATTGTGTAATACAATATTGGAGCTATTCACAAAGGTAAGGTAAACTTGTGAGTAATTTACATGTATAAATTCACTCTTACATTTTAGAGTAACTTTACTACTTTTCACAATTCACAAAATCACATTGTAAAGTTACTCAAAAGTGTAGACTTACACATCTCCACTTTCCAGAAAAGGAGCATAACCTAACTTAAAAGTGTAAGTTGTTATTAAAAAACAAAGGGGCATATTCTCAAGGACTTATCGCCGAGTTAGCGGCACTTTATCGCAGCCAAATTGGCGATAAAGTCATCGCCCAATTTACAAGCAGGTGCCAGCAGCCCATATCACCAGTTTTCCTTCGATAGCAGCCGCAGAAAACATTGCCACCGATGACCCCGGCAACTAACGCTAATGAGATGCAGAGGAGGCATTCCCACTTCGCAACATTCTCAACAACCAGCCAGATCGGTGATAAGATCACAAAACAGTCGATAAGGCACGTTAGCAGCAGGGATTTAACACCTGCTTTTACCTGGTGTAAAGTCAGACGACAACCTGCACCAGAGAAGGGAGCCCAGCCCAGAGCCACACCTGAAGATCAACAGATGCCATGGAGCTACTGATCATGCAGCTTGGAGCCCCAACAGGGCCACAACACCCACTGCCACCCCCCGGACCCTCCCTGCCTTCAGAAAGCGCACCAGCCTCACAGACTGAACACCAGAGAATGTCATTGCCCAGTACAGACTCAAAGGACAACCATCCTCCGCATCCTGACCATCATTGCCCACAGGCTGACGGTACCAACGCAGCGGACAACCAAAATCCCACCTCAGACAAAGCTGCTGGCCGTGCTGCACTTGTTGGCCTCTGGGACCTTCCAACCAACAACCGCCAGAGTCGGAGGGGTCTCACAGCCAGCCCTATCCAAGTTCCTCACACCTGTCCTGGATTCCATCATCAGCTTGGTACCCCAGTACCTTTACTTCCCCCACACTGCGCAGGATCAGCTGGAGACCAAGCAAGGCTTCTACGCCATAGCAGGCTTCCCGCACGTGTTGGGGGCAATTGACTGCACACATGTCCTACTTGTGCCCCTGCCGACACTGCACACAATTATCGCAACAGAAAACACAGGCATTCCATAAATGTGCAAGCAATAGTGGACCACCGGGGAATCTTCACCAATGTCGTCCCCAACTACCCAGGCAGTGTGCATGAGTCCTTCATCTTCCGACAGTCCATCATCAACCAGCATTTTGAGGCTGGCACCTACGCAAATACATTGCTCGTTGGTAAGTGCCAAATGAACACACCACACAACTCAACTTCACAATCATGCAACTCACTACTTTGGGAATGCACACGTCACAAATTCACATACAACATGCCAAACAACATGCCCACCGACCAGACAGTTAACACAACTTACTGTGGTTATCTTGGTTAGCCATGTACACAAGCCATCAATGGCATGGCGCCTCAGCCACACAACAGCAGAATGTGTGGAGAGGTGGGAACCAGGCATGTGCGAAGGAGGCAAGTGACACACGAATGAGCATGTACACAATGGCAAGTGTGGCGTGGATGTGCTGGCCAGACTGCAGTATGCAGACCACAGACATGCCCATGTCAACATTCACTGCTGGTGTCTGGAGTGTAGTGAACAGTGGACGCAACCATGTTACCCCAGGCAGTGGGGACGATTGCGGAAAAGTAGCTGTTACGTCCCATCCTGTAAGCGTGAGCGGAGTGGTCTGGCCCGGTGTACGCCAGGCCAGCGTAGGGGTGTGAAGAAAAAGCCTGTTGCTCTGGGTGTGGTTCTCTTCTGTAATGGCCAACGTGTCTGCCAGGGCGGCGCCTTACAGCCCACCATGAGGCAGACGCCGTGAGCGGCGGTGCCTGCGATCATGTGCGCCTGCTGCACCCCAGGCCTCTAGACCCGTCTTGGCCGCCCCTGCGCAACCAGGCCACACTGCTCACCTGCTGACACCAGCGTGTGTCAAACAGGGCCCACCATGTGCCTGTGCAAGCTCCAAGCCCGAGGCCCGCAACCTTGGCAGCCTCCTCAGACCATCACGGCCTCCGCGACACAGGCACCCAGCACTCCTTTCTCGTTGACGTTCTCCACCGGCCTACACTGCAGGCAAGTAGGTCACACATTTGGAGTCTTGATTATGCAATGGCAGAGTTCACACTTTATGGCTGAGTTGATATCACTGTACTCCCTTTGATGTGGTGCCACCAACTCTGTGCATAGCATCCGAACGACACCTGTCTGTGATCCCTTGCTTACTACTGCCTTCGGCCTACACTGCGGTCGAGTAGGCCACACATTTGGAACTGAGTCTTGATTTCTTCATGGCAGAGTTCATATCATTGTACGCAAGGAGAGGAGTAAGAGGAAGACGCGGTTCAGTCTGGAGGAAAAAAGGATCCTCGTTACGGAGGTGATCGAACACTACCAACCACTAACTCTGTGCATCGCAAGCCAACTACACGTGGTTGTGGGCCCTTGCTAACTACTGCCTTCGGCCTACACTGCGGTCCGGCAGGCCTCACACTAATTCAACCCAGTCCGGACCAGGCAGGACACGGCATCGTCGCAGCTGTACCCACGCTCAGCTCTGGTGCTTCTACCTCCGTCAACCACAAATCATCGCCACATGCCATTCCAACGTCGTGTGTGAGAGTTCCAGGAGGAGCTGGCTGGACAGTGGTTGGCCCTTGCTGACCGCTGCCTCTGGCCTACACTGCGGGACAGTAGGTCACACATATGGGGCTGATTCTTGATTTCATGATGTCCGAGTTCATATATTTATGGCAGCCTTTATTTCACTGCACTCCCTTTGATCTGGTGCCAGCAACTCTGTGCATAGCATCCCAACGGCATGTGTCTGTGGGCCCATGCGGACCGCTGCCTCCGGCCAACAGTGTGGTCAAGTAGGTCAAACATTTGTATCTGAGCCTTGATTTATTTATGGCAGAGTTAATTTCAGTGTACAGGCCTCAGCGCAGACTGCATCCCCTTCCAGCTCTGGTGCCACTGACTCTGTGTCTCGAATTCATAGACACTCTCTGGTTGAACTTTGGTGGCGTCTGAGTATATGGCCTGGGGGTTGTCCTGATCATCATGTAGCTGATACTGACTTGGTGTTAAGAACGACTCTGTAGCATTCATCTCTGCCATATTGCCTGTTTCTGCTTGGTTCTGCCCTCTGCATCATGCCCTGGAAGAACACCTTCCACTGTCCCCCGGAACACTCTGCGACATTCACCTTGGACATCGAGGAGTACCCGCTCAGCTCCCGTGGCCCTACCTCAGTGCACCGCAAGTCAGCGTCCCGTGGCGGTGTGCCTGTGCCAGCCGCAGTGCCTCCGGGGCCACTAACTCTGTGCCGCTCAAGTCAGGAACCCTTGCTGTTTGAACTTTGAACTTCTGATTGTCTGACTACTGTTGTTGTTCTTGCCAACACCAACCACTCCCTGAGGGCTGGCTTACACTCACCCCACACCCATCCAGCACGGGTGTCCCTGGACATGTGACCCTGGCAATAAAAGAGGCCAGGCGCACGTGCCCGTAGCCAGTTCCACAAACTATATAAGTGTGTCTGTGTGCTCATTGTGTATGCATGAGGGCCCCGGGCCCTACCACATTACATTGTGCCGTGTACAGCGGATGCAATCATGTCCCAGCAGGCAGTGGGGTAGCCCTGGGACATGTAGCTGCGTCGTACCCCCCTGTACGCATAAGCGGAGATGAACTGGCATACGGCAGTCCAGCGTAGGGGTGTGGTTCATCAACCTGTTGCTCTGAGCGTGGTAAAGTATTGGCCATGCCAAGGAAGTAACCAATGCGTGTGTCTCTGTTGTAGTGTTGGCGCCACCCGTCCTGCAATGGCCAATCTTGCAATGTGGCATGCCCCAAGTGTGCGGGCGCGGACGGAGGTGTAAATGAGGGAGTGCAAGCTCGCTTGGGTCAGGGATCATATATGCCGACTACTGCGTGTGTTGCTATTACCGCAGCATGAGCCAAAGGTCTACCCCCAACTGCATCGCTAGTTCAGCCAGCCATGAACTCACATCTGTGTCTGCCCTATCCTCACCATTGGCCTACACACATGTGGCTGCCCACCTTCAACGCACAACATCACAGTGTCGGTCTCAGTCTTGTGGACATGTGCAGACAGGCAGGGTAATGATGTGTTATGGGAGTGCAAGTGATGCAACCGCGCAGCGCACACTAGTAAATAGGCTCGGGGGAAGGGAGGAGCAGGAGTGAGGCTACGTAATACACAGTGATGCCTCTCATTTGCTACAAACAGTACATGTCAAACAGGAATCACAAAGTCACACATATCACACACCAATGAACCAGTGAGCCTGCCCACACAGAATGCAGAACCAACTATTGACTCATGTCTCTCTGCACAGGTGACCAAGGATATGCACTCTGCCCTTGGATGATGACACCCCTCCGAGCCCTGAACACACAGGCCCAGAGGCAGTACAATTGGGCCCACAAACGCACCAGGGGCATCGTGGAACGCACATTTGGCGTGTTGAAGTCACGTTTCAGGTGACTGGACATCACAGGTGGAAGGCTCCTGTACAGCCCAGACATCGTGTGCAAGATGATCATTGCATGTTTTGTGTTGCACAACATATGTGTACGCACCAATGCCCCATGGATACGAGCGCCAGATGCATCGGATGATGATGAGGAAGATGAGGCAGGTGGAACACACCCAACAGCAGCTGCAGCAGGAATAGCCCGTAGGAACATCATCAGTGCCAATTTCTTCACATGAGCACATCACATTGTCAGAGTCCTTAGCAATCACGGGACAGTCTTCAAAATGACCACAGGCAAAACATGTGCAAATAAATTCATTCAAACACACATTCCCAGGGTGCATGTCACTCCTCTATACAGGCACGTCACTCTGACAAGTGTAAGTGCAATATGTAGTGACAACAGTCTCAATATTTTAAAATAGATGGTGGGTGTGTCACCTCTGTACAGAGAGGCTGTTTGGGGTGTCACGTTTTCGAAATGCCATTTCTTTGTGTCAAAGGTAGTATGGAATCCCACTCATCAGCGTTTCACATGTGTCCAGTATGATTACACGTAGGCTGTCTTTTGTGACCTACAGTAGACAACAGGCCTTCTTTTGGGGTCAGATATGTACCACCATGATTCAGGGATGCACCCTGTGACTCAAGTGCCATGACATGAGCAACATGGACTTGAGGGGGAATCACTACCCCTACATTCGTCCAGGCTTTCATACTTGATTAATCATAGACATGACACATCTGCGTGTATTAGTTTGTATTATTCACGTTCAGTGTAGTGTTGAAGCGGTCTTTGTCTTGGGCCATGCAGACACCACTTTACAATGTTGCCCCGTGGAGGGCCAGCCGGAGTCCTTTGCGATTGACAAGTTACTCAGAAGGGGAAGAGTCCTGCCCGCAGGCTGATTGCTGTGACATTGATTTGCAAAGAATATATGTCAGTCCATGTCGAGGTGCAAGGTTAGTGTCACTGAGTGTATGGGGGACAGTGGAAGGTGTTAATCCAGGGCATGATGCAGAGGGCAGAACCAAGCAGAAACAAGCCATATGGCTGAGATGAGTGCTACTGCCTCCTTCTTACCACTTAGCAGGGCCGGCTTTAGCGCTGGTAGCGCCCTGTGCGACAATGTCTGTTGGTGCCCCCCCCCCAGTGACCACCTCTGCCACGGATTCCCTCACTAGCACCCTTTAACATTGCCTCTCAAGTCTCCATAACCTCTGTCTCTAAGATTCATTTAGTTTTATGGCACCACTCATACCTGTGTAAGGTGTCAGAGCACTTAACACCAAACACACATTGCACAGAGACAATCATGTGTGTGTAAATCAGTGTATAGAAAATGTTACATCAGACAGTACTCCAAGGTGTAGTGTAGGAGTGATATGTCATCGATACTGGTAGGCAATATAGTTAAAGTTCTTATTCATGAAAGGCACACATTCAGAATTTAAAACGTAACATCATTGATAGGGGTTCTCTTTCATAATAAGAATTGTTTTCTACCCAAATGAACCCTTTTCACAAGATGATGATAATGAAAGACTGGGCAAAAAAACATATAGCTCTAACAAATACCTTGCAGTTTGCAGCAACTCTATGGTGATGGTTAATGGCTCAATGTTCTATATTAAGATTTTGACCTGTAAACGACAAGTAACAAAAGGAGCTCTCTTACAGAAGCAGCAACCCACTGACCTATTTACATTATATGCACTTCAGTTTTCTGCATGGTACAGGATGTTAGCAGCAGGCATTTTAACCCTTTGCGCTACCTTAGGATGAGTCAAAACTTCCACTAGACAAACCTCCGGTCTCTTTCCAGGAAGATGAATAATCCCTGGACTTCTCAATCTCTTGACATTGTAATTGATGTCTGAAAGTTGTCGGAGGCCAGGAACGAGGCAGCAGGTGCTTTTAAAATGTTAATACACATTTTAAGAAATGACGCCCCCACCCCAAGTCGACGCCTGGTGCGGTCGCACCGATCGCACTGCCCTAGAGCCGGCCCTGCTATTAAGGCAGATTCATCCTCATCTTCGTCCTCTGAGGTTTCATGTGCCTCACATCTGGGTAGTGGGGTTTAGTCTGCAGCAGTGTGTGACACTGACACATCAGGGGCCGGAGATGTGGATGTAGAAGTAGCAGCAACATTCATCTGTGCACTGTCTTGTGCCATCACTCCCATGATAAGGATCTGCAGGGCATGAGAGATCCCATCTACAGCTTTCTTGCGTGCAGCCGTGGTAGCCATTCTTTGCGCCTGCTTCCGCTCCATGTTCTCCATGACCTTCCTTATGTTTCCCAAATTACGAATGACATCACTGTAGCCACTCTGACTAGACAGTTGTTGTTGTCTCCGAGTCATGACTCCAGCGATGACAGCCATGGATTGTTGGAGTGCATGGGGCAGACTTTGGGTCTCCGTTGGGGAGTGTAAGTGGTCCATGATGGGACTTAGAAACCCAGGCATGGCACATAGTTTGGCTGACATGAGTCCGACCCCACCCGCACCTGTTCAGCCAGCTCCTTTGGGCGGTCTAACACACGGCGTTGGTACGCCATGTGTTCTTCGGTGAGGTGCTGGGAGTCAGACGTGGTGGTGGGTGCTTCCTGCTGTGTGGTCTGTGCAGGGGGTGGGCTCCCCTCGATGATGCTGGGCTGCCTGCTACTGGAGGTGGGGTGTGGAGGTTGTCCATTAACCGTTGAATTTTGTCATAGTCATTGTCCTGGGGATCGTCTACGACATCACTGATTTGATATGGAGTCTGCTCTGCAGGAGGTGTTGATTGTCCCTCTGCAATGTAATAGGGAGATGCAGTTTCACAGTGTGTTCCATGTATGTTTACGCATTGGCGAAGTTTACATACGGACTGCATGACAATGTACATTGTGGCTGTTTGTGAGGAGATGCCTTTTTGATGCGGGACAGTGGACATTTGTACTGCATCATGGATGTGGGGTTGTACTCGTACATTGTCGTCTCACATTTTTTTTCTCTGCTTTTCTGGTGCATTTTCACACATGATGCGTGGGAATTCCAGGGCTGTTGCTGGTTATCACTGGATTTTGTTTGTGGTTTGGGACATCGCCGCTTTTTTCGCATTTGTGTTTCGCGTTTTTTAGGCATTGCGTTATTTTTATCGTGGTCATTTGATGCGTTATCGTGAGACTATCGCATAGTCCCGCCATGTTGAGAATACAACATTAACACTGCGTTATTTTCCCGCGATGGACTGCGATGTGAAGAGTTGGGTTAAGCTAATTTTGCGATAATTATCACACATTCTGGAGAATATCCCCCAGACAGAAGTATGTCAGGCATCACACATGCCCACCCCAATATAGCCCAACACCCTCCCCTGGTAAATAATGGAGGTAGTGAATTAAATGTAAACCCCGTCGGAAATAATGTTAATTTAAATGAAATAATTTCACATAGTGAAATATATAAATACATATAATTAAATATGAAAAAATATAAAAACAGTACATATTTCTAATTCAATTATAAAATATTGTAATAACCTTTTTTGCATGTAAAAATTAAGGTAACTTAATTGTATTAAACAGACGTAAACTACTTTTAATTCGTTACAACACTTTTGATAATTATCCATGCATTATAAAAATTATGTTTACTTAAAGTGGAATTTTTTTTTTAATATAAAATTGAGAAAAACAATGTAATGTAAATTAATATATTTTTTAATAATTACATTTTTATTTAAAAATGTCAACAGTGCTGGAACATTTTTTTTTCTCTAGTCCGACTTTCAAAGTAAATATATAAAACTAATTTACATTGATACTTATCATTAAAATATTTTAACACTCTTTTTCTAAATTGAAAGTTGTAGTACAAATCGTACTACAAAATGCAGTTTGTGAAAAGGCTCCAAAGACTGTAGCTTGACCGGTCTGGGCAAAACATGCAAAAGTCAGGAACTCCTGAGAACCCGTCCCAAAGCTGCACCAATGGAATTGACACACTGTCAAACTTGGTATAGATAGGGGACAGAAACCACCAGTCGTTTTGCCAAGAATTCTCATAAGCAAATACCCTGCGTCCCACTCTAGTGGAGAACAAAGAACTCTTCTGTGCTATAGGGTGAGTGTAACTGAGATTCAACTCCCCTTTGTCAGGTTTAGCAATGAAAACCTGGGAGTTCTGCAACCTTCTAGGTAGAGCTGCCTTGGTATAACTTGAAGGAAAGAGCTGCCTGAAAACTGAGAAAGTGTGCTGGAAGTACTTTAGCTTGAAGCAAAGCCTGTCTAGAAAGGGAGGAGACTGTGAGTGGCTAAGACAGGGAGAACAGAAGTAGCCTGCTGCAGCCCATGGAAGGATCTGCACTACCAGGGCATTTTGTGAGGCCTTGTGCCCTTGCACTGTGCCCTGGAGTGAAATCGTGTCTTCCCCAGCTCTGTGCCTGTGTGCTGGCACTCAGAGCATCTGCCCTGACTAAGCCACAAAGCAATGAGGACCACAACTCTTTAGGAAACTATTGAAAACCTGGATTTTCACATCCCCTGACTCATTGTGCTCCACACTCATTTAATCATTCTGATTCGCTCTCTCTTACTTACTGAAGCTTAGCTAAATCCCTGTGCAGCACCAGGATGCTCCTTCCGGAGTGACAGTAGCGCTTTACAAATACAACTACAACTGCCGAAGTCCCATGCGGACAACAGATGACAGACCATGCCAAAAGCATCTAGATGGCGTGGCGCCAAGAAGAATCACAAGCATGATAGTGGGTGACCCATAAAACTCCCATAAAACCAAAGACTACCTCTGAAGGGCTAGTGCTATATTAAGATTGCAATTGCATTCAGGAGATATTTCATCCTCTGCCTTGATCACAAGTAAGCACACAGAATAAGTTACAGTAATTACTTGACAAGTCTAAGAACTCCATAGCAAAGCGGGACTTGTTAGCAAGAATGCATTCATTAGACTATCTGTACACGCCTTCTATTTGAGTGAATTAACTGGATAATATGTTCCCGGGAGCACTTTATAAATTTACAACAGCAATGAAGGACATTACTAAAACCTCGCAATTGCTATTTTAGATAAAGGACTCTCCGCGGGTTAAGGAACTATCGCTGGCTGGATTTTGCGTTCCACAAGCCCTGTATCTTTGAGATAGACCTTGTATGACTGCCAATATCTAATGGAAAGGTCTCTGAGCCAACTTTACTCATAATGGCAAGAAACAAGACTGAGAAAGAAGTTACAGCAATAAAACCTTTACAGTGAGAGTGGGGAATGAGAGTCTAATAGGCTGTTGTAGTGTATAAGTAGCAGTGTAATGTCAGGAGTGACAAAATACAGAGATACAACTTGACAAAGTGCACTTGGAACATTTTACCTTCCTATTCTCTCAAACAAAATCATAATACACTGAGGTCCAGGGCCACCTTGATCATTGTCAGCTGATATTAATGAGCTGCAGATGAAGGAAGAGAAAGATGTACCAAGCAAAAGCACCTGCACACATTACAAATATTCAGGTTAGCATGAGTCTCTGTACAAGATGCCGTAGGAACAGCTCCGACCGAGGGTAGGAGTCGTGTCCTATGGCATCGTAATCGGGCCCTTTGAACATGTGGCTGGTTTTCACTCCAGGGGCATAACACAGGCCACCTCAGGCCCCGCAGTGCGGGAGGGCCCAAGCTCCAGGGGGCCCCCTCAGCACAGCACTCTTGACGGAGAGCTCTTGATTGAGCCCGGAGGGGGCCCCTTCATGTTCCTTGCAGGGAGACCCCCTCAATTTTCGTTACGCCAGTGGTTCACTCCAGCGCTCAACCCGCAATGAGGGCTAATCCCAATGCACATGCCATTGGCCAAGAGCAGCGGGATGCACATTTGTACTCACCCCCCCCCCACACTCTCCCTCCAGTGGCTTTCTCCAGCTGCCCACAACCAACAACTGTACAGGGAATGGTTGGCTGCTATGCTTGATGTTTAGCCGAGCACTGTTTCCAATTCCTGGGATGGGCCATGCCCACCCCTAATCCAGATATCCAGTGGTGCAAACAATGAAACAGATATCTCTAAATTAAAACCCTTCAAGGTCCACTGGCATATTGTTTTCTAAAAGTAATTTCTCAAAAACTACTGAAAACATTTATATCAAACCAGCAAAGGCACCTCTCTAAACAAGCTTCTAGTGTCATGCTAAGTTTGGTGCAATTATGTTCAGTGTTTCTTTTCTGTAGTGGAGAGGTAATGTTCCTATGGAAGCTAAAATGGGAAGTGCACAATACTTGCCAAGCAGAACCTAAACCGGATAAACATACAATTTGGAAATTTCAGACAGATTAATCAAATTACACCAAAATCAGTTGCGGCTGGTGCAGGTAAGAGCAGTGTGGGGGATAGGGGGTGTGAAGCTGACAGCCGACGAGCAAAAAATAATATTTTTCAAAAAGAAACCTTCTTACTTTGCGCTCGCCATGATTGGATTTAAAATGTTTAGGCTTTGTTTACCTTTCATAAATACAATTTTGATAAAATGAAGCATGATTGTTAGGGCCAGTGGATCTATGCCATTCTGTGGCTGCAGCATTTACCACATAATTATGGATTTCCCTGGAGCGTTAATCACATAGTTTTACATTTACCACATTTGCCACATAATTTGCATAATTTTCAGATTTCACAAAAAAATAGTTTCTAGCTCAAATGGATGAAAATAATACTGCCAGAAGATATGCTGCATAATCTGTGCCTTTTGCTGCATAATTTAGATAATTTGGCTGCATAATTTGGTCCTCCGTGTTGTGTAATTCTAGTAGCCCTGACAACAATAAACCTCTGCAGAGTGAATTGGGGGGCTGTGTGTACGTGTTTTATTAAAGATATGCAGCCTCATGCATCAAGCCAAAATCCAGTCGGTAAAATACCGAATCGGAAAATTCACCCGTTAGCGATGACAAAATACCTACTTCAAATGCATGAACCCAAAACGTGAGCAAATAACGAATCGCAAAAAATAAATCCGCAAAAATACCGATTCGCTAATAACCAAAATGCAAAATTACCGAATAGCTAAATACAGAATTAGCAGATACCGAAATCACTATTAGCTCCCGGAAAGTGCCAATAGCAAATAACGAATCGCACCCCAATGCAACAACAGTCGCTAATAACGAAAATCCCAAAAATCGCTATTTTGCAAGAGCTAAATAAGGGGAATCAAATCCTGGAGGTAAAGTTAAAAAAAAAAAAAATGATTCCCAAAAAAAAAAATATGCCATGTGCAAATGATTGAGGCAATCACAAAACCCTTAAATGTGGCCCAGGAGACCCTGTTGGCTCCCACAAAATGGCTGCCCTCTACGTGCTTGCAAGGAGGATGCGTATCAATGCAGCAGGACAGCGCAGGAGAAGGGTCCAGGAGCGAGTTTTCAGACTGCGCATAACCTTGCTCGGGCAGAATGAGGACGAGGTGTACGAGGAGTATCGCCTCAATCGTGCAATGATCATGCGCCTGATTGCAGACCTGGAACCATTACTGCAGCACCAGACACACCGGACCAATGCAATCCCTGCGCACGTTCAGGTCCTATGCAGCCTGCACCTACTGGCCTCAGGGAGTTTCCAGGGGGTAATTGCGGTGGCCGGAGGCGTATCGCAAAGCGCACTGTCACGCTTCTTCAAGAAATTCCTAGATGCCATGCTGACAATGCTGCACACCCACATAAGCTTCCCCACAACCCCGCAGCAGTTGGACCGCACCAAACAGGCATTCTACCAGGTGGCACAATTCCCACATGTAATTGGATGCATCGACTGCACGCATATCCCCATATGTCCACCCGCAGCAAATGAGTACATATTCCGGAACCGCAAGTCATACCACTCAATCAACGTGCAGGTTGTGTGCGATGCCAATAACATCATAACGGACCTAGTGGCACAATTCCCGGGGAGCACACACGACTCCTACATCTTCCGCAACAGTGGAATGCACAGGCGACTAATCAACGGAGAATTTGGAGAGGGACTCCTGCTAGGTACGTAAAAATTACGCTTCCCTACACCAACACCACACATGTATGTACATCACCAATGCTAAGTCTATGCTTCTATCTTCTAGGTGACAGTGCTTACACCCTGCGTGAATACATACTCACCCCATACATCAATCCAGCCACCCCACAGGAACATCGCTACAACGCTGCACACATCAGCACTAGGAATGTCATAGAGAGGACATTTGGGATTCTGAAGAGTCGCTTCAGAATCCTACATAAGACTGGCGGCGCCTTGCTATACAAACCTGAAACATGCTGCCGGATAATTGCTGTATGCGCAATGCTGCACAACATAGCGACCAGAAGGGGGATACCCATAGAGGTGGACAGGAATGACGACCACCGGGATGACCAACCACCCGCCCAACAACGACAGGCACACGTCCCTAACACAGCAGAGGGCCATAGGAGGCGGACATACATAATGCAAAATCATTTTTGAAACATGTGAGAATGAAACATGACAATTTTGTTTGGGGTGCAACTGTTTAATGCACAGTAGCACTGAGGTTTGTGCAACAAAACTAGCTATGCAAATCATGCTCCAATTGCCAAAATAAAAATCAAATGTGCCTTAAACTCACGCCTGTGCATACTCAGTAAGTGGTTGTCCATGGTTGCCCCACCATGGTCCTGTATGCATGTTCAACTGTCTAGTGGCGCTTGCCACGTACCCCAAGCCTCCGCTCAGGTGTCTCCGTTGCCTCACCACGGCCTGTCCCCGTGGATGCCCGCGAACTGCGGCGCCTGGTGCTGGCCTCTGCCAGTGACACGCTGCTGACACTGGAGGCAGCCTCACTAGCGTCATCCCCCCCCCCAAAGCTGCAGCACTGCATGTGCTGCTCTGGAAGTGTTCCACAGCAGTGGTCAACTGCCCCAGTGCCTTTGCCACATCCCCGCAGAAGTGCCCAAGGTCGACCTGCAAGGACACAGTGCGGCGTGCCAACACTGCGGTACTGTTGCTGTGGCGCGTGATAGCCTTAGTAGCGGCAGCGGAACGCAACAATTGCTGTCGGTGCCTCCTCTTCTGGCACTCATGGCCCTCCCTCATGGCACTGGTGAGCTCCTGTACATCTTCCCTGAGGTGAGCATTGCCCTCTGCCACCACAGTGCTCATGTCCCTGACCGCCGTGCCCATGGCCGTTACTGCGGCAGTCATGGCTCGCATTTCACGAACAAGGTGCACGATGTTGGTGCTGATGGTTGCCATGTGGCGGCTCTGCACGCGCTGTACAGACAGCATCCTCTCCTCAATGCCAGGAGTGTGTTGGAGATCCAGGTTGCCTGAGGAGACCGAACGTTGGCGAGACCTGCGCCGCTGTGTTAGCCTTGCGCGGACAGGTGGTGCATCAGGTGGTGTGATGGCGCGCTGACCGTGTCCCGTTTGTGTGGTGGGTGTTTCCATCACCGGCAAGGGCGCAACCTGGGACCTGCACCGCGGCGCTTTGGTGGCTGTCGTGGCAGCAGCTGGTGTGGCTGGTGCTGGTGCTGGTGGTGCTGGTGTTGCTGGTGCTGGTGGTGCTGGTGGGGTGGCAGGTGTAGGTGATGTGAGGGCATCCTGCGCTGTCTCAAGGTCTGAATCAACCGGTGTTTCGGAGATTACCAGCTGGCCGCTGTCATCTGAATCCCCAGGTGATGCATCTGTGTGTGAAACAGTGCATGGTTAGTGGGATAGTTAGACCTACGTAGTGTTGTACACATACATGTCCCTCTGTGATCCACTAAATATACTGTCTATACCCAGCTTCTACTGATCTGGTGAATGGTTATTGCATTTACCCCTTTACATGCACACTTGCCTGAGTAGACTACAACTCCCATGATGCACTAGTGTTAGGAGTCAAGCTGTGTGTTGCAAAGCTGCATGCACACTCAGATCCTGCTGGGGGCCTTGAATGGGATTTACGCTATGCTGGGTAGGGCAGCAGGCATGCATCTTACCTTGGGCACTTGTGGCTGCGCCGGACGTGTCCATCTGGGTCACTCCCACGATGGCTTCCCGCTCAATTGTTCCTTCCACCAGCTCCTCCAGGGCAGTGTTAGCCTGGACCGTGGAAGGCCCGCCTCCCGTTCTGCTTGCGTCCCGGAGCCTCTCTGCTATTCTCTCCTTCGCACGCTTCCGCAGGTCGTACCACCTTTTTTTTAGGTTGTCGATGCTGCGGGGCGTCACACCTACTGCATTCACCCTCTCGTGGATGCGCAGCCATATGCGCCGCTTCTCCGCCTCAGGCACCTTGAGGGACAGCTTCCCGAAGAGGCGATCGTGCTTGCTCGAGACTCCCTCTATTAGGTGCTCCAGCTCCCTGTCGGAGAACTTGCGCTTGCGCTTGCGCGCCGCCTCTGCGCTGGATGGGGCTTCCTTCTCCATGGATGGTGTATTTTAGCAGCTGGAACAGTCTGTGTGGCTTCAGTCTGCACAGGCAGTCTGCAGTCAGTGCTCCTGTTTGCTCCTTTGTCGATGCAATGAGGGTGGGGCAGCTGTATTTCCTGGTTGGTGATGTCATCTGCACGTTCCCGGAGCGACGCGGTCATTTGCGATTTCGCTAATACCGAATTTTGCTATTTGCTAATTCGGTATTAACGAACTCGCTATTAGCTATTCGGAGTTTGCATGCTCCGCTATTGTATATTCGGTAAAAATAGCGATTTTTAAGGAATCGCTAATAATTACCGAATCTGTTGATGCATGCCCAAAAGCGATTCCTTAATAACGATTCCTTATTTCTCGCTATTAAGGAATCGCTTTTGGTTTGCTTGATGCATGTGCACCAATATTTCTAAACAACTGACTTTTATGCATGTATTATTTATGGAACTGTTACACTTTCCAACGTTTAGTTTATATGAGTGTTCCTATGGAGACGTAGACCTATCTTTGCCTAAACCACATAGTGCCTAAACTTATTGAAATGGAATGGAGGCACTATTGTATGTCACTTTAAATTTACTTAATGGCTATTGAGATTCATGATATACTACTTTGAAGAGTTTGCTTCATACTCGGTGTCAGGGACAACAAGAATTCAGGTCGCTTTAGCCTTGGGAAAACAAAGAGTATGATACCCTTCGGTCCTGTTACTACAGACTCACACAGTGCTAGTTACTTGCTTAGGTAGGAAGGAAAGGGGGAGGGGTACGATTTCCATTCTTCATTCGATCTTGTACTCCATAACCTCTCCTTTCATTCCTAGAAACTTAAGAAAAAACAATTTATTTCGGTGTCATGAAAGTGCCTTTTTTGCCTGAAACAGAGGGGCATATTTACAAAACAATGTCAGTGCGCAGACCTGCGCCAAAATAGGCAGCGCCACACTCCGACAATTTTAAAATGCAGGAATGCGCCATATTCACAAAAATAAGACGCCCCCCTGTGATTCCCCTAGTGCTGGCGCAAAAAAAGCTGCCTAGCGCAAGTGCAGACACTCTGCCGCCATGTTGCAAGGGTGTCTGCGCTGCAGGCGCGATTGTTTATGTGCAGGAATGGGCATCTTCCTGCACATAAACAATCATTCATGGCGATTTGCTCTTTCTATGTGTGCTGCATTCTGCACACATTGAAAGAGCAAAATACGAGGAGGAATTGATATTTTCTCCTCGTATCGCCATTCTAACACCTGGTAATCCAAGGCATTCGAGTGGCGCTGTTTTTGGCACTGCCTCAGCCTTGTAAATCTGGGGCAGCATCAAAAGCAATGAGTGCTACGGTGGAACGCTCACAGCAACACCCATTGCATGCCCCTTTGCCGCAGAGGACTGCAGCAGAAAGGGGCATATTCACAAGGTGGCGTTAAGCCACATCAAGTGGCTTAACGCCACCTTGTAAGTATGGGAAATGGCGCTACCCCACCTGAGCGTCAACAAAAGTGATGATCCGGTGGGATTGGGCTTGTAAATATGCCCCAGAGTGCCTTTACCAAAGGCATTTAGGTATTGGACTGTACTAGAGTATGAAATGAGGCTTTGAGAGACTGCCCCATGTGCCACTCACCGAAGTGAGGAAAGGGGACAGCGTGTGGTACCCAACATCTGCTGAATCTTTTCTTTTTATCAGGCAACAGACACAATACTGACCATTGGGAGCTCTTCATCGTACTTGAAGTCCTTCAACATTGACCTCATTGAAACCACTGCTTTGGTAGCTTCAGGTGTGTCTGTGTTAGATATTTTAGTTGTGGGCTCTCCTAAGCGCCATATCTTTAGTCAAGAAACCACAAGTCCAAGTGGTTGAAACCCTTGATGTTATGTTATTTAATATTTATAAAGCGCCGATGTTTCCCATAGCATCTTGGCGCTATTGAGAGATAGAAATACAATAATTGTCTTGGCTAAAAATACGTATCACACAGAACAGGGGAGAAATTACTAAAACAAGAGTGAACAGAAATAAGGATGGTACTTCAGTAAGCTTTAGTCCCATGACTATCATATCGTTTCAAAGCTTTTCACTGATTTTGGAAAAGTCTTGGCTCTCTCAGCACAACCTGACTATTAGTGACTATATCATGACCATGTACTGGCATCTGCTTCCAATGCCTGGATTAATCATCTTTTTAGTACTTTGGCTGCTGTGTCAACCGCATCCTCTGCTGGGTATTTATTTTGAACCTTCACCTGCAAGTCTGGGATAAATACAATGTCCTCACCTGCTATTTGTTTGTATACCATCTTCTTGCAGCTTTTTTCTCTATTACAAAATCCTGATTGTTCTTTAGGTAAGCCCAGTTCTACCATTTGATTTTCAGCGACTCAACGTGGGTACAAGTACATAGTGACTTTTAACATACCCTTTTTTTTGTACAAGGAATTGATCCTTCTCTTAGTTTATTTTTTATATTGTTACCTTTACCAACCCTCTAAATTCCCTTAATCTTTAAACCCTTCACCTCAAATCCTTTCTCCCTTCACCTCCTAAACGCTTACCCTTAAACCCTTCACTATTCATCACGAATCCTTCACCCTTAAAACCTTCAATTTAAACCCTTCACATTCACCCAAAAGACTTATCGCTTCTTCCTTCATCCTTAATCATTTCTCCCTACACCATTCATGTTTCAACAGTTCTTCATTTACCCTTAAATCCTACAACCTTAAATTATTCACCCCTAAACCCTTCACTCTCAACCCCTTCACTCTCTAGCTCTTCAAAATCCATTGCTAAATCCCTCCACCTTCACCCTAAGCCTCCACCCCTAATACGCCAGGTATATCGTAACGCTGCACCCATAAACCCTTCACCCATAAACCCTTCACCCATAAACCCTTCATCTGTAGATCCTTCACTCTGAAACATTTCACTTTGAAACGCATCCTCATTTACACCTAATTCCTTGCCTTCACCACTAAATCTTTCACCCTTTACCATTCACCCCTTAACCCTTCAATCCAAATAATGGCCCTATACCCTTAAACCCTTCAGCATTCAACCCTAAACCCATCAACATTAAACTCTTCACTCCAAACCGTTGACCAATCACCATTTAGATTTTAAATCTTCAAACCAAACCCCTCCACCCCTAAGTCCTTGACCCTTCACCTTTAAAACCTCCCCCTAAATCATTCACCCTTAATTTTTCTGCTTTAGAATTGTCACTCATCACCTTTCACCCCAAAAGCCTTCCCCCTTCACCATTCAGCCCTAAACCTTTCACCCTTTATCCTAAATCCCTTCACCCCTAAATTCTTCACCACTAAAGTCTTCACCCTTCGCTCCAGCCCTTCACCCTATCCTCTTACACTAACACTAGCCTAGAAAATATTATACATATATTATTTACATATTTATTTCGTTCTATCGTTTACAATGAAATGTCAAGTAATACAATTAGAATGTAGTCCACAAGGAAAATGTATTCGCCCTAGTGATTTACGTCCAGAAACACTTGTATGCTCTTTGTCAAAAAGAAATGAGCAAACCTATCTTGTTGAAGGTCTCATTGTTTCCAGAAGTTTCCCATTCCTGCTCATGCTGGTCCTAGTGGATATTCCACAGTACAAGAGGATTAGCCAGTCTTTTGTTTTGCTCGGAGGCCATCTTAAATTCTATGTAGGAAGGCAGGGACCGTGAGAGGGGGTCTCTAAGGTCATGACCTACAGCATTAACCAGAGAAAAACTGTAGTCCTTGCCACATTAAAGACAAGGTGAAGCAACTTATCAAGGTCTTTCTCCAAGTAAAGATTTGACAATTACTTCCTCGGCCGGCAGGAGGGACGGGGTGAGGGAGGGGAGGGTGCTGATTTTGGCTAAAAACTCCAGACAGTAGACGAGACCCTTCTCAAGAACAGTAAGGCAGCCAATAAATATGATCTCGTACCTAAGACCATTCAAGATATTGTTCTCAGCAGTCAGAAAGGATTCTCCATGCGGTCCTTTGAATCACATCACTCCTAATATTTCAGTTGGGCTAATAGCTCCGGCAAAAAAATACTCCTTTGGCTCTTTACAAACTGCCAGTAAAAAGTCCTGTCATGACTGTGCTGCACACTGAGCGGCAGTGCTGTTTCACTGCTGTGCCGGTCCCGTACCTCCCAAAATCCCAGCCTCAAATCGAGATATACATTTCTGGTAAAAAGCCCATTTACCAATTTTTCAGGATGTCTTCAGGACCTCATTAACTCCAAGCACCCAGAACCAAGATGTGTCTATTGTATTATATTCATTATTTATTTATTGTATTTGCAAAGCATGCCATGCCGCGGGGCCCCACCTTAGAACACTTTGTGTCGAACAGGTAGGAGATTCTGATTGCCTGAGTCTTTCTTGACCAGAAACCACGAAGGTGCCGCACTCTAGGATATCTAAGGTACTCCAAGCAGCAGCATGGACACAATGGAAATGCTTTGGGTAGAAACAATCTAGTCATGCAACAGTCGTGGACTGGTTTATTGGTGGGTGCATTCTTAGGCATCTGACCAGAACAAGAAGAATGGAATTAAGTATGGAGAAGTCTGCGACAATGGTAAGATTTTAGTTATGGGATGTGGAAAATTGATGGATCTTCAGTTTTCTCTGGGACTTTTTCACATCTTCCTTTAGTGATAGGTGTGCAGGGAGTTTTCTCAGTAGTAAAGATCCCTGTTCCCCTGAATTACTTGTATACGGCTGTACTACTGAATATCAAAGCGTAGGTTCACTATTTCTGACTTCGCCTCTACCTTCCTTGAAGATATATGTACCACGTAGGTTCATACATGTGGAGTTAGGTACACAAACTCTATGGTAACTTAGCTATCAATATTTTTTCAATATTTTGTCCTCGATATTGTGTGCAACCAATATTGTGGGTTCGCTATTCGGGTGCACACACTTGTATATGTATAGCCATTTGGCAAGATGGTTATGGTTGCAACTAAGTCTGACTTTATTTGTGTAATCTTTACTTTGATCAATTCTGATATGCAGTGGATTCTCAGCCATATGTAGACACATAGATGGCAGTCCTTCCTTTATACCCTTTGTGACATGTCATGGCCATTATATTACATATAGGCTCCCTCTAGTCTGGTACCAATAGCCTATAATCCTTTTAACTTCTGGGAAAGATATTAGCAGTGTCGGCTTGAAACTGAGGAGAGTGAAGGCCAAATTGGCCAAGGGGCAGGTGGACTGTGCTCTTCTTGATCCACAGAAATGGCAAATAAAGACAGTCTCATCAAAGTAGTCTCAGAACTCTCCTTGATTAACTATTCATGTACTCCAATGAATGGAACATCATCATATATGTTTGCTATAGGTACACTTCAAACCTAAGCACATTACGAAAGAGAAAGTTGCTCAGTGGTACTCCCCTGAGCTCCGGGATCTCAAACAAGACTGCAAAAGAGCCTAAAGGAAATGGAGAAGAGATTATGAATTAAGCAAACAGGAATATAGGACCACCATAAAATTCTATCAGGCCGAAATAAAAAAAGCACAATCGCTTTACTTCGAAGAAAAAATTACTTGGGCAGCTAACTCCCCCTGGGAAATCTTTTGATTCGTGAAAAGCCTTCTTGGGACTCCAACTTCAGATATTTCCCCAGATATCACAACAACACGATGTGATGGAATTGCAGGATTTTTCTATAAAAAAATACAAGATATCTATGATACCTTTTCATGCATCCCATCCCCTAGCAGTCTTCTCTCTAATAATAATCCTCCACCCCATGTTGAACATCTGCTGGAGGAATTTACTGTCCTCAATATGGACAAGCTAGGAGAAATCATTTCCCAAGTAAAATCAGGCTCCCCCTCGGACCCGGCACCGCTCCGTTTTTTAGTTAAGGCTGAGGAAGTAGCATTTCCTACTCCACTAGGACTGATTAATCTCTCTATTGCCACAGGTCAAGTATCTTTACTTTGGAAAGGTGCCATTGTAAAAGCCATTTAAAAAAAGCCTAATTTAGACACTTAGAGCCTGGCAAATTACAGACCGATTTCTCTCCTTCCTGCGAATAGTAAGATTTTAGAAAAACATGTTATACGGACCCTTTCAGAGTTTT
This sequence comes from Triturus cristatus, assembly GCF_964204655.1. Lineage (NCBI taxonomy): Eukaryota > Metazoa > Chordata > Amphibia > Caudata > Salamandridae > Triturus > Triturus cristatus. The sequence continues at coordinate 313,729,501 of NC_140582.1, forward strand.
TAGAAACTCACAATCTACTTCATTCAACCCAAATGAGATTCCGACCTCGTCATGGTATGGAAACCGCTTTGATCACCGTGGTAGAGGAATCTAAGAGACTTCTAGATCAGGGAGGTTCAGTAGCGATTATTCTGCTTGATCTAAGTTCCGCATTTGATACAGTTAATAACGGCATTCTTATTATCGGACTAAGGAACGTCGGAATTGTTGGAAGCGCTGTAACCTGGCTACAATCCATCATAGCATATAGAACTTTCCAGATCTTTGAAGGAGATAAGGTCTCCGATAGCCTGCCGCTTAAATGCAGAGTGCCAAAGGGCTCCTCATTGAGCTTTACTTTGTTCAATGTATACATGAGGCCACTTGCGGATATTGTTCTACCCTATGGGATCAATATAGTCACCTATGTGGATGACCCCCAACTAGTTTTCTCTTTGAATCACCCTCAGAACACCCCACATTCTCTTGATGGATGCTTAGAAAAAGTGGCAGAATGGATGGATTATTCCTGCCTTAAACTCAATGGATCCAAAACGGAGCTGATGCTCCTGGGCAATACACGTACTCAAGAGTTGGGACCAATGTGGCCAATATGTCTTGGTTCTCCTTCTGCCCCTAAGGCAAGGATTAAAATCCTTGGTGTGTGCCTTGGCGAATCTTTCAAGTTTGACCATAAAGAGGTGAAAGTAGCAGCCACATGCTACGGCATTCTTAGAATGTTACCAAAAATCCTATCTTTGCTTCCTTTCACTGCCAGAAGATTGATGGTCCAGGCCTTGGTCCTTTCCTGCCTGGACTATGGCAACTCCCTCTACTTAGGGGCCCATAAGACAACCTCAAGAAAGCTGCAAATAACACAAAATTGTGCAGCCCGGCTGCTACTTAACATTCCCAGAATCCAATCTACCCATAAAGCATTGACTACTCTACACTGGCTGCCAATAATCAAAAGAATAAAGTTTAAATCTCTTTGCATAGCCCATAAGACAATCTCGGTCAAAGGCCCCCAGATCAACCACTCCCTCATCTCTTTTTATCACACCAGGAAAAGGCTACGATCAGCCAATATATTTTTGGCCATAGTACCCCATACAAAAAAGTAAAGATATGGAGGCCGTTCCTTTTCATACGTTGTCTCTAGGCTTTGGAATACCCTCCCTCTTCAACTTCCCTCTGGGACACAACATCTTTCCTTTCGGAAGCTACTTAAAACCTGGCTCTACCAGAATTATGTGCTTCAACCATAAGCAATCTTAACTGTTCTTGTGCGACACTACTGGCCCTGGGATGCCTTCGGGTAGCAATGCGCTTTACAAGTGTTTTCATAATAATAATAATAATAATAATAATAATAATAATAATAACTACCTCAAGGGATATAAAAAAAAAATAGGCCCCACTTCTTATCCTTCACAGCAGAATTTTTGGGGCAATCATAAATCTTGAACTTTTCGAGTTCTACATGTTCAAACATTTCTAACAGAGTACAAGACATTTCTCTATTGGGTGCTTCACAATTCCAGTCTTTGAATTTTCAGACTGTCCATAATCTAATGATATTTGTTTGCAGGGGCGGCTCCTCCACAATGGCGGAGGAGCATTGCCCCACTGAATCAGAGCCAGCAGCTAAAAAATAAAACAATATTTCATTATGGTTTTATTTATCAGCAGCTGGCTCGTTGTGTAGGGATGGGCGGGTCTGGGCCATGGAAGGGGGAGTAGGAGCAGAATGCATTCTCTAAGTGCGCATGTGTGTTTGGACTGCCACCTCAGGCTGGCCAAACATACATGCACACTTAGGTTTCTCTAACCTGGCGGTATTGAACAGACTCCCTGTGCCTGAACGAGCATCTTTTCAGCCCGATCAGGCCAATCCCTGTGCTGCTCTCATAGGATGAGAGCAGCACAGGGATTGTACTGGGAGTCTGTGATCCTGTCCTAGTGTCTGCTAGGACCAAGAAGAAGAACACAACGAGGTGCAATGCGGGAGGCAGCCGGCAGCTTAAGGTAAGTCTTCCGTTTTTTATGATTAAACTCCCCACCCGTGCCCCGCCTCCCTCACTCCCCCTCCACTTTTTGTATGTGGCGGCCTCCGCTGTTCGTTTGAACTCTATCTTTCAATCCCTCCAGATTGGTCTATGTGTTTTAAGCTTCCTCTGTCATACAAGTATGAAATAACATGAGACTGCAGTGACATCAATGTGTAACTGTTACACCTGTCATCTTTTGGTGGGCTTCCCCTGTATTTTTGCCTCTGACCCCCTGCTTTTGATTGTGTGTTGGATTTCATTTCTGCTGGTTTTAGGACTCTGGGCACTTTACCACTGCTGATCAGTGCTTAAGTGCAAGTGCTCATTGTCTAAATTGTATTGGTGATTGGTTTATCCATGAATGGCATATTTGATTTACTAATAAGTCGCTAGTAAAGTGTGCCAGATGTGCTCAGGGCCGGTAAATCAAATGCTACTAGTGGGTTTGCAGCACTGATTGTGCCACCCACATGAGTAGTTCTGCAAACATGTCTCAGACCTGCCACTGCAGTGTCTCTGTAATCAGTTTTAAACCTCCATGCTGACTTGGCAAGTGCACCTACTTGCCAGGTTCAAATCTTCCCTTTTATTACATGTAAGGCACCCCTATGGTAGACCCAAGGTAGCCCCGTGGGAAGGGTGCAATGTATTTAAAAGGTAGGACATGTCTTACATGTCCTGGTAGTGAAATACTGCTAATTTCGTTTTTCACTACTGCAAGGCATATCTCTCCCATACGTTAGCATCGGAGCTGCCTTGTAACCTCTTAGAAGTGTAACTTCCAATTGGGAATAGATCGATTTTTGGAGTTTGAGGTCTCTCGACTCACAATTTAAAAATACAAATTTTGGTAAATATGTTTTTTAAATTGCCACTGAAAGTGGCCATTTTCTTGCTTAACCATTCTGTGCCTCTGCCTGTCTGCTGAATACACGTCTAGGTTAGCTTGATAGTTGGGCTGTTTGTGCATTCACTCTAGACAGTCACACAAAGGGAGCTGAGGTGTGCCCTGCATATCCTGATGGCCCACCACAAGGCTGATGGGTCTTCCTGAGCTAGAGTGGTGGGAGGAGTTGATACTGACACTTGAATAGTGCTGGGCCTGACCTCGCACAAAGCTGTCTCCACCCCTCATAGTGTTCCTGGAACCAGGGCAGGAAAAGGCAGGGTCTTGTGCACTACAGAGACTTTCCTTTAAAGTTTGGCTACTTCAAAGGCTGAAATGAGTATTCGTACTGGACCTCTGACACCATATACTCAGTACATTTCTGGAATAAGGACACATTCTGCCAGGAAGCAGAGCTGGATGCTGTCAGGAGGAACTGCCACTCTGCTGTTTGCTTTGCTGTGCTGGCCTGCTGTTTCTGTATGGGAGTGAAAGGACTGGACTTTGCTTTCTACATCCTGCTTTCTAAGGTTCTCCAGTGGCCTGAGTTGAGCTTGCCTCCTGTTAAGAAGTCTCAGGGCCATCCAAGATTTAATCTACCAGCACCTGGGCTCTCCTGCTGAGAGTCTGTGTTGTCAAACGGTGCCAAATCAAGTTCATGGGCCCTTGAAAGTGAGTTCTGGTGCAACAAGAAATCAACACATCAGCTTACAGCATCATTCGGAATCGGCGCATCCTTGCAAAACTCACATCGCTGCTGCCTTCAGAGAAGCATGGTACTTGCTCGACGCAATGACCACGAATTACAACGGAGGCCCCAGCATTCAGTTGCAGTGCCTCCAAGGGATCACCGCTGCGTGAGTTTCGAGTCCCGCATCACCAAAGTTCATAACGCACCATTCCGAATCCGATGCAGCGTCTTCATCGACCCTATGAAACGGACGCAGCGTGACTTGACTCTCAACGAATCATCGACACACTATCCCTGAGTGCCGCTTTTGTCATCGACACAGCACCGCAGTATGGAACCGACGTATTGTGCCGCAAACTATGCCTCACCTCCCATGTGGCAGTTTGTAACCGATGCCTCACCTTCCCTGCCCAGCGCCAGTAAGAAACTGACTCATTGCCAGCTTTTACGACGCTTTACTTCCCCTGTGCCTCGCATAGCCTTTGGCTTTTAACACATCTAAGGTACTTAGGCCTAGTCAAGCGCATCCATTAATTTCAAGGAACTAAAATTGTATTTAATCTTTAAAAATTGATATCTTGACTTGTGTATGTTGAATTTTTGTCGTTTGGCTCTTGTTTTATTCAGATAAATATTGGCTATGTTTCTACACTGGTGTGGACTCATTTTGTAATGTTTTCACTGTGTTACTATGTGTGCATGTACATATACTTTACACATTGCCTCTGGGATAATCCTGACTGCTCTGTGCCAAGCTACCAAGTGGGTGAGCAGGGGTTATCTTATCTGTAGGGCAAACCACTGCCAGCTAGAGACCCCATTTCTAACACTTACATTCTATTTTCTCCATCCTCCCTCTGTAACCTGTCTGTAAGGTTATACATCGTACTTTGTCAGTGTCCCTACCAGGTCAATGAAAACACCAGTGACAACAACAAGATTATCATGCCCTTATTCCGTCTGCCACTCCTTTACCTGCCAATGTTTTCTAAGTGCACTGCTGTGGTGAGATGAGGGAGCTGCAAGTTCAAGCAGAAGTCAGGCAGGGGTAGCAGGATGAGCTCAGTGTTCAGACAGTGTGCTTGGATCAATGTGGTTTCTTTGCTCTCAACAATGACAAAACAATTGAGTTCACCTGTCATTCATGCCCAACACCAGTTACTGTGTCCTGCTCCCACATAAGACTCAGGGACATATTTATCATGTAGTTGTGTCACTTTTGCACTATGTAACGAGATGAATGCATGACACAACTAAATGTGATTTGTCAAGCCACACAAGGCCACCTTGCATGGCTCTGAGTGGCTTGATAAATCTGAAGTAAAGCAACACAGTGTAAATCGCTGAGCTGCACTAATCTGCCCCATGGAGGCATTCCATGGGTGGTCCATGGATGTTCCCACGCAACGCCCATGGATCTTGACGCATTCCCAGATTTACCATTATTGGTAGACCTGGGAATGCGCTAAAATGCTATGCCTTCCCAGGGGAGGCATAACGAAGAAAAATATATTTATCCTCGTTTTTAGGTCTCGCCTAGCATTGAAGCGCGCATGCGCTGCTCGCGCCGCTCGCCATATTGTTAGAGAGGATATTTCAGAAGGGGGCTCAAAGCCCCGCCCGTCATTTTCATTGGATGGCGTCATCGTTTATGGTAAACGGTGGCCTCCGATTGAAAATGAGGCTTCTTTGTTACCGTCCTTTCTCCTTTTGGGACGGCCCATCCGGACTGGATCGTTTGCTTCACGGCTGTCGTGAAGCAATTTCTTATCTAAAGGAGGCGTGTTATATACACAAGCTGTGAAGAAAAGGATCCCGTCCGGATGGGCTGTCCCAAAAGGAGAAAGGGCGGTACCCCTCTAGCCACACTATTTCCACAGAGAGACGACAGACTTTGAGAGATGCAAGCCCAAGAAGAATGTGCTAGGCTCAGGGTTAATTCGCTTTGTTCGCGCACTTTACTGAGCCGAGGGCGAGGAGCCCACTCCTAGCCAAGAGCATCACTATCTGAGAAAAAGCTTAATACTTTGACAGTAAGCTTCTGTTAATCAATATCCACCCAAGTGGCCCGAGGTTTTATTGAAGAACACTGACATTCCGAGAGCTCCTGCAGAGCCACAGGGCCTATGGCGGCGGCAGGAACATTTACAAATTAAACCGCATGTCAGCGCTAAAATGTCAATATGTTATATACAGAAATCTCTTTAAAGAAAGATAAGCGTAAGTGCATGCTCGGTGCATAGAGCACGTCCACTTACTGGACTTCTGCAGAGAGCCTGTGCTGGGCTGTGTCTGATTAGCTTCCCTCTCCTCTGCACTTGACCCTCTGACCTTCAAAGTGTGTACAGTTAGTCTGACTGCAGTCCCAGGCAGAGAGTGGCCTTCTACACCAGAAGAGCCGCCATTAACCTCCCTTGCCCTTGCCGAAGTCAGAGCTTTTCAGTATACCGCATTTTTTTCACGAAGAGGCGTGGGTGGCAAAATCAATGACCAATGAAAAAATACTTCAAAAATAGGTCGGTGTTTTACGAAAACATGACGCAATAAAATCGGTGCTCAATTTATTGCGTATTATGTTCTGGAGTGAGGCGAAGGAATCTTGGCGAGAAGTCCAGCGTGTCACCCTTCTCCAACTCAAGCATATTCCGCACAGCGTGTGGAAGCCAGCACCGTCTCCACCTTGCGTGCATGCGTGTGCCATCAAAGATCCGTAATTAGGTTCAAGTGTGTATGCGGCATGGCCTATCGAGTAGAACGGTAAATCTGAATAAGATTAAAGCATGCCAGGCTGCTAACACTCAGATGGGCACGAGGATAAGAATAACAATTAAAGCTTCAAAGACGGAATCGAGCAGAGAGACCCCAGTCTCAACTCTAATCCTATGACCATCTGCCCAGCTGTGTCTGCGCAGATTTCAGAAAACTTCGAAATAATGCATTAACCATCGGTTGCTGGCGGTGTCAGGCTAAACATTTTAGCAGTTAACAAGGGCATAACGAATCTGAAGAAAGATCAAATGCAGCTTCACAGCTGGCTATTCAGTCAACTTATCAGTGCCAAATAGAAACACAATCTGACATACATGAAAAACCACCCCTGGTCAAGGAACTTGTCACAGGCAACAACCACAGCTGAGATGTGCCTTAAGTAGTTATTACTGGAATTAACAGCACTCATCATTAATGCCAGCTAACAAAGAACACAGAAAACAGAGTTCTGCACTTATCAACACAACTGATATATGCAATATAGTTTTTGTTAATGTGCCTCTTACCACTAACTATACCAATACAAGCGAACAACCAACACACCATATTCGAAACACACCTCCCACACATTCAGCACGGTAGAGATAAATACCTTCAGGGGATATCAGTCTTACCACAAAAACATTCAACTTCACCATCGCCACCAGGGCTTGCCTTTGGCATGTGCGAACTAAGCCAACGCCCAGGGCGCCGATCTGCAGAGGGACACAGGTGCTGGGTGCAATAGTCTCCTTTCAACCTGGATCCACAGAAGAGTGTGTTTAAACACTGTCGCTGAAGGTTGCGGGCACCCATGTCCGCATATTCTGTTTTTCTTTTCATGCAGCTCTTTAATCTTGCCCCCTTCACCTTCTTTCTACTCCTCACAATGTTTGAATCACAGCCCATTAAAGAGGAAAAGTAGGATGGGGAGCCAAGTTTGGGTTAGCCTAGGGCACTAACTGAGAAAAGACCAGCTCTGATCACCACACACCATCATGCAACGGTACATACCTGGTTAAGAACATTTAATAGGCCTCCAACATAGTTCAAAACTCACACTAGTGCAAATGCAATGCAATAGATTTCGCAGTTACAACAAAGTGAGCTATTGCCATTTTGCATTACACCATTTGATTAATGCTTCACAAAGGGGAAAAAAAACAATGACATTTACAGTGCCAATAGCTCAACATAATGTCATTGCGAGACCTATTGCATTATAAATGCTTGTCCTCTTTCTATGTGTGTCGTATTCTGCAGCACACATAGAAAGAGGAAAATGCTTCAGAGGATTGTTTTTGTGCAAGAAAGAGTCCCTTCCTGCACAAAAACAATCCTGCTTATTACGCAGGCACCCCATATTCATAATATGCCCCTCAAATTATAGTCCTTACATATGTAGAAGTGTTGTTCAAGGATCCCTCTCATAGTCTCCTGCAAGAATCAGGAAGCCATTTTGCAGTGCCCAAACTTCTGGTGCTTTCCACTGGGTCCAAAGCATGAGTAGCCACGGTAGCAAGGAGTGGTTTTGCACGCTCCTGCCTCTTAGGCATGCGCCGTAGTGACTCACGAACGTCTGGGGGCAGTAACACTGAGGTGCCTGACAAGCTCCTCGGATCAAGACAGCACCAAGTAATATGAAGCACCGCATAGTGAACACAATGTAAGCTGTGGCAGCCCAATATCAGTATATGGAAGTAACGCCCATGTAACATTATGCAAGGTATTCTTCACCAATGAAGTAATTAGGTTCATTATACATCTAGGGGCATATGTATGAACAAGCACTTTTGCGATTCATAATAGCGATTTTTAGCGAATTGCTATTAAGGAATCGCAAAATGCTATGTATGTAGGAATCGCAATAATAATTGTGATTCCTTAATATTCCTTAATTGCGAATCGCAAACCGCGATTCGCAATTAAGGAATACCTTCCCATTCATTCATATGGGCGTAGAGGCCCATAGGAATGAATGGGAAGACATTTTAAATTTGCGATTACCAATTAGAGAATCGCAAATTGAGAATGCGATTTCAAGGTTGCAAGGGTGTCATAAGGACACCCTGATGCACCCCTGAAATGAGCATGTGTGCACATGTGGCACACATACATGCCCTAAGTGCATGAATGTGTGCCACATGGCACTTTGAAAAAAGCAAAAAAGTGCCTTTTTCAAAGAATTCGCAAATTAGAACCTTACCACCAACTGTCTGTTGGTGGTAATTTGTGATTTCTTATGCCAAATTCACACAACTTAGGTGCTTTCTACATCGCATTTAAGGAATCGCAATTTGGGATTCCTTAAATGCAATCGCAAAATAGAGAATCGCAAATATGGCGATTCTCTAATTTGCAATGCCCTTTTGGGATGATACATCCCAAAAGGCCTTTTCCCGTTCGCAAATGGGCTGATTCTGAGAATCGGCCCGTTTGCGAACGGGAAAAGGACTTGATATATATATGCCCCTAGTTATAAGAACTTGCAAAATAGTTTGACAAAAATGAACTTTGTGATAAAATCGTGATGCAGAGGCTACCACAAAGCAGCTATCTTTGTTCAGCTCTTGATCACCACCTTAAGGTTTAATTTCATTAGAATTCCTTAGACGAGTGGTGCTTAGGAGGTCATGCATTATTAGCAAAATATACAAAAGCAATATACTAGAAACTAGCATACCGCTTCATCTTTTAAAATTAAAAACAAATGTCCAACTTTCCCATTAAAAATTAACGTTTCGTTTTTTTAGTATTGCTTGAATGAAATAAAATATTTTATAATGTGTACTTTTGTATGATTTATACTTGTTTCTTTATTTGTATGTATTGGTTTGAGGTTCAAATCATAGAAATTGCTTAGGTTTGGATCCCGCCATCCAATAGTCATTCAGTTGGGGTCCACAAAAGTCAAAAAGTTACGAACCGGTGCCAGGCCAGTTTTTCCTCTAGCAACGGTCCATGGTCATATGCAGTGGCGTAGGAAGGGGGGTGCAGTGGGTGCGGACCGCCCCGGGTGTCATCACTGAGGGGGGTGACAAATGGGAAAAATATGTGTTTTAAACACATATTTTTCCCATTTTGTCACCCCCCTCAGTGATTTCTTGTCACCCCGGCTTCACAAAATGGCAAAAATATGTGTTTAAAACACATATTTTTGCCACTTTGTCAATCCGGGGGTGACAAGAAATTTCCCGCACCCGTTACCACCTGACCTTGCTACGCTACTGGTCATATGCCTCTTATGCACTGTGATATCATGTAATCTAATGGCTAAGTTGCTTGTCAGGGAAGCAGTCGGCATGAATTTGTACTTCACCATATTGTGTGACCCTTGGAAAATCGTTTTCCCTATGCCTATAACCATTTATCTGCTGATGGTGTGAATGTTGAAAAATTGGGCAAACACTGATCATCTTTGAAAAAGGCATATATTTTACACTTTACTAATTAAATACGTGTTGTGGCAAAAGTGTATGAATTCCATAAGCACACTCATAAGCGGATATCTAGCATGCGTTCACACACATGCACTCACAGACACACTACTATTGTATTGTATTGTATTGTAATTGCATTTGTATAGCGCTTACTACCCCTGACGAGGCGTCAAAGTGCTTTTTGGCGAGGAGCACGCTACTCCGGGAACCATAGAGGATTAGTGTTGAATTAGTATAATGAAACATGCAAGTAAATTTTAAGTGGTGGATATGTTAGTCAGTTATTTGGATTCGGAAGGATAGAAGAGGAAAAAAGGTTTGGATTTATATAGCGCTTGTAACCCTGATGAGGTGTTATAACGCTTTGTTGGCCAGTAGCACGCTACTCTGGAACCCATAAAGGATTAGTGGTGAATTAGTATAGTGGAATATGGAGTTAGAGAAGTGAACATGTTAGTCTGTTATTTTGATGGAAAAGGATAGTGGAGGGATAGAAGAGTGAAGTATTTCTTTTTTTAGGTCATAGCAGTAGTAGGAGGCTTTTGGATGAGTAAAAAGGGTTTTTGGAGGGGAGGAGTCAGAGGGAAGAGTTTAGAAAGGTTTGTTGGGGGGGATTGATATAGTAAAAGAAGTGTCAGATGATGCAAGGAGGAATAGAGTAGGAGAGAGTCAAGAAAGGGTTATTTTGGGGAACGTAGTAGGGGTATGGGGTTTGGGATAAATGAGAGAGTGGGTGTAGAGGATGTAATGATAGATGTATATGGTGAGAGATAGGGTAGTGCATTGGAAAAAGTAGTAGAAAGAAGTTTGAGATGAGTCAGAAAGTTGGGCTAGAAGATATATTGAGAGAAGAATAGGCTGAGAAATAGGGTAGTGCATTGGAAATGCTAAATTAGAAGAAAGCGATAAATATATAGATCCACAAGTACATTGAGAGTATATAGATGCATAATGGAGGTAAGTATATGCAGATTAAAGATATTGATAGAGGTACAGGATGAGAAATAGGGTAGTGCATTGGATATGCTTTTTCAGGAGAAAAGTAACAGACACACAGATCCAAGTACATGGAGGTACATAGATGCACAATGGAGGCAAGTACATGTAGACCAAAGATATATTTTTTTGTTTATTTGTTTATATGACAACATAATTATTCTACATGTTTATACAAAACAATACACAAAGATAGGTACATATCTTTAGTGAAATTAATGATTATCTACAGAGGGACACATACATAGGGTGGGTATTAATGAATGGGATAATGGGCAGCATTTCTGGCCCAGGTCCCAACCAGTCTCAAACAGGCACTCACCCTTGTCCTCTCCACCCTTAGCCTCGAGGCCCGGGCTGAGACGCCCTAAGCCTTGGCCATTTATAGCCCTAGTAGTCAGGTGACCCCTTCAGCCAATGGGAACCCTAGCCCTAACACTATCCAATCACAACACTAGCCCTAAAATCTAGAACCAGTAGGAGACCAGGACCTTACAGCCAATCTTAGCCCTAGTCCAAGCACCCAATCAGTTAAAAAAACCCTGATATCTATGTCCAATAGAGGCCCTAGCACTACTAGTATTCCCAACTCTAGTCCAAGCAACCAATGGCACAGGAAGCCCTAGTACCTACTTCCAATAGAAAGCCTAACCCTACTCTTAGTCCCACACCTAGTCCAGCAACCAATAACACCAGAAGCCCTAATCACTACTTCCAATTTTAAGGCCTGACCCTAACACTAGTCCCACCCTAGTCCCAACAACCAATAACACAGGAAGCCCTAGTCCCTACTTCCAATAGAAATCCTAACCCTAGCCCTAGCCCCAACCCCACATTGATTGAATCACAGACCCAGAAACCAATCAGAAGCCTCAAATACCCAACCAATGAGGACACTAACCCTAATCCAATAGAAACATCAGATACAACCACCAATCAGTGTACAAATGTACCAAACAATATCAGACTATATAAGGCCCCAGCTACCTCAGACAAGGTTTGCTGTCCAGGGAGTTGGAAGCTGCTCCTCTATTCAGAAATCTCCTAGGAGACAGACAGGCTCAATCCACACTTTGGTAAGGCTCTGACAAACTTGTCCTCCAACAACACTATTTGTATAAAGCTTTACTCCCTCTCCTGGCCAAAATACGAAGTGCACAGTCCCTATTAAACACAGTTTAAACAGCTTACAGCAGATTACTGCTGTCTCGGGGGGAAGGGGGGCTGGTTTCACTCACTTGTTAACACAAAAAGGTCACTGGGGGTGCACTACTTAACAAACAGGTCTTAGCACAGAGCAAAGGAGACATTTGGAGGGAAAAACTGATAGTCACGGGGAATGAGGGGGAAAAACTACAGCGTTTGGACTGCAAATCCCACAATTCAACAGGTTAAATGGAAGCAGTCACAGGCAGGAAAAACCACAAGTTTAAACACACAAACTTGGGATAAATTATGCAATCACTGGCAGGTTAAAACTACAATTTTAAACTCTAACAACCATAGGCAAAGACAGGTAAAGAAATATAAAAAGAAAAAAATAAGGTGATGCAATCACAGGTAAGGAAAATCGTTTTTTAAAACTTTTTTTAGGAAAGAGACAGCAGTGGTCTGCCTCCCTACCACTTCCTAGACTCTGTTCACTGCAATCTGGGCACAGGTAGGCTGCAACTCACAAGATGGAGGAGAATGATTTGGGGTGCACCCACCAAAGCCTTAACCCCCTTAACCCCACAGCTGCGGCATACGTCCGATTTCAGGTAAGTAACGGAAAAAAAAGAAAAACGAATTTTGTTGCGCGCGCTGCATCGCATTTGGCGATGCAGCGCGCGCAACGAAATTCGTATTTTTTTTTTCCGTTACTTACCTGAAATAGGCTGTATGCCGCATTTTACAAACCCCCACCCTGTCCCTCCCCTGCCCCACGTCACCGCCCCGGTAGCACGCCCTATATGGGCCGTGGCTGGCTACAACCGTCAGTCCACGACAAGAAGGTAGGTTGAAAGCATCGGGAAAAAGAGCATTGAAACTAACTAGGAACACGTACTAATATAAAAGACATGAATACATGTAGAAGACACTGTAACAGGCTTCTTCCCTGGACCAATCAAACGGCAGCTGTCCTCTGTGAGCAGGTTCAGCTCTTCCTTTCCCACGAAAAATACCTGCAGCTTGCAAAGCTTTATCACAAGTTAGCTACAGACATCTTTGCATAGTTAAGTTCTGGAAACATAAGCCTCAGTTCCCATAGACATCGATCGCAGTTTGGCCTTCTAATATTAGATGTTTCACTGAGTACACAATGATCTATGCTAAAGAAGAGAATCATTAAATTGCAAAAATACCGTCTAGCAATTTATTTCATTAATATGAATAAGAAATATTATTTTGAATGTGCAACTATTCCATTCAGACATTATGTGAAATAGGGTAAGAATCAGAAGTTAACTATTACAAGCAATATGTTGCTCAGTAAAATCATACATTGATTAATACCGGAACATTCGTAAGCATGTCACATTAAGGTCAAGCTCCTAAATTACTTTTGTGCACAGTTCAGCAATATTAATTTCACTTCTAGTTAAAGGAAGTTTGCTTCTTAGTATTCTTAGTATTTCTTAGGCCTATATACATAGGTATTACTGCCTATTGCAGTATGCACATTTTAAATGTGTGCTATTTCAGCTTTGAATTTTACGTTAATTTTTGCACATTTGTAACTGTTAATCTAAATAATTGCATTTTCAAAAGTCAACATTATCATCACTAACCATCATTGGTTTGGCACTGTGATGCATTTTCCATCTGGAAGCCCATTTATGTGAAACAGTGAAGGCCTTGAACTGGACCAGATGAACCATCATTTTCTGGGCCAGACTAGGAACCAAAAGCATTCCTTCCAAAAATGTTCAAACCAGCTCTGCTCCCCTTCTTGCCCTCTCACTCTTTCCATCTATCCATTCTCTGTCTCTTTCTCTTCTTCCTATTTTATTTCTCTCCATCCTCTCTCTTTTCTTCTGATCTTCCTAATCCAGATCTCTTTCCATCACCCCTCTCTCTCTTTGTCTCACTGCGTCTGCTGCAATAAACCTGGTGAGCAGGAGACTTCAGCTTGGGAAATGCACGATGAGATGAATGTCCAGTCCGGCCCTCATCGTTTTTTAGTCGTTATTGTTTTGTTGTGATTTAGTTGTGTAGAGTATGTGTTAGAGAAGCACACATGAATTTGAATGGAGTAAAACTCAGCTTTACTGGAACTTTTCTGCTACAACATTTTAAATGTTCATGACAGCAGCCTGTGATATTAGAGGATTTACAAATCGCAATAGTCTAGCCAGGCCATTGTTTCACTCCCTGTTAGAAAGTACCAAGAATGATGTCAGACCCAAATGCAGTACCCAGTTTGTTAGAATACGGTATAGGGAATTCATTCTGGTTGTTGTGATACAGTGTTCATTTTAGAAAATATTTAGCAATCTTGCATAACTGATTCCTTTAGACACATTGGCTTCATACTATTAATTTGCCAGAAGAGCATTCTCTGTCCAGGTTCCCACCATCTGTCACAGCTTTGGTGAGCCAGAGACTTCCCAAGAGCTGAAACAAGTTCATGACTATCTTAAATTTTGCAAGAACCGGCAGTCATCATAGTTTAGCTATTAGACATCCAGTTTAGAATGCACAACAGATCATCTTCACTAGTTACGAATAGACCACACCATGGAGTATGAAATCTTTATAAAAAGTGATGTTTGGACTAAATATCGAGGGGCATATTTACAAGGGCTTTATCTCCGCTTTTTTGGCTTTTAAAGCCAAAAAAAGGGACATAAAACTAACGCCCTATTAACAAGAGGGTGCTAACATGCATTAGCGCATATTAGCACCCTTTTACCCAACGCCTCCCTTTGCATCTCTAATGAGATGCAAAGTGGGCGTCACTGGGCAGGACAACCTTGTAAATATCGCTGATGTTCACATCGCAATATTTACAAGGCTGCCCCAGCATTTTAGCACATGTTAGTTTTTGGAGAAAACCGCTGTTTTCTCCAAAAACTAACACCTGCTAAAATGCAGACTTACCTATCCCTAACATTGGGGTGGATTATGCAGATACGACCCTGTGGGACGTATCAGCAAGGTTATCGCCGTTTTGCAGAGAACAACGCTGGAAAACCAGTGATGTTCCCTGCAAAACGGCGATAACCTTGCTATCTCTGGAATTTTTATCCCCCTGGAGAAACGCGTTGTTAATAACGCGCTACCAGGGCGATAAATTCCAGAGATAGCCTGCGATAACAAAATTATCGCTAAGCACTACCAGCGATAATTTTCGCTGGCCGTTGATAATATGCCCCCGAGTTTTTAATAGCGTGATACATAAAAATTTAGTCAAAAATAATGTTAGTACAGCAATATTGTGTCATGGAATATCGTTGTGAAGAATATTTTCTTTTATATATTAGTTAAATACATTTTTAGATGTTAGAAGTTTTAGTATAATTGTTATTCCTTTTTTGTACTATAGTTTGTAATTTAAAATGTCTTTTTTTTATTAAGTTAGTAATTGATAATGTATTTGCCAGTTGTTAGGTTTGTAGGGGAATAGGGTGGGAAGTAATTTAAATTATAATGAATTTAATTGTCAACTATTTTGCATTTGCAAATGATATATTTCATCGATTCATAATTATTTAACGTGTTTAATTGCTTAATAGTTATTTTATATGCATAAGTTTATTTTTGTTATTGTTAATGAAGATTTACATTTCAAAATGTTGATTTTTATTGCTGTAGTAGGATGTTTGTCTTTGTTGGGGAATAGGGAGGGACATTTTTTTAATTTCTTATAATTTTATATTAATGCTAATCAATATTTAATTATTAACTAATTATGTACTTTATTCTAAAGTAATTAAATTGTTTGATTTCTTAATAGTCGGATTTATTTTATTTTTAAACTTTCACGGTGTATTTAGATGATTTTATTTTTGTTGGTAATTTATACCTTAGTAGCAGGTTGTTGGTTTTGTAGCGGAATAGGGTGGGAAGTGAAATAAAGTACAAATAATTTAGTTTTTATGCTAATTCATGTTTACATTGGTGCCGATTTCGATCCTGTAAAACCCGGGTACGAACCGTCGGACGGAGCGTTTTCTCCGTCCGACTCGTACCCGGGAAAAACACCTTACAAACCCGCAAGTACGATTCGTACAGAAACACCATTTCCGTACGAATCGTAAAAAACCCCGACCGGCTAAAAGATACCCACGAATCGGATCCGGGACACCGCGCACGCGACATTCGCACGAAGTCAGGCAGTGTTTTACGGATCAGCAAGTACGATTCGTACCCACAGCACTTCGCACGGCAACATTTTTACGGGACCCAAAAAGTGCCGGAAAAGCTAAGTACGCCGCGATGCACGACGAAAAGGGGGCCCAGTACGCACCATACCCCCATCCCTACACGTCCGCACCGTACCCACAGCCCCCCCATGTACGCACCGTACCCCCATCCCTACACGTCTGCACCGTACCCACAGCCCCCCCATGTATGCACCGTACACCCAGCCCCCCCGTATGGATGGAGCGTACCCCCACCCCGTATGTACGGAGCGGACCCACACCCCGTATGTACGGAGCATACCCCCACCCCGTAGGTACGGAGCGTACCCCCACCCCGTATGTACGGAGCATACCCACACCCCCGTAGGTACGGTGCGGACCCACACCCCCGTAGGTACGGAGCATACCCACACCCCCGTAGGTATGGTGCGCACGCGCTGGGGGTCCGCACCGTACCTACAGGGGTGAGGGTACGCTCCGTACCTATGGGGGTGGGGGTACGCTACGTACCTACGGGGGTGTGGGTACGCTCCGTACCTACGGGGGTGGGGGTACGCTCCGTACCTACGGGGGTGTAAGTACACTCCGTACCTACGGGGTGTGGGTACGCTTCGTACCTACGGGGGTGTGGGTACGCTCCGTACCTACGGGGGTGTGGGTACGCTCCGTACCTACGGGGGTGGGGGTATGCTCCGTACCTACAGGGGTGGGGGTACGCTCCGTGCCTACGGGGGTGGGGTGGGGGTACGGCACGTACATGGGGGGAACTGGGGGTACGGCGCGTACTTGGGGGGGTGGGCTGGGGGGGTGTTCGGCGCGTATGCGGGCACGTGTTTGGACGTCTCCATGGTTGCCATGGGAGTTCGCTCCGTACGGTGTTTTTTCCATACGGTTGTGCATTCGGACGGACGGGACGGATCGTACTTGCGCGCTCGGAATTCAGTTTACCGATTCGTACGTAAAACTGTCTGGGGTCGTGTCGGACACTTTTTCCGACCCGAGGACGTGTCGGGGAATTTTCCCAATGCGATTCATATGGATGTTTTAACATATGAATCGTACTTGCCAGTTTGTACGGGACTTGTATGATTCGTACGTAAAAAAATCCGGATACGATTCGTACGGGGAATATTTTTAACGTATCGGGATCGCACCTTAATTTTGGAAATGTTACACATATATCATTTGCTTTATTTAATATTCTTGTGGTAGATGTTTTACTGTAGTAATGTCTTTAAAATGTATTTTTTATTTACATTTTTTATTTGTGTTAAAATAATATTTAAAAATAATTGTTGCTGCACTTATCATGTAAGTAATGTTTTTGGTTTTCCTGCCTTTTTTGGGGTAGGGATATAAATTCCATTAACATTTATTTTAATTTTCTTGTTACTTGTAATATTTATGTTTTGATTTCTTTTTTACTACTATGGAATATGTATTTTTTATTTGTAAAATAACTTTTTTTATTAGAGTTATTTTGATTTTGTACAAAAAAGATTAGGTGGTGGAATGGTATTGGTATAGTGGTAGTCCTTCAAAAACCCTATATTTTCTGTACTGTTGCATAGACTGCAGTAAGAATAGTAACTGTAACCCATCCAGAGTCTAATACTTTCCCTACTGTTGCCTAGATTGAAGTGAGAATAGTAAATCCAACCCCTCCAGAGTCCAGCACTTTCCCTACCATTCTTTAAACGGTAGTGGGACTAGTAAATATATTATACATAAGTGTTCTTTGTTTATTTTTTATATTTTATTCAAAATGTTCAATAAAACTTTTTTTTGTCTTCTGGTCTTTTCTTGCCTCTTATTCTTGCATTTATTTGTTTCAAGTTTAGAAATTTCTTTGATTTTGTTGTGATATTGTCCTCCAAGATGGCTAGATTCTCTGCTTTGTACACTTGTTTTTGTTTCTGGTGAATTTGTAAATGATACACTGGGTCTTTAGGAAGATACAGCTTTGTTATGAACCCCAATGTACCACAATATAGGCCTGGTAGTTACACAATCTTTTACCTATATTTGTCCTACCATTGTTGTACATAATGGGTTTGGTGCTGACCTTTTATCTAGTTAGGTACTGCATAAATGTCGTTTGGTTTTCTCCGAAAACTAGCCTAATTTATTCTGCATGAGGATTCTCAGTATCACAGCGGGATTACCATCTTCTGCATAATAACTCTGTATAGGGTCATCAGTATCGTCATCCTTGGCCGACATGCCCACAGTACCATGACACATCTAGGTAGAACCCCTAAGGGAACCCTTTGGTTATATAAGCACCACATCTTTACTGGGCAAACCAGAGGAGAAAGACTTTCACGCTGACATGAGACGCTGAGGTCCCTGCTCGCAGATACTCCAGCGCGCAGTGGTCTGACATCCCTCATGGGTTTTCCAACTCAAAACCAAGATGGGGTCCTTCGTTCTCTTATATCAGGTAATGGGGTTGGCTCTATCCTAGGGGGATTCTTGGCTATACACCTACATACATGCTAGGTACACTTATGTACATCTAGTTAGGGTTCACATCGTAGGAGTGCGCATTATTACTGTCATGTATCTATATGCCTGCATATATTCATTGTTTTAGCACTATGGTAGAATTCTACCTTTTAATTACTCTGTTGGTGCTCATAACCGTATATATCTGTTTCTGTCTTATGGTTGTTGCTGCACACGTATTTTATACTAGAATGACGCTGGTTCAATAAATACTTTTATTGAAAACGTCCCCACCATTTATTCTGAGTATCTCTCCGAGACAGCACGACTGACTGAGCGGAAAGTACTGTACTGTCTCAACGATCCCTGAGGGGTCAGGGTTGTCATGTTTGATAGTTCCCAGAAACTATTCACTCCTTGGTTAGGTTGTTGAGCTTATAGTGGTACTGAGAGCTAGCTGGTCTACAGACTAACATATCCTTTGGGGGTGTCTGGAATCAGTCTGGACACCAATCCCTTAGTTTATGTTGTCTAAACGCGCAGACCCTATATAGATTTGTTGGAACTATATGACGTGGCACCGCCAAAGTTGGTATGGTTCTTATTTAATGATCAAATCTGAGTAGTTCAGCCGTGCTTTCTCAGAGACCTCTACTCACATTTACCCAGAGACGTCTGGAGTGGGAAGGGAAAAAATCTGCCACAGCTGAGTAGGTAGACCCTTTTGTATTGGCTGTACGTTTATTCAAGCTTGAAGGATTATAGTTCCCTACATTGTGCATAACCCTTATCTCTTCTATGAACTGCCACCCATAATGTCTCAGACAGCAAACACTGCATCTCATGACAATGCTAGTACTAGTGGGGATGACAATGAGCAGCAAGGTGCTATAAACATTTCAGAAAATGTCAGAAATGCACTTGATTCAAAATTAGAATATTTTGGTTCTCAGCATTAGGAGGGACCGTAACATTCACGATTGAGACACACAAGTCATTCAGGATAGAGGTATTCTACTCTTGGATCAAATTGCCACCTGCAGACGCACGCACAAATACATTTCATTGTTATACTCCAGATGAAATACCAGAAGAGTACTGTCCATACGAGGACATAGAAGTTCCGCTCACGTACCAAGAGCATATAAACTGGTTTAAAGGCGCCCTCCCACACTACAGAAAAAGTGAGACTCGGTCCGCTCAGCCGAGACGGAGCGACCTGGCCGGTGCTAGCAGCTTACACACCACATCCAGAAATTGACACATTGCCAATAGCAACTTGCATCTGTTACACAAAGAAATAATAAAACTTTACAGAAATCTGACACCGTTCGTTATGCAAGCACTCCCACTACAACTTACAAGGGTTACTCCAGCAGATCAACTACAAGGGACCGCAACTAAAATCACCCCACAAACAATAAACACAGTTATGGGAAGAATGCCCACAAAACATGAGCAAATGCTATTCTGGATAGCACAGAAAATAGCACAGCTAGAGGCAGTGTTTCACAGGCCCACAAGAAAAACACACAAAACTGACAATTTGCTTGCCAATGGGAATAGCTCTCCCGATAGAGCATTGTACCACTTGCAGTACAGATTTCGCTTCGCTACCATCTATACCAGGACTCATGGCACCCCTTCAATAGAAGTGATACCAGAAGTATTAAGACAAATACAGAATGAGTACGGGGCAGAACCTGCTCTGAACTTAGGGATGAAAATAATAGACAATTTTCTCCAGGTATCCACAATTATGTTAGCAAACATAAAAGGGGAGGCAGCAGCGGTGGCTATACGCCAACACCTGAGGGAATGCACTCCTGCACAAAAAGAGCGAGAATTACCTAAAATTATTGAAGATACGTACGCTGAATAGATTAGAGATAATTTGGGAGCTAAACCTTTGAAACCACAAGTAGTGGGTAATCATGAAAAGGATAACTCCAAGCCAGCACCCGATTCTTCTAAAAAGAAGTGGGATAATAAACAACAAAAAAATAAGCAAAATGCATCATAATCACAGGGTGAGTCTCGTCAGCAGTAGCCCACAGACAGGAGGTATAACCTTAGAAACCATGATAACATTAAAAAAGCCTGACTGGTATCAGGATACTGATACATGTTCCCTTCGTTCCTTTCAAGGTTCATTAAAAAACTCAGAGACGGAAGGACGGTTAGAACACAGATCAGAAGAGTGAGCAAAGTCTTGAGATACACATCGCTCTTCATACTATAATATAAAAAAAGAAAATAAACCTAAATCAAAACCTTACTTTAAAAAGAAGAAGGTAGCTGGCCTTAAAAAATAATAAATGCTCTGGCTCCTGAGGACTCAACTTCTGAACGGGGAATTGGCTCTGACGATGCTAGACAGTGCAGCAGAAGTAACAATAGCTCGCCAGAACCTGTTGGAATTTCTGGTGACAGCGCCGTTGAATGAACATATCAAAGTGGAGACACATGATACTAGGGCAGTGTCCCACACTAATTATGTGAAATAACACTCCACATGAAGTGGGACATACCAAGAAAATTGAAGGGCCTCTTTAGGAAAAACCTGAATTTTGGATACGGTATCCTTTTGGCTGAAAATGATTGGCCACCTGAATTCGTTATGGATTGCCCAAAAGGAGAAACAGTAATTTTACTAGCTTTCTCTGACCTTGTTCCAGAATCACTAAAACATTCATACGCGCAGGAGTGGGTGGTAGCACTAGCTCCTGCATTATACCGCAATCATGTAGGGTGGGATGCTGACTCACCTCACCATTTTATCTCAGTAACAACTACTCCAACTCCACAGAGACATAACCCAATAAAACATGATGCGAAAAAACAAGTCAGGGAGATCTTAGATTAGCTTGAATATCAAGGTGTCATAGAGAATTGTACCTCTGCAATGAATAATCCTTTGTTTCTCATAATGAAACCAGACAATTCATACTGTCTAGTTTTAGACTACAGGCATTTGACCACTTGCACAAAGACATTTGCAGTACAGAATGCACACAGTGAATAACATTGTGTGGAAGAAATATAAAACAACACTAGACATCTCAAATTGATTTTTCTGCCAGAATATATCACCTGAGAGCAGATATTTGACCACATTTTCAGCCCTCAGCTCTCAACGTCAAATCTGTAGATTGCCCCAAGGGTAGAAGAATAACCCTGGGCTGTTCTCAGCAAGAGTAACAAAGTTGCTTCAAACTTTCGATGAGGAGGCATTGTCCTATGTAGATGATATCTATATGACAGACGATGAATTATTGGATCATTTGACCAGGGTGAACAACATCATTTTGGGGTTCGCCTCTGAGGGCTACAAATTTTATTTAAAAAAATCTAAAATCGCCCCTCTCAATTCAATGTCCTAATTTTAGGATATGAGCCCTCAAGCGAAAGGAAAAGCCTAGCAGATAACTTTTTAGAGAAGTGTGCGCTGCTCAAACCTCCAAAGACTGAAAATGTATAATCCATTTTAGGATTCCTACATTTTGGCAGAACATACATTTTAGATTACGTGGATAAAGTAAAACCTTTCTATGACTTAGTTAGACCTGATTTCTCAGTTCGACATTGGACTCAGGAACATAGAGAAATTATTTGTTCACTGCAAGCTGACATGATAGCTTCCAAACACTTACAAACACACACTTGTCAACTCTACGAATTTGGTGATCCGTGTAGTCGCGGGTCAATCCGGGTTCACTTAACTTACCTTCAATGACCGCGAAACTGTACCCATTGCATACAAATCTCATTTGTACACAAACGCTGAGATGCGCTTTGCGTCCACTGAATTTTTTTTTAACAGCAGGACAGACTGCTGTAGTGAGAGAAAGAGCACTGACTCAGGGGAAATGAATAATTGTCGTAGCTCCAGTACCAACCTTAGAGGTTGTTACAAAAGCAAGTGTTCCAAACGCTAAAGCAGTGCATCCACGATGGATACAATGGGCTAATTTACTCACTGCAACAGATGTAGACTACAAGTTTGATCCTACAATAAAAATACAAGCATTTCTGCAGTACGAACAAAAATATTGTCTTCCAAATGAAATAATGCCTCTAGATCAGTATGAATACATCATTTACACTGATGGATCTGCCCAGCCTGCCGTACAAAGTAAACAGCAATACAGTGCAGCATGTGCGATTGTAAAGGGATGTATGTTATGTTATGTTATTTGCTTTTGTAGTGCGCACAGCTACTCCAAAGAGTGTTCCGGCGCGATCAGGAAAGAGTTGTGAATCTCTAAAAACTGAAGCTAGAAGAGAAAGGTTTTCAGCTGTATGCGGTACGGTAAGCTCCGTCCTAGCAATACACAGATGCAGTCTCTAGGAGATTGCAAGGCACAGCTGGCAGAACTAAAAGCCCTAATACTGGCACTAAAAAATACCTCACACTTATTGTGTGCAATTCATTTTATTATGTCCATTCTTATAACGAATATCTTCACTATTGGGGCCAGAATGGGTTTAGAGATTTAAAAGGGTGCACAATAAAGCACCAGTTGCTTTGGGAGCTAGTGGCAGAACTAAAAAAGGCTTGCCACGGGCTCATGTAATTCATATGCTGAGTCATCAATGTGTTGGTGTGCACGCTGAAGGGAATTCATTGGCTGATGAAGCTGCCAAGGCGACAGTGCGAACTGCTACCGTAACTGCAATCACTTGCCACAAACACCACTATTAATAACAGACAGACCTCTCGCATGTGTCTATTTGGACCACTGTGGCCCCTTACAATCTGATGGGGCTTACGAGTACATCTTGGTGGAAGTGGATTCATGCTCTAGATTTCAGTGGGTTTGGCCTCAGCGCTCGGCTGATGCCCACACTGTTATAAAGGATGTACGAGTCCTCATAGGGACATACGCAATTGGCACATTGCATTCTGACCGTGGCCCCGCGTTCAGCTCTTGGGCTTACAAGGAAGCCATAGGAAATTTGTGTGTTGCATTGCGGTACTCCTCTTCATATCATCCCAAAGGAAATTCGATTGTGGAGAGAAAAAAACAGGACTTAAAGCAATCCTTAACAGCAAGGGTATTAGGCTCGGTGGCAGTTGGGTCAATCACCTATATGGGGTCCAGAGCGCCCTTAATAACATGCCAAGAAGTTCCCTAGGAGGCCGTACTTCATATGAGGTCCTATTTAGGACGAGAATTTGGGTACCCGACCTCGATTGTGGCAGCACAGTGGCAGATGAAAAAGCATTTGACATCAATGATCGTTTGGCTGCTTTACAGGAACTCATTGAATTCCGGGCACTACAAAGCAACGTCCAAGTAAAACGCATGCTACTGGGGAAATGAAAGCAGTCTGGACATGACCTGCCTGGGTCCCAAAAATCGGGGACCAGGTCAGGGAAAAGATTGTGGACAAGAAAGATTTTGGGCCATATTACAGAGCTTCTGTACCCGTCCTGGCTGTCGAAGGAACAAGAATAGTGCTTCTTCCGCCTCTTGCCAGCAAAAAAGAAAAGAGATTAGTCTCCACTGATCTGATCAAACCACACTATGTAGCCAATACTGACTAGCAGGCCACATGGGCTCCTGGGTAGCCGCCTATCTCCTCTCACTACCATACAGGAGGTTCAGACGGAAAGATTAATAACATTTTAAGATTCTACCGAACAAATTAACGGAGTTGCCAGCAATGGAATGAAACTCATGTCTATTAAAGTTGAACAACAAGAAAATACGAGTGAAACACAGATCTCAAATTGGCCTAATACCGACATCTATGTGAATATGTCTCACAACATGTCATCTGACAGTTCAACAAAACCTGCTGAGCTACCAAATCGTACTGCATCTGGCTACTTAATCAATTTGATACCTTTTCTATGGATCCGAGTGAACTTGAGTCGCCGCCAGCTTCTGTTTCCCTCAAAGAAAAAAATATATAAAATCTACCTTCGGCTGAAAAAGACTTACTTTGTTTCCCCATTGCTACAGCTCTGGATTGCAATATATCTACTCTTCTTAGTCCTTTGGATAGGTGTAGTGACTGTCTCTTTCCTGCTCCTGAATGGACATTATCTCCCAGAACGCTCTGCAGTGCAACCTGGGAACTTGGTCCTGAAACCACATACGTCATCTCATCGTGAAGGAAGAGACCTGTCCTTTGTGAACATTACAGCAGTTCGGATTCCTGAGGGAATAGTATGGGATAGGGTTTCATATGACGTATTTGGTCCTACTGAACTTTTAAAAATACCATATGTATTTAGAATTTATCTGAATGAGATCAACTCCAGTACATTCTCTGATGATTGGGATTTTTAAACTGTGAATAGTATGCTGTCTGATTTAGAATAATCTGCTGCATACTCCAAAAATGAATTGCATGATGATACATCTGATTTTGATATAATGTATTGTTACCAGCATTATGGTCATCATTTCTTGCACAAAACGAATATCCCACGTAATATTTTTACTTACCATCAATGGGAACATTGCCCAACACCACCAAAAGGTAGTTCAGAAACGTTTGCACAAAGATTTGCTTAATTTTCTGGGTTTAACAGTTCAGACTCGCCCTCATCTTATTATAAGGTGCCCCTACACCAACAAAGAAAACTATACTCACCAACACAAAACAGATATACTCTGCTTCCTTTATTTCCCAGCTGTCTTTACAGGGTTTCGACTTTTGGAGGGACACCATAGACACAAAATCTGTCTGGGGGACTAAAGATTGGCAAGTTCAGGGAACTGAGGCATTATTTAGAGCACAGCTTTCCAAACTTTTCATGTTGGTGACACACTTTTTAGACATGCATCATTTCGCGACACGGTAATGCGAGCGAGCGTAGCGAGCAAGGCCTAACCACCTACGGGTGTTCCGGAGGCTTTTCCACCCGACAACATTTTGAACAAAAAGTGGGCAAATGGTGCATTTTCAAGCACATTTGAGACAGCAGGAAGGTTAAGAAAGCAATTGTGAATCTGTTCTAATAAAGACAGTGACTGTCAAAACTGTCTATCGCTTGTTCTGCTGACATCCTAGTTGCGCAAAAAGAAAGACTTCGTGAAATATACCACCAAGCCATAAATGTGTCCCTGCTGCAAGGCTAGTTTCTCCACACACCAAAAAATACTATTTGCATTAACCACTATTGGGCCCCCAAACCATCGGAAAAAGGCTGAGGTTAGGCCTTTTCTAGTTATTGCCGGCTTACTATCAAATACTTTTCTGGGCGACTTGTAACAGGCACACCAGCTCTGTCCTTTCATGAAGGCACTAGAAGAGACTCACTGTTTCAGTAAAGCTTAGATTTGTTTTACTGTCAGAACAGGTTTGTGTTTCCCAAATACTTGCTTGAGGAATTCTCATGCTTTTCTGTTGGGTTGGCAGTCAGCTCTCAGGCCAGTGGAGCTATATTACCGGGGACTACAAATAAAATAGAATAATACTGTGCAAGTCATTAAATTTTCATGCCTCACGTTTCTTATCTGCCAAAAGTGGGAGTGTTTGGAAGCAAGCTGAACATCAGTGTTAGGAGGCGTGAGATAAAAATTATAATCATCGCTATTAAGTGCTGTAAGTTAAATAAAAATACTCAATCATTCTGTTTGCCCTGGGAGTCCCTAGGGCCGAATTACCCAGTCTGGCCTCCCTGAACTTGATGTTCGATTGTACAGCAGAGCAAGCAGATTTACAAGAGTGCTTTGTTTAACCTTAAAAACCCAGACTCCGTCTCCTGGACCCCCCCACCCTTAACTCTTCTTTGTTTCGGGGAGCCGCTTCTCACGTTGGTGCACTGTTCAGTGAAGGTAGCGTGTTAATTATCGCCCTGTCACAAGAAGCTGATGACTTCAGTGAGTGGTGAGTGCTGTGTGCCTGAGACTGCGCATGCTGCGCTTTTTATAGTGTCTGCTCCGGGGCCTTCTTACTGCACAGACTTCCTGGGCCGGATCAGTCCTCTCCTAACCCAGCAGTGCCCAAGAAGGTTGTGAAACCAGTGCGTGGTGAGTGCCTGTGCGCCTGAGGCTGTGTATGCGGTGCTTTGTATAGTGCCTGTGCGCCTGAGGCTGTGTATGCGGCGCTTTGTATAGTGCCTGTGCGCCTGAGGCTGTGCATGCGGCGCTTTGTATAGTGCCTGCTCTGGGTCTTCGTGATGCACAGCCAGCATGGGCTGGGTCATGCCTCTCTTAACCTGGCAGTGCACAAAAAGGGAGTAGTCGAACCATATCCCAAATGGCCGTGAGCGAGTGAATGATGCCAGTGAGTCTCCTTTTGACCTTCTTTAAATCCGTCTATCCTACTCTTTGTCCATTCATCCATCCATCCCTGCCTTTTATCCAGTCCTGCTCCACCCATCTCACATCACCCATCCTCTTCCAGGTCAACCGTTTATAGGACCAGCGAATATTCAAACACATCAGGCAGAAAGGCGCAGTCTATGCCCTTCCTACCTACTTGAACACCCGTACTTGTGAGAAGGTCTCGAATGTCAAGGCCTTACTTACGGTGTCAGAATAAAGTGTGCAGCTGGTCGGTCAGGCCAGCCGGAGGCTCGATGCTCATGGTGCGGGGGCTCAGACGGACAGCGGAGCCTGGCGGCCACCGATTGTTCTCCAGGCCTGCCGTTTCCTCCTCGTCCCCAGGCTAACACTCCTTCCGGGAATGGCTCTGCGGAGCGAACTGCGCATGTGTCGCGCACACACACACCTTCTCCTTTCTCTGCATACGTCTGGCATACGAATTGCGAAGTACCGGCGTCATCCTGCGACACACCCACCACTTGTAGGCGACACAGTACCGTGTCGCGACACAGAGTTTGGAAAGCTCTGATTTAGAGCATGTCTCATGCCAAAGCAGATTATCTTTCTGAATGAAACTGTGCAACAGACTTCTTGTCTTGGCCTAGCTAAGATGAAGGACTTGAACACACTTAAGATTCCCTCGCTTTCACACTTTGAGAGATGGCAAAGCTATACATAACATACTGAGGATACGCTAGATGACATTATACATGGAGTTTCATACAATTCATCAGGCTCCAATTGGAAGGGATGCTTTTTTTTGGTCTCTCGACACAAGTAGGTGTCAGTCAAGATTAAAGGGTACCACCGAAGGGTTTAGTATCAATAGGCTGGACCAACGCTATGTACAACTAGAACATCCAGGGGTGGTGACATCCTACCGTGTTGGGAAGTTATGCCTAGATCAACTAAGAACCTCAACACTGTCCCGGGTAAAACAACACTTGTCCTTACTCTCAGATGACATGGATTTAAGCAATTTTTTGCTAGGTCCACGGAAGACACATCGTAAATGCTTCTTTTACACCATTTACAACGAAATCTCTCAACAGGAAGCTACAGAGAGATTGCGTGAAATTGAAAGAGTTAACCTAGAAAAGTCTTTGGCAGTGGTCGACAGTGGCATGACCACATTAACATCCAGGATTTATTCACTGGACAACACTGTGTCTTCTGCTATAGATATTATGGAACAGGATCTGTCCATCCTACAACATGGCCATTCACAGTTTCGATCAATTCTATTATTAAGCTGGATACTACAATCATTGTGCTCTGGTTACGTGCCCTGGCGATATATTAGCAGTATGTCGCTGTCCTCTGCTTATGATTTAACAGAAAGGCAGACAACAATGGCACAAAGAGATGCAAAATATACAATGCTGCACATTGAAAAATTGGACCAATTACCTTTCACCGTGGCTGAGTCCCCGTCCAAAAAATGGTTAACTCATGGCCATATAACATTGCCAGTGACAACATTCTAATTTCAATATTGTCTACAATACAACCAAGTAGGCCGATATGAAGCGTTGGGTAGGGAATACATCCATGAATCTTGGGAATTACCGTAAAGGTTTAGATGCAGGAAAGGGAACACTGAAGTATTCCTCAGTGGTATAGACTGCGAGAATTCGTTAAGTGGGTCTCTAAGGATATTATACTTCACGAAGCTTGCAACGCTTTGGTTGCAAACCTCTCTTGTCACTTGAAAGTATCCCCAGCTGCCGTGATTCATCTGGTATTCAAACTACTCTAGAACGGGAGTTATTTGATGTTGAATGATCTACATTGTTGTGGTATGCTTTCAGGTATCACTTATCTGGTCACAGTAAGTTCCGGGGTTACTTGTTGAATACAAAAATTGTTTCCACTGACCCACACAGTCAGGGAGGTGCTGCCAGGGCCTTCATTGAATGCTTCCCTTATACGGTTTGATTCTCTGAGCAGACTGAAAGCCATGCTTTTACAGAAGGAGGTGGCCTTAACCTCAGTTCGAGAGACTTTTGATCTTCAGGTTGCAAGGTCTTCAGCTGAGATACAGGCACTAGTTCAAACTAACTTCCAGCTCCATTTTGGGGAAATGGTACATCGTATCTTTAACATGTCTGACACAAGCGGGATAGTACACCTATAAAAGAAAACATTTGCTGGCCTATTAAGCTCCTTTCAGACGATCTTCGGAGTTATTCCATCATTAATACACTCCATGTTGGGAAGTGTTTTTGGAGGGCTTCCGCTGGTCCTACTACTTGTAGTGAGTATCCTGGTTTTAATTTTCCTGCTACGCAATGGACGTCCCAAACACCAAGGAGATGGAAAAAGTGCTCTTGGAGCAACGTTGCCATGAATGCATGGTACTCCATCTGGGCACACCTCAGCTTCAGGAGCTAAGCGAGCATTGGTTTCTATCATTCAGATCTGTCTGGGTTGACTGCGTCTTGCCTGTACTCTGATGCTTATTCTGCGGACATGAATGCGTGTTGGACATTTGTCGAACACTTCCATCGGTTACGCCTCCGGACGTAGTCGTACTGCTGGACCTGTTAAAGACCCACATAGCACAGTGTCCTTAGCTTATTCGAATCCTGATGTCGGCATTCTTAGAGCCACCATGGGATGCTTTAGCTCCGGTTTGAATGGACACAGGCTCTGTAACAGGCTTACAGGCATCAAGTGCATCCTCAGCAGCGGCTGTGGGAACCAGAGAAGATCACCTTTGCTCCATTGACCTGGTCCAAGAGGTGTTACAGGGACCGCCGTCTGCGAAGTCAAGCAGCCGTGATGTTGCGTTTCCCACACAGTACACATAAACATTTGGCTTTCCTTGTGCTGGGAACATTTTGGCCTTTTTTAAAAACAACATAAATTGGAATTCGAAAAAATAATTTTTGTTTTATTTTTCCTCTTTTACTCTCACTGAGCACCATGGTTTTCAGTATGCTCAGTTAGTCTAACAGTATAGTGACTATTTAGATGAGTTATAGAGCAGGTTTTATGTTTACATCACTTTTTACACATACCATGTTTTTAGATGTTTTTAAAACTCATATTTTAGCAATGTTTTTATGCTTTTTAAACAAGCATATTTTAGCTTTTGTTACTTTCTCGTCCAGTTGGATAAGGAGTGGGTGTTAGGAACCCCAATGTACCCCAATATAGGCAGGTAGTTACATGCCCTTTCACCTATATTCGTCCAACCAATGTTCTACATGACGGGTTTGGTGATGGCCTTTTACCTAGTTAGGTACTGCATAAATGCCATGTGATTGTCTCGGAAAACTAGCCTCATTTATTTTGCATGAGGATTCTCAGTATCACAGCAGGATTACCAACTTCTGCAAAATAAGTCTGCATAAGGGTCATCACTATCGTCATCCTTGGCCGACATGCCGCAGTACCATGACACATCTAGGTAGAAACCCTGAGTGTACCTTTTGGGTATATAAGCACCACATCTTCACTGGGCAAACCAGAGGAGAAAGACTTCCATGCTGAGACACTGAAACGAGACGCTGAGGTCCCTGCACACAGATAATCCAGCATGCAGTGGTCTGACATCCCTCGCGGGGTGTTCAACTCAAGACCAAGACGGGGTCCTCCGATGAGGGTGCTGAAGACACTTCAGGCTACTCCACACTGTTTGCCACAGTCCAGCACTAAAAACCCTAGTAAAACTAGTCAGCGTTCTGTGCTGACAGTACTGAGTTGGCTGGTGCCAGTGGTGGAAGTGGGTGGGGCTAGCACTGGCAGCTGGTTGGTCCTCTGCTATTATGTTGTTTTACAAATGATTTACAAGTGAGCTGCGTCAGAATAAGGGCACCCTTATTGCTTCCCACATAGGCCACACAAACTGCAATTCTCTAGTGAGCCACCCGGCACCCTCCTGGGTGAGCCCTTCACCCACATATGCACCGGTTATATCATCTGGCTAGGCGTGGCCAGAGGCTATAAAATAATGGGGTGTTGACCACATGTGGTCTTACTGCCCGTACCCGACTGGAGAGTGTGTGCATACATTATTGAGCTCGGTGGTAACGTGACGCAACAAGCAGGGCCCGCATTGATCCCAGGGGCACCCTGCCATGCAGGCGATGAGGGTGTCTCTTTACGCACCCCGTCTTCCTCAGTCGGCTACCTCTGCCTCCGGCCTGCTCATAAGCAGTTGGTGTGCTGTGACTCTGGAGCCTTACTTACCCTTATCTCCTGCCGCCTGCTCCGTGGAGAACTACGCCATCAGCTGCCGGCCTGGGCTTTTACCTGCTCCTGATGAATGCAGCACTCCGCCTTCTGCTGTGATGACGGCATTCACCGCCCAAAGTTCCTGCGTCATACCGCAGCTCCCCTCGCTGCCGCACCTTGTGCTCAGGCTCCTCCACTGGAACTCTACTGGCTGTGCCATGGAATATGGCACCGCTGTGAGAGAGTTTAACGCTCACTTCTACCCAAATAAACCCCGATTTTGAGCAAGTCAAATTCTGCCAGGCAAGCTAATGTGAAGGTGAGTCCATAGATGCGTTCTATGCAAGCTTTCTCGAGCTGGCAAGTACGTTCACCACCGATGACAAACTAAAGGAAATACGAGCCCAGATTAACCAGGGATATTACAACATGACTCTTAGAGGACTCATCCTGATGCAACCAAACATTAATCTAGACATCCTAGTCCTGATGCAGTCCCTCAACCTGTCCACCGCCAAAGCCAACAAGATAGATAACGCCATCACCAAAGCACCCAAAAAGACCTTCCCCATCAAAACAGAGTGAGCCGACACCATCCACACAAAAGTACAGGGTGACTCATACAAGCCACGCGGACTCCACCAGCGAAGCCTCGGTGCAACTACTGTGGCCTGGAGGAACACTGCCTGGACAAATGCTGTGCACAAGGACGCACGTACTCCAATGACAGCAAAAGTAACAATTTTGCTTCCATGAGCCATAGCGGAGCCAGGAAAAGAAACACCAGGGGAGGGAGGATACCAGTCAAAGTGGTGCTGCAGCTGCACCTGAATGACCCGGCAGGGCCTGACACCTCCAGAAGCTTGCCATGACAAAATTGTCAGCTGGAAGACTCGTCCCGTGACGAGGAAGAGGAAGAAGCTTTCCTCATCTCCTTTACGAGCGATCAGAAGTGACACTGAAGGCCACAACCTACATGTATGCTTGAAATCACAGGATCCAAAGTAAAGGCCCTCATTGATACAGGAGTTTCAGTGAAAGTCATGGGGATACAACAATACAGATGCCTCCTACCCAAACCAACACTCATTCCGTCACACATCAAGATCTTTATGTATGGGCGCCTTTCACCATTGCCCCTGCTAGGATGCATGACTGTCCAAGTGAGGTCCAATGACCAGGAGATCAGAACAACACTCCACGTCGTAGACTAGGAAGCCAGTACCCTGCTAGGGAATCACCTTGCAGAAGACTTAGGAAAGATGTTGTTTGCACGGACTGTGAAGGTGCTCCAAGTTGAAGAATTACTGAACCAGTTACCTGGACTATTTAGGGGCTCAGGATACCTAAAAGCCCCACCATTCAAACTGCACATTGAGCGCTCCGTCAAGCCCCTGGTTCTCCCCCACAATCATGTGCCATTCAACCTGAGGCCACTTGTGGAGCAGGAGCTGGAAAAGCTTGAAAAACAAGGCATAATCAAAAAGGTGTCAGGGCCCACGCTGTGGGTGTCCCCTATGGTGATAGCAGAAAACCTGAAGCAGCCAGGTAAAATACTCCTCTGCATAGACATGCGTCTCCCGAATTGTGCCATCAAATGGGAACGCCACATCACGCCCACAATGGATGACATTAATTCCGACCTTAATGGCTTGAGATGGTTCTCGAAACCAGAACTAAATGCGGGCTACCACCAGCTAGTTCTCTTAGAAGAGATTAGGTATATAATGTGCTTTACCACTCACTTGGGGATACGCCGGTACAAACAATTTAACTTTGCATATTTTCAGCTGCCAAAGTATTCCAAGATTCAATACAGGAAACTCTGTCAGTGCTCCAGGGTGTCATGAACACGAGCGATGACACTCTCATTCACTCAGCAATAGCTTAAGACCACCACTGCCACTTGTGAGCGACCCTGAAGCACTTCTGGGAGAACGGAGCCACACTACACAAAGAGAAATGCAAATTTTTCCAAAATACCATTGGGTTTTTCGGCTATGTCTTCAACCAGGACGAGGTACTAGCCGACCCCCGGAAATCACAAGCCATTAAGCAGGCACCCGCACCAACTACTGAAGTACGCAGTTTCCTGGGTATGGACACCTACTGCGGCTATTTTAGTCCAAATCTTGTGACCATCTCCAAACTGCCAAAAGCCCTGACCAAAGTATGTGCCTGCTGGACGTGGGGTCAGAAAGAAGAAGATGCCTTCTAAAGGGCAAAAGAAATTCTCCTTAATAATGCCACCACGGCCTATTTTGACAACAAGAAACAAACGAAACTGCTCGTAGACACGAGCCTAGTGGACCTGGGAGCAGTCCTCACCCAGGAAGTACAGCCCAGGAAATGGGCTCTGCCAGCGTTTGCAAGCAAGGTGCTGACCCCAATGGAAACATGTTATGCGCAAATTGAAAGAAAGGCTCTGGCAATTAAGTGCCCTATCACACAGAAGTAACATACTGACCTGGGTACAAAAATCCCACGGACTTCCTCTCACGTCACCATTCCCAAGCGGCCGAACATGAGGAAAACAGTGTTGATGCTGTAGAGGACTCATTAACATGCTCTCACAGAACACCTGCCCGAGAGCCCTTAGCCTCCATGACATCGAAGCAGCAATGAAGGACGATACTGTGCTCATGAGAGTGAAGGACCCATGCAGAACCGATCATGGCAGAGCTTTCTGCATGATGCCAATGACTGGGCAGGCCAGAGCAAAGACTGGCTGACCAAGATGTGGAGGGCGCGAGATGAGTTTAGCATCACTTAAAACGGCATCCTGCTGAGGGGCCACCGGCTAGTAATCCCAGTAATCCCAGTAAGTTTACAACGCCAGGTAACAGTATTGGCCCACAGTGGGCACCAAGGAACAGTACGGTGAAATCCTGCATGCGAGAGAAAGTGTGGTTCCCTGATCTCAAGGCCACAGTGGATGAGATTGTGCAACAGTGTTCATCATGCCAACTCATCATCACAGAGGAACCCAGCACAATCCCACGGTGCAAAATAAGCCTCAACTTTTGTAGATTCCCAGACAGAAGAATCACAATGGTCCTAATAGACAAATACCTTAAATATCCCATTGTTGAGTAATCAAGTCAACAGCCTTTACGAATGTGGCACCGGTCCTGGAAAAGGTTTTTAGCAATGGTTGGCCTGCGAACAGAGATCAAAACTGACAACAGATCACTGTTCCAGGGATCAGAGTTCAAAGAATTAATCAGTCACTTAGGAATACATCACCCCCGCATCACGACTCAATGGTCACAGGCGAACGGCGATGCTAAAAGATTCATGCACACCCTAATCAAGGTGTCCACAATTGCAGAGGGGACACACTCAGCCTCCATAAGTTACCATGAGAGTGGAACGCCACATTGTACTACCCAGCGAGCTCCCTTGGAATCTGATATTCAATGGCCCCAGGTGAGACACCATCACAGTGCACCCATAGTGGACCCACCAGCCCTATGATCCCCAAGAGGCTTAAGTTAGGCGCACACAGTACAATAAACGTGTGAGCCTGAAACAGCGAGCCAATCACGACTGCTCCTGGCAGGCGACAAAATCCTCATCAGGGACCGCAGGCCAAGCAGGAAATTCCGGACATCTTTTGAAGGAGGGGTGTGGTTAGTACTAAAGGGTTCATGGTACCATGGTCACAGCAAACAAGGGAAGCGAAACAGTTGCGAGAAACATTTCCTGGTTGAGGAAGATAGATGTCCCCAGTCAGCAGGTGTAGGCAAGGCAGTAGAAAGTGATTTGGGGAACAAAACCCACTGTTGTGTCCTGCTCCCTGGTAGTGCGAGTCAGAGTAGAGCGAATGAGGAGAACAGTAAACCCAGAGACAGCCAGGATGTGTGAGCTGCAGAGAGGCCAGCTAGTAGAACGCTCACCTCAGCAATATGACCTATGGACAAATCCACAACCGAGTCAGCGACTCAAAGACTTTGTATGCCAAATTCATCAATGGCAATTTATGACCAAGTTGGGGGTGTGTAGTGAGCCACTGGGGAACCTCCTGAGTGAGCCCTTCCCCCAGATATGCACTTGATTAATCCTCTGGCCAGGCCTAGCTATAAAATAAAGGTGCGTAGAACGCACGTGGTCTTTTGATCTTACTGCCTGACCGTACACGACTGGAGAGTGTGTGCGTGCAGTATTGGGCTCTGGGGTAAAGCGACACAACACGCAGGGGCCCTCTCTGGTCCTGGGGGCACCCTGTAATAATTCCACAAAGCACTCTTCCAATGTTAATGTTCTATCCGTCTGCCAATGCATTTCAGGCCCTTGTCAGGGGGATGAAACGCTAAATAAATGCAATTAGAATGCATAAATATGAACAAGCATGCCAATAGGCTACTTGTCTACACACTGTACAGCCACCGTTTCCATCACACGTAAAGCATTTTATGAGTATATATTAGCTAGGGCATTAATCCACTGATCTGTATGACCTTACTCTGTAATGTAGCAATGCACGATCACTTCTGTTTATTAATTTTATTTGAAAAAGTTTCCAGAAAGATTACATGGTTTTAAATAAAGTTTGTCTTTCGGTTTGTTCAAGCTCTCATCGACGTTGTGTGGGGCTTGGCCTGTTTTCAGGCTTTTTCCCTGAACACTAGCGCTTGTTAGTAGATTTTTTTCAAGGGACATTGTGCTTGTTTTGTACGTCACACCTGACAGCGTTGCGGCCTGAGTTCAGCTGGCTGTGAGCTCAGGGGTAGGAGGCGGCACCCCGTTATCCAGGCAGCCGAGCTGGACGCCTTCCGGGCTGGGTGCCCAACACAAGCGGTTCTATTTCATTGAATCTTTCACCAAGCAGCCTCTGCTCAGGGTGAGTTTGCTAGTTGACGCAGCCTCTGATTCGGTTGGGAGGAGCACTGCAGTTGTCTGGGCGGTGGTGGTGTCAGGGCTGAACCGAAGCTGTCGCTGCTACGCCTCTTGGATACAGGGCTCAGGGGCTCGAGTACCCTGCTTACATGCAGCGTGGCTAGCGGCCACTGTCTGCATTTTTGGCACTGTGGGGTTTGCAGTGGTGGCCTGTGGCTCAGCCTTGTGAAGCAGAGTGCAGGATCGATTCAGCCAACCCGCAGCAGGAGGCCCACCAGCCCCCAGGTTTAATTTTGCGTCAGTGGATGTCAGAGCCTGCAGTGTGTGGAGGGTGTAAGGTATGGAGGGCGTAAGGTATGGAGGGCAGGGGTAACACCTGCCACAGTGCATCAGCGATGCGTCTATTCTGGGTACAAAAGGCAGCCTTTACACCTTCTCCATCCTTATCGAATAGTTATTCTGTCTCCCAAGTCCCGTGCACTTCTCCTTGGGTGTTTCCCAATTGTTGACCTGCATGCTTCACTCTTATTGTTGTGCCGCAGGCGGTCTGGATCCTGTGATTTGAGGAAGGGTGTGGTGGTGATGTCAGACTAACCTCATTTGTTTTAGGGAGCGGCGGATGGAAGGTTCTGTCTACTCTAGGCAGAGCCCTCGACATGTAATGTCATAGTGATGCTTCCATTGGCTGACTACTGCAGACTGGAAGAGATTCTGTGTATTTAATAGGAGTGTGTCAGCACTTCTCTGTTGCAAACATAGATTATGATATAGTGAGTACCTGCTGCTCTAGCTTTCCATTTCAAGCTGTTTTTTGTGTGGTTTGTTTTTACAGATAGATCTCCCGCAGCGAGCCTGTGGGATGGAAGGGGGTGTTTTAATGTTTTCCATTTTCAGCATATTTTTGTGGATATCAGGAGTGTGTTTTCCCGCAGAGTAGATGTAATGGGTTTATAATATTTTCATAGCCTGACTAGGGTAAAAGTACAATATTTTATTTGAAAATAGTGCTTAACATAGGCTTGATTAAGTTAGCATAACTAGGCCGTGTTTACAATAGTCATATTGTAGAAAAAGTGTATGTTTATTTGTTGTGCGCGAGCTGCACACTTTCTTGTGTTTTATTTGTTTTCATAAAATGATCGAAAGTCAGCTGCAAAGCATGGTCTCTGTCCTTGTGTGCAGCTGTAATTTATCTTTAGCTTTCTTGGGGGCGGGATGTAGTCGTGTTGCAACATTTCAAGGCTATGAGCTAACCACCTTTAAGAATGTGCAGAAGCATTTCTCTGTTTTCTCGTGTTATTGAATTAAAAAATCTTACAATTTTATGAAAAAATCATGTATTTAGGAGCCAAATAAACTAATGTGCAAGTATGTGTTATTTTGAAATTAATAATGCGATCGGTGCCGTGCAAGTAGTTTAGTGGTGACCGTGTACTTAAAAACAAGTTATTAATTTGTTTGTTTTCTTTGTGCAAAACATTATAAAAGACATGCTTGTTGGGGAATATCTAGATTTTTTTTTCCTACTAGACTTTACTGTTATTCTTTTCCTGCTTTTTGCTTAGAGAGTGCTAGATGCTCATCGTCCTTTCTGTATTTAGGCCTATTTATTGTTAATTCGTTTTTTAAAATTTCTTAAAGGCACATGGTATTTTGCATTTATCATGATTTTGGTTTTATGCAAATTCCCTTAACTGTAATGACTTGCTTTCTGTCATGCTGCTAATATCTGAATAAATCTACAAAAACTGAGATGGTAAAAGCCTTGTTGTTGAGGTTTTCTTAATGGTCTTAGCTGAGCGTTAACATCCTGGGTTCTCTCTTTCTTGCCCATAGACCCTTCTTAATTAATTAGAGGTGGGGGATCGACAATAGCTTTACATGTTATAGCACGTGTTGCAGAGAATCGAAACCCAGTAGGAGCTACCTGAAATGCAGCATTGTTTGTGGCTGCAAATGCACAGTGCTGCATGTGTGAGCTAGATCCATAAGAGACTTGTGACGTAAATAGAAGTAACGTGTTTTTAGGTCTCGGCTAGCGTAGGCTGCGCAGTCTCGCTGGCAAGATTTAATGTTTTGGTTAGATTTCTCTATTGGGCTTTAAGCCCCGCCCCTCCTTTCCATTGGCTGGCGTCACCGTTTATGCTAAACGGTGGGCAGCCATTGGAAAGGATTGTCTCGTGACGTACACTTTTCGCTTTTAGAGCCGTCCCAGTTGGACTGGCTGCCCCGACTTTCTGCTGGCGTAAAAGATTTTCTTATCTTTATGGGGCCAAACACATGGCCCCATAAAGATAAGAAACCTGTCATGCGAGTCAGTCCAACTGGGACGGCTCTAAAAGAGGAAAGAGGACCGTTCGTTACGGGAGAGCAGTCCACAGATGCGATGCCTCTTTGGTAAACCAGAGTACGAGGGTGTTCTGGCAACCTCGTTCCTACCCCCGCCCTTCCACGGACTATATCATAGCCGAAGGCCCAGGCAGCGGGCAGCTGTTCCCGAACTCTCCGCCAGTCTTTAAATGGCCGCCGTGCAGAGGATTCGCTGAGCAGTGCGCCCCCCTCTGCCGCCTCCTTTCCAGCTTCCTACCCCGCCTGCTGCTGCCGGAGCTGCCTTCCCTGGAAACCTAGCTCTGTATAGCGCTGCCTCAGAGCCTTGCACGTTGCTCCGGCGAGGACTGGGCGGCACCGTTAGCATTGTGACTGTCAGACGGCGGCCCATCCTCCCCAGGCCCAGCAGCAACCGTAGCAGCACCGGTGAGAGGTGAATGCGTCTCCCGCCACTATTGTCCTGAGGGTGTCTGTTCAGGCTCCTCTCACCCCACTCAGGGCATGGGCACTAAATGAGGGCCCTTTTCGCAAACAAAGGGGGGTTGACAAGTTTCATTTTCTTCGGTCATTGTTTTTGTTTAACAGGCAGTTTTATTATTATTTTTATTTTTTCTCCTTTAATATTATTTCCCCCTCTGCCAGCAATGAAAAACAAAACCACCCATTTGCTTCTGTTACAGATGAACTTCCTCTCCCGAGTGACATCCTTTATTGGATGAGCATGAACTGTAACTGGTTTATTCCCAATTCCTTTTAATAAACGATGCATGTTTCAGAGGCCCAGCAAAGTATGATCATGTCTAGCGGTGCGTTTTAAAAACTGAATCGCTAGGAGAAATAAGCCCACGGGATAAATGTTTTAATGCGTTTTTATTTTGTTGATAAGGGTTTTCCATACAACAGACTTTGTTGTGTTGTTATACGGTGCATTTGGGCAAATGGTAGTTGTATTTGTAATGCTTTTTGTGCGTAAGATGATGCCTCCCTCTCCCATTCTGTAAATACATGAATAATTTATTTGTTGAATGGCTCCCGGTCTGCATGTGAAAATGGTGTCGTAGTCCTAGGAAACACTGCCATCTCGAGCACCGAAACGCACATTAAGTATGCTGTTGTTGCTCTTATTCTATGGAGTGGACAGGGGCGCATTTATTCGAGAAGCTCACGTTTGACGGGGTAAATGGCGATGGATGCACCTTGCCTGCTTATTGGATACTCTGTTGATTATTTTGTCTAGGGTTTTGTGCCACTATACGGCACAGCTAAACTAGAGCAGGCTGCCTACAATGGCTTCCCGGCTGCCAGCAATGGAACAAGCCCTTTCACTTTACAGCTGCATGCTTGGGGAGGTTGCATACGCCCGCAGCAAAAACAGAGCAGGCTGCCCAAAAGGGCTTCTGCCCACTTCTGGCAACGATCAAGCGCTTTAGCTTTTAATTTCCAGACCCTCGTAGCAGGTGAGCTGGCGCCACTCTGCCCACTTTTAGGGCAGACCCTTTATTTTACAGCCAAGAGGTCTGGTTGCAACTACGCAGAGCAGGGAAGATTCTTAGGTAAGTGCCCTTGCTGCTCTTGTTGACTTTCACAATGCTTGTTTTTAAAAGCTCCTGTGCCCCAGTTTCAATTTAAACAGCTACAATAGGTACTTAAAGAAGTTGGATTAAAATAATGAAAACCTACATCTTTTACTTGTTTTAAACAATGCTTTACAGATATTGTCACAGTTAACAGATCCACATTCGTGTTTACCAATGCTTGTTTTTATTTTGTTAACCGAGCACACAGCCCATAACTGCTCCATCACAATTTGACTTTATAAGAGTGTAATAAAGGTGCGCGCGGGCGGATGTGACACTTAGCTGAAGGTGTTGCTGACGATATGAAGAGAAAGCAAGGGACCTTTTGGGGAGTGGCAAAAACAGATTTCGGACAAAAACATACCTTAATTCGGTCAAACACTGTTATACATACTGCGGGATTTTTTGTTGCAGGCGAACTTGAAGTCAATGTATGTAAGGAAGAAGTGCTGCATTGTAGGGTGCTGCACTACAAAAAACCACGATTCAGTGGCTGCTGTAAAACACAATCAACACATCAATTGTGGTTTCATTGTTGCTTTTTGTGATTGTCAGCATGGCTGTTTAAAGTGGCGAGAGGACTGAACACCTTGATACTTGCACATAAAACGCTAGTGCACACAAGGCATCCTGTGCCGCACAAAAGAAATGGTAATGTGCTGGGCAACTTGAAGTGGTTTTTAGGTCTCGCCTGGCTATCGCATAAGCGATCGCTCAGCGAGACTTGTGTAGGGGCTTCAGAAAATGCTCCCAAAGGCTTCCCAGGCGGATCGGGTGGCCGTTACGCGCACAACCACGCGTATTCCATTTGCCACCAGCTACTTTGTGCGCTGCCTCACGCATTCAGAGAGATTTAGTAAGGGGCACAAGACCTTAGGAATGCGGTTTATGGCCAGTGCATGTGAGGCATTCAAGCGCGAAGCTGGCATCTGGCATCGGACTTGAAAGCAGCAGACTGCTTTCGCCAGCGCGCGCTCGGCCTCACTTCCTGCATCCCCTCTTACAACAATTAACTTTCGTTATAACTCACAACCTATATGCTCGTTCCCTCCCACCCTTCCTTTGATGTCCGCTTTTCTTGTTGTTTACAAACCACGCCACACACTGCTGCACGCCACACACTGCTGCATGCCGCACACTACCGCACGCCACACACTGCTGCATTACACACTGCTGCATTACACACTGCTGCATTACACACTGCTGCATTACACACTGCTGCATTACACACTGCTGCATTACACACTGCTGCACGCCGCACACTGCTGCACGCCGCACACTGCTGCACGCCTCGTACTGCTGCACGCCTCGTACTGCTGCACGCCTCGCACTGCTGCACGCCTCGCACTGCTGCATTACTCACTGCTGCACGCTGCACGACACTGCTGCACACAGCACACTGCTGCATGCCGCTGCACGCCTCACACTGCTGCACGCCTCACACTGCTGCACGCCTCACACTGCTGCACGCCTCACACTGCTGCACGCCGCACAATGCTACACGAAACACTGCTGCACGCCTCACACTGCTGCACGCCTCACACTGCTGCACGCCTCACACTGCTGCACGCCTCACACTGCTGCACGCCACACACTGCTGTATGCCGCACAATGCTACACGACACTGCTGCACGCCACACACTGCTGCACGCCACACACTGCTGCATGCCGCACAATGCTACACGAAACACTGCTGCACGCCGCACACTGCTGCACACTGCTGCACGCCGCACACTGCATTACTCACTGCTGCATTACTCACTGCTGCATGCTGCATGCCGCACACTGCTGCATGCCGCACACTGCTGCATGCCGCACGCCGCTGCATGCCGCACGCTGCTGCACGCCACACACTGCTGCACGCCACACACTGCTGCACGCCACACACTGCTGCAAGCCACACACTGCTGCACGCAACACACTACAGCACGCCTCACACTGCTGCACACTGCTGCATTACTCACTGCTGCATGCTGCACAACACTGCTGCACGCCGCACACTGCTGCACGCCTCACACTGCTGCACGCCTCACACTGCTGCACTCCACACACTGCTTTTATGCAAGTTTATGCTACTGACATTGTAAATGACAATGCCTTTTATTTGTTTTAAAACCAAAACCTAAATAAAAGGCATTGTAATTTTACAATGCCAATAGCTCAAACTCTTATAAATGCGAGACCTATTGCATTGCAAATGCTTGTTGCAGTTGTAAAGGGCTTAGTGTGGTTTATGTGGCTTCACGTGATATTATACAGAATACATGCTCTATGTGTGGGAAAGCATTATCAAAATAATTGTTGCTGATTTACATTTAAACTACATTTGTCTTTGATTGGCAAAGTCTTCTAATTGCTCATTTGATTAGCTAATTAGTTGATTGGCTTGTACACTTCACAACCACAGGTGGAAGAACACTACATGCAGTGCTTAATTTGAACATGTGGTTTCCGGTGCCAAGTACCGGCACTCAATCATCAACACTGGTGCTTTTCATGAGCACCAGTAAACGACAGCTCTCTCTCTCTCTCTCTCTCTCCCTCTCTCCCTCTTTCTTTCTCTCCCTCTCCCTCTCTCTTTCTTTCTCTCTCTCTCTTCTGCTCCACCCATTTGCTTCTGTTCCTCACTTTACTGGCTGACTAAAATATAAACACTTTTGCATGTTTTGTTTATTTTTAGTTACAGATTCAATGCGGTATTGTAACCGAAAAGCACAAAAAGCGCAAGCTTGCAGGTGCGCATGTGTTGTATGAGGGCCTACAAAATAACAGGCAGCCACATCACAGGCTTTTATTTTTTTTTGGGGGTACCATTTCCCCACTCTGCATACCGTCGCTGAAAATCAGTGGCATAGCCAATAGATTAAGGTGAGAACTACTTTCTTTGCCATTGCTTGATTGTCCATGTCTATGCTTTCATGTACTTCCAGTGAGCGAAAAAAGAACAAGCATTAAAAATGCAATAGGTCTCGCCTTATATTAAGTTAAAGCGATTTTGCTTTGCTATACAATACCATTAGCAAAGCAAATGGCTTTAACTTCACCAAAGGCGAGACCTGTTGCATTTTCAATGCTTGTTTTTTTTGGGGGGGGGGGACAAACATGTATTGAGCTTGGCTATGATGAACAAAAAGTGCACTATGCGTAAGTGAAATTCTCATAGTCCTCTCATTGCACACACTATGCGTGTTGCCAAGAATTCCTGGTCTTGGTCCAAACTGCATTATCCTAGGGTTTCATAGGTCGAGCCTGTTGCTATTGCTTTATTTGACATGTCTGTCAAACCCAGATGACCGCAGTCGGGAGCAATGGTGATTTGTGCATTTTATTTGATTTTTGCCTCTTTTGTGAATGGGATTTGACACATTTAAAACACGTTAAGTAAGCCATAACTTAAGATCATTAAAAACCTCAAATTTGTATCTTGGCAGAATGTACTGAGAAAAAACAACTTGCTTCCCCAATACAAATATTGCATGGTAGTTGTGTGAAATATATCGCTTCATATCTGCTTCAAGTGTCTCTTCTTCCCTCACTCCTGCATTTTGTCTTTCTCTCTTCCCTTGTGCCTTAGTTAAACCAGCTATGCACAGGGTTTGAGGGCGGGCATTGGCCAATCTGATGACAGGTCTGATCCAAATTTCTGCACTTTGGATATGCTGCTGGTGTGCACACATGGATTATTCAGTGCCGAGCTTGCATATTGGGTCTAGTAGGAGTTAGCCACTTAACCCTTTCGCTGCCAGCCTTTCCCCCAAGTGCCACGCCCCTTTTTTGGCTATTTGGGTTGGTTCGTGCTTAGGCCCCCATAACATTTTGTCCACATAAGGTATCCATGCCAAATTTGATTCCAAATCTACCCAGGGTTGGTGGATTCCCCTGGAGGGGACTGAGAAATTAGGCAAAATACAACTTAATTGTAGGGTTTTGGGGGGAAAATAGGACAAAAGTGCTGCACAAGAAAGCATCTGTTTGTTTTCCCTGCAAAGGCTATCAACAAAGGGGTTGTGGTGCTAAAATCACCAGCTTTCAGGAGCAGGCATACTTTTGTCAGAAAACCAAAATTATCTACACAGTTTTGGCGTTTTACTGGGATGTAGCCTGTTTTTCCTATTTATGTGATTGCAGCCTCCTTCCAGTTAATGGTATAAATGGGTGCTAAATCAATAATGGGTCCCGGAAAGCTATACATTTCTGAAAAGTAGTTAACATTGTGAATTCAGCAAGGGGTCATTTGTGTAGCTCCTTCAAGGTTTTCCTATAGAAAGTAACAGTTGGAGTCAAAATAATTGAAATTGAGTTGAAAAATAGAGCCATTTGTCCATACATTTTCACCTAAAACTTATTTCAACTATGGTAGAGTTTTGAAAACCATATACCTTTACGTCCGTGGGACCCTTCTGGGTGCAGGGATGTTTAGGTCTTGTAGGTTAGCCAAGAACCCGAGGTACCCAGAGCCAATAACTGAGCTGCAGCTTCAATGTTTTTTCATTGTGTACCGGGTATAAAGCAACTCATTTGGTAAAATATAAAGAGTGAAAAATAGGTATCAAGGAAACCTATGTATTTCTGAAACGTGAACAAGATATGGAGTTCAGAAGCAGTGGTTATTTGTGCAACTTTAAATTTGTGGGCACCCATATTAGCATGTGAATTAGAGGGTATTTTTTGAATTTGTTTTCTTTTTTACACACTTTCTTACATTTGGAAAGCAGAACACTTGTTCTACGTTTCTGTGTTCCCCTAAGACTCCCGATTAAAAATGGCACCTCACTTGTGTGGGTAGGACTAGTGCCCGTGACAGGGAATAGCCCAGAACGCAACGTGGACACATTTTTCCAGTGAAAACTGACCCTTTTTTTCGCAATATGCCTAGCTGTGGATTT
Source organism: Triturus cristatus (assembly GCF_964204655.1). Classification (NCBI taxonomy): domain Eukaryota; kingdom Metazoa; phylum Chordata; class Amphibia; order Caudata; family Salamandridae; genus Triturus; species Triturus cristatus. The sequence goes on from NC_140582.1 coordinate 313,774,188, forward strand.
TGGACCCTAGCTCAGCCGGCACCAAGGGAAACCTAGCAAACCTGTACATTTTTACAACTAGGCACCCTGGGAATCCAGGATGGGGTTAATTGTGGCTCTCACCAGGTTCTGTTACCCATTATCCCTGGCAAACCTCAAACTTTGTCAAAAAAACATCAAATTTCTGTGATGGAAAGTTCTGGAATCTGCTGGGAGCCGCAAACAACCACCCACCCAGCGTTCCCCCAAATCTCCTGATAAAAATGGTACCTCACTTGTGTGGGTAGGCCTAGTGCCCGCGACAGGAAATGGCCCAAAACGTATTGTGAAGACATCAAAACTATCTATCACTAAACAACCTGGTTTTGGAAGGGAGTCACCTTCATTTCTGGTCCCCAGCTAGACATCCATCTAGGGAAACCTACTAAACCCAGACCATTCTGAAAACTAGACACCTGGGGGAATCTAGGGAGGTGTGGCTTGCGTGGATCCCCCAAAGCTTTCCTACCCAGAATCCCCTGCGAACTTCAAACTTAGCTAAAAAAAACAATGGCTTTTTCCTTAAATTTCTGTCTGGGATCACCGCGCAGGCACAGATTTCCTACCACCCAGCGTTCTCCTCAGTCTTCCGATTAAAATGATACACAAGTGAGGGATCATTTCTTCAGAAGACCGAGGAGTACGCTGCGTGGTGGGAAATTTGTGTTGGCACGGTGATTTCCCCCCCCCCCCCCCAACTTTTCCACACACAAATGTGAGGAAAGTGTGACTTTTTAGGTAAATTTGAGGTTTGCAGGGGATTCTGGGTAATAAAACACTGGAGGATCCACGCAAGCCAAGCTGCCAGCAAAGCACCATCCATGCATGCCGCCAGCCAAGCGCCATCCATGCACGCCGCCAGCCAAGCGCCATCTACAAACATCGCCTGCCAAGCGACAGCCACGCACATCACCGCCAGACATATGCCATCCACGCAGACCGCTAGCCAAGTGATAGTCCACCCACACTGCCAGCTAAGCACTAGTCTACACACACACCGCCAGCAAAATGCAGGTTCACACACAGCCAGCCGAACTCGAGTTCACACATGCACAGAAAATTTCGCTAGTGTCTAGTGGATTACAGATGAGCTTAAAAATATCGCTAATCTGCCCCCAAGGAGGGCAAAATCGGCCAAAAGGTGTGCAAAAATAAAAGGGGGAGCGACCCTTGTCTAAGGGGCTGCTCCCTGACATGCCGATAAACCTATCTCTGGTGCCTAGTGGGCTCCCCCCCCCCCCCCCCCCCCCCCGGCGCAGATTGAGGGCTATTGCCCCCATCTGCCCCCTGGGAGGCAGAAAGACTGGCTATGTTTTTGGGGTGGTGGGGGCATTGACATCTCCATTCTGGGCTTCCCCCAACCCTGAACTACTATAAACAAAATAGTCCCTGGCTTCCTAGTGGGCTATTTTTTGGTGGGGTGGGCCAATCCCATCCCTACTCTTGCTAAAAAAAATCCTTGGTGCTTAGTGGGCTTTCTGCCCCACGGGGAGGGGGGCAGATTGGGAGCTATTGCCCCCATCTACCCCGGGGGCAGAAAAATGGCTTTATTTTTTGGGGGGGGGCATTGGCATGCCCATTTTGGGAAGCCCCCACTCATAAACCTAGATAAAAATGTAACCCCTGGTTCCTAGTGGTCTTTCTGCCCCTCCAGGGGCTTATCAGGGGCTAATACCCCCATCTGCCCCAAGGGGGAGGGGTTAGAAAGACTGTGCCTAGTTCTTGGAGGGGTGGGGGCACTTCAATGCCCATTCAGGGCAGCCCCACTCCTAAATTTACATTTTAAAAAATCCTTAATTCCTAGTGGGCTTTCGGGTCCCCGCTGGGCGAAGAGTGGGGCTATTGCCCGACCTGCCCCTGGTTATTTTGTTGGGGGGTGGCGGCATAGTCTTGTATGTTGTGGGAAGCTCCACATCTTTTATTTAAAAAAAAAAAATCCTTTGCGTCTAGTGGGCTTTCTGCGGGTGCAGATTGGGGGGGGGGGTAATAACCCTGTTCTGCCTCCGATAGCGGGCAGAAAGACTGTCGCTTTTTTGTTTGGAGGTGGGAGCATTGGCATGCCCATTTTGGGCAGCCTCCACCCCTACATAGTCAAACAGAATAATCCCTGGCGCCTAGTGGGCTTTCTGCCCTCCCCACAACGGGGCAGAAAGACGTTTGTTTTACTTTTCCTTTGGGTGGGGGCATGGTCCTATCCCTCTTTTATAATTAAAAAATAAATCCTAGTGTCTAGTGGGCTTCTTGGCCCTCCCCCGAGAATTGGGGGGGTTATAACCCACATCTGCCCCCAGAAGACTGCCCGTTTTGTTTTTGGGGGTGGGGGCATGAGCATGCCCATTTTTGGTAGCCCCCACCCCTATATTTAAATAAAAAAGAAAGCCTAGTGTACTTTATGCCCCCTTCCCTCGGTCCCTGGGAGGTAGGGGGGGGGCAGAAAGACTGAGTATGTCCTTAAAAATATGGGGAGATCAAAGGCCCTTGCCCAGGAGGCGGCTTCATGGTGTCTAGTGGTGGGATTGCCCTCCAGCAGTGATCAACAAGCTGAGACCCACTAAGGAAGGGTACCATTGGAAAGGGGAGATTCTCCCCTTTCCAATGATACCTCTCCAGTCTGCCTATGTGCTAGTGGGGCTGAGATAACCCCACAAGCACGTAGGCAGTGAAAGTGAAACAAGCTGATCGGCTCATTCGTCCTTACACTGAAGGAAAGAAAACAAGCATTTACAATGCAATGGTCTCGGCATTGGTAAAGTTAGAGCTATTGGCATTGCTCATGACATTTTTTTTGTTTGTTTTTGTTTTTAAAACATTTAAAGAAACGGCATTGTCAATAGCTCTAACTTTACCAATGCCGAGACCATTGCATTGTAAATGCTTGTTATTAATCCCTGACAGCAAACACCGACGGATGCAAAGTGGAGCCAACATAAGATCTTTAAAGGCGGGCAACTAGAGCCAAATTTTTTTGGGGGGTGAAAAAGATTTCGGGGGGGGGGGGGCTACGTCTTCCAGCCATAGGCAGAGTGGCTGTAAAAAGGGGTGGAAACACAACAAAAGCCTCATTAACGAGCAAACGGTCTTTTAAAGACCTGTGAAGTACTCTGGTCCGGCTGCAATTAGAGGGACGCCAGCCGGGCTGACACACATGGGGGGAGGGGGGCTGAAGGCCGGTGAGCCCACGTTGCGTCTGTGCGTGTTTGGATGCTGTTGGGATGGGGGCAAGCAGGACACCTAGAAATTAACAGAAATTGACTTACCTTTATGACGGTAAAACACCGACGCGGTACTAAAATCCATGGCTGCCTATATCATTATGTACAATAAATCTAAGCACCACTCCTGGGCTTCCGTACAGGAGTCCACGATGATACAACCGAATGAGCATGCACTGGCAGCAGCCGCCACGTCCCCTCGCAGGAAAATGCAAAGTCCCTCTGCAGGCGAGGCTGGCTGTTGTCAAGGCACGGTCTGCCTCCCACAGAAGGTGAAACCGGTGCACACCCCAGGCCGGAGGACCGCTCTGAGGACAGGCGCACTGCGAACACGGCAGCTGAGAAGTGGCGTGATTGTCATTTCCAGAAGACCCCGAGTTTTTAATTCTTTTTTTTTTTTTGCCAATGCGGTGTTTGTATGTTCTTTCTTATTTACATACCTTGATAAGAAGCTGGAATATTCGTCTCTATAAATTATTTAAATCACAATGCACTCATTAAAACTTTCAAAAATGGAATTTCTGATCCAAAGCGATTATATACTTAGGAGCATTAATTACATAAACACAAACCACAGCTATCGAGAATCGGAAGGCAATTTATTTTACGGATCTATTACCTACATTTTGACTAGACAGAGACGTGATCCTTATAAGACTTCAGTCCCCGCTACATTTAATTAACCATGAAGGGATTGAACAATGACCACAATTCTGCCCCTACACTGATACACACAAACTTTTCAGCGGTGTGCTCAGCTTGGTCTGTCATGCCTGCCTCTTTTATTATGAATGTTTTAAATTACAAATAAAGTTATGATAAGAATCAATTGTTAGGCTGTAGGTGCTGTGGCGAGACTATCTACACAGAATCACATATAGTGTTCATGATGCTGGCTCGCGAGGCAGTGCTCAAATGCATCTATGTGCGTCACACACACTCCCCTCTATAAACCGCAGGGACAGAAAAGGCTCCATTTCACACTGCTTTCTTCGAATCGCTTGCCCTGCATTATTTCTGAGGGCGGATTCCAGACACTGCTGCGTTTGCCTGTGGGGGTTTTCCGAGAGCTATCTTCCCTCTCCGCCCACACGGATACATCGGCGAAAGGCATTCTCCCAAGCAGCTCCCTGCGCAGGGGTTGATACAGCCATATTTATCAGCCCTCTATCTACAGACAGGGAATACCGAGAAACCATCCCAATGCCGGCCCTGCATGTCAATGAGCCGGGGCGGGGAGCTCGGGCCGCCTTCAGAAAGATACGGGTACGCAGCAGAGCGCGTGGGGGGAATGGATCCTTCCAACGCCATATTATGTGCAGCTGCTGGGCCTCCCCGTGCATACGAATGATACGCAGTGTAGCCGTGACAAGTAACCATTTGTTTTTCCTAGTCTGCACACACGCCACTCGCACCCAACTCAATGTGACAACACCACATGCGCAGAGAAAGGCAGCCCCAATACAACCCAAGGACCCCACATACGGCATCTCTTACCATGCATCAGCTGTGGCTCTGACCTCTTATCCACAACAATAACAGAGCACTTGCAACAGGCCTGAGCGGGGCGTGCAGGGGATTGTAGTTCCGGCACCGCGTCTCGAACAACTAGAAGTCCAAAGAAGACTACATTAACTGTGGGGTACAGCAGAAAGAGGGCGGGATCTAGAGTTGATGAGAGCAAGGAGCGCTGGGGGCTTTAGTTTCACCTATCCTTTATCGGTACAGAGAAGACCAATGGAGAGACAACATTTCCCGTCTAGCACAGCAAAAATGAATGGCGGAAGTTTGGCTTAGAGAGGGAACAGGACGCGTCTGGATATGTGGTTGGATGGCACGAAGTCGAGTAGAGGAAAGCAGCGGGGGCATTATACCGTACAAGTATTTGGTGTTGAGATCAAGAGGCGCTCCAGACCTGTAGGGAGGAATAGCGTCTTTGGACGGGACCTCTTGAGCTGGAGTGTTATTGGTTCCTATGATGGCCTATAATCAGGTTGGACTTGAGTAAATCATTTATTTCTCCACCAACCGGCAAGCAGTGGAAACGTCCCTTGCATATCAACAGCTCCCTTCCCAGTGCACAGCTTAAACCGTCAACAAGGCAGTGCAAAAGGCACACCACCGCCTTTCTCCGAGGCAGAGCAGAAATGCCTCGGAGAAAGGCAGCATCATTTTCGGATTCGGGGGCGTGTTTTGCTGTTGTCTCCTCCCTGAGACTTCTCGCAAAAAACACGCCCCCCGATCCGAAAAGGACGGGGCCTAATCGGAGTGACTGACCTCTTCTCCAGTGGCTGGCCAGCATTTACGAGGCCAGCCAATGGAGAACAGGGGTGAAGAGGGGCGGGTTCAAGCCCCTCTTCTCCAAGTCATTAAATCTCGCGAGCGAGACTGCGCAAGCGCAGCCTTCGCTAGCCGAGACCTAAAAATGCCTTGGGCAGCTGGGGAAGCTCTTCCCCCAGCTCTCTAGGCTGAAAAAAGAAAAGGAAATCCCTCTGCTGTTTACAGCAGAGGGATTTCTGTCAAAAGCACAGAAGGGGCTGTGTATTTGTGGACCTATGCTTTATGTAGAGAGGGGTGCACCTAATGTTCTTTCCCCTATAATCTAGTCTGCTCTGGTGTGATCCAACCACCGGCGAAGATACAAGGCTGCATTGAGCCATATTTGTTTGATTATGATCTTTTTAGATGTCTTTTTCTTCTTTCCACTTCTGATCCACCTTTGACTGGGAGGGCTATGAATATCTAGAGTCATGCAATATATGGTCTGTGCAATGCCCTACATGTGTTTCTTCATGCCTTCTACATACAACATCAGTCAGATGAAGAATTGCCTGGTATGGTGCATGTTCATGGCATTACCTTCAGCCTTAACTAACACTTGCGATTAATAGGCTTGTACACATCATGTCCTACAAGTGAGTCTTGTTTGTAATTTCAGTGACTAGTATGTCCCCATTACATACTGAGTCACAGGGCTCATTTGTTTGCAGGATGCAGAGGGCCTGCCCTTTATTAGCTGTTGTGTACGCTGCAAGCAAGTTAGGAGATTGTCAGAAATGGTGGGTTCAGACCCAGTGGTAAAATTATTTTCTGTGGTATTACTGAGATGATTTGTTTCTCTGTATCCTACCCATACAATCAAAAGGCATGGCTTTCAACCCCATTGTGTGTGCTATACAGATATTGGTAGAATACACTTATAAATAGAACTCCCGGGGCACATAATGTGGTCATTCCTGTACCACCTACATGGATGTATTTGTTCATATATTGTACAGAGTCCAAAACACATGACATACAGCAGCATTCCACAGCTATGACGTGACCTGCTTCATCTTTTTGTGATTAATGTAATGTGAGATCACAAGCAGTGTATTGGAAGGATAATGGTACCTATGTTTCAGGCTTTGTATCATAACTATAAAGTCCCTTCAACTGCTTTTTCTTAACTTGATTTAATACTTGATGGGGGGAAAAAATAAACCCTTGAAAGCCCTGAAAGTTACATGAGGGTTCTAATAGTTGAGTTCTCAGTTCCCATCCCCGTTCTCCGTTTGTATCGGGAGATTTAAAGCACTGGGTTAGCCACATTAAAACTGCTGGATGGTGAAACAGCTTTTTCGACTTGCGTACAATGCTTCATTTTTTTTCAGTGTGCTTTTCTAGTTGTTGTATAAATCCATTTACGCTTTATGTACTTTAAAAAATAACATGTAAAATCTTTCTATGTAAAAGCACACAAAGTCCACACTTTCCAATTCTGTGTGAACATGCAATCGACTTGCCTGTTTGGGGTAAATGTTTTGCTCTGTTCTCAGTTGTGTGATATCTTATGACGTTGGCGTACATTCTTGAACCACACAAATATTCTTCTGAAAAAAATGTCCCTGTGGTCACGGTGGTGTGGTAGACACACTCTACTCCAGGAGGGTTAGGATATCTCCAGTTAGAGAAGTGTACCTCTTAAACCATCTATCCTCACCCCCTTCAAAGCAGCTCTTTAGGCAAAGGGTTTCAAGTAGTCTGCATACTATGTACATATATTTTCTTTCAAAACATGTTATTGTGAGTCGACTGTAAAGTAGCTCTACATTAATGCTACTTCTTACCCAAATTCTGCACTTGTAAATATTATTATGGTGTGAGCAAGGGAAGTGCATTCTCCACAGTTAAATGCCTATTCAACCCAGTGGAATTTGGGATAAGGTGTGGTGTTGGCAATGGCTTGCCAGACCAGAGTTGTTGCGACCTAAGTGGCTTTGATTTGGACTGCACTATCTATTTGGATTTGGTTAATTCCTTCAAAGACGCCACTTAAATGCACACAATGTGTGTGTTTTTTTTTTTTTTTTTTTACACCAGCCCCTAAAGATGCTTTGGGATGTGTTTATATTAGTAGAAAAGCCAGTCAATTAGAACATGTCCACTATGCAGATTTCCGACACATACATAGCAAGCGCGCCATAAAGCTTCACAAATAACAGTATCTCGAGACAAATGAAAGATATCGCAACACTCTGTAATTTGTGCATTTTTGTGGAGCTTGTGTGTCCTAGTTACATCACACAGTTGCAGTGCAAAATAATATTCCCGAACTACATTGTGGACCTGATTACAAGTCTGGCGGTCTGAGGACCACCAGACTTGTGGTGGCACGGCGTTGGCGGTCTCCTGACTGCCCGATTATGATTTGGGCGGTGGAACTGCGATGGGGCCACCGCCAAGGAACCGCTGTTCCCTGAGGGTGGTGCGGTGGTTCAGAGGCCGGAATATGCTTGGCGGTACCGCTATGCTCCCGCTTGGCGGGACAGCTATGGTCCCGCCAAGCAGATTACGAGTTTCCTCTCCACCAGGGTTTTCATGGTAGCTCCTGCTCCATAAAAACCCTGGCAGTGAGGAAACAAACTGGACCCTACAGGGTATCCTTGTGCCTCAAGCGCGGTGTACGCACACAGGAGGGGACACCAGTTACTGCACGGCATGGACTTTCAAGTCCATGCCGTGTCGGAAGTGTTTTTGGCATTCCCATTGTGGTGCCAATTTTTAAAGGCACCGCCGTGGGACTGCCAAAAAAAGTCTACCAGACACAAGTTTAACTCGGAATCTGGCGGGAAGCCCCCTCCCCTTGTTTGGTGGCGCACCGGCACCGTTAAATTCGTAATTGGGCCCTAAATCTCTGTTTGGTTTAAATGTGGATTGGGTTCGCACTAGAAATGTGCTGAAAAGTTAATTTGAAGGGCGCTTTTGACACCTGGATGTGTTTTTTATGCCCCACCCAAAATACTGTGCATTGCCGATCTTCATGCATTTAAGAATAGTTTTTTTCTCGTGTTCTGCAATTACCATTATTTTTAAACTTGTGCTTTTTGCACCCTTTTAGCCCTAAGTGTTTTTGCTTTCCTAATCCAAGGCATTCTCGTAACCTCATGCACAACCCGGCAACGCAGGGATCCCACGTTCACATAGCAGAAACCATTACAAAGCATCACATCGTACACACATTGGTAACAGGCCCCATTAAATACACCAGACTATCTTGCTTTGTGAGAAAGCCCAAAACCCTGCAGAAATGCATGCACGAGCGACCAGAGTAGCTAGCATAATTATGGCAACAATTCATAAGATAACACATGGGACAAGGGTGCTTTTGAGTGAAGTTTTCTTTTGGGGAATATTGTTTTAGAATTTGTATACTAACTGAACTGAGGCGATTGAAAAATCTGTGCTTACTGGTAGAGTAGAAAAAAAATCAATTGTTACATGACAACTATAAAGGCGAAGAGGTTTATGAGTTTATTATAATACCGAGGGGTATGGTGTACCGGGGATTCTTTACAGTCTTGCTGCCATTACAGTTAGTCTCTGAATGCTAAAACAGAGAATTTGGATTTCTATGATGATGAGGGGCAGTAATCAGTCTTGATGTAACTAACAGTATGACTAATGATAAGTTCCCTTGCTGACTCTGGCGCTTTGTGCATGTGCCAACCTGTCCATCATTGTGGCAGACTCTATTTGTTTTATTGTACTGGAAATGCGTATCATGGGTCTTCATGGAAGTGCTTAATATCATTTTGGTTTGCTGTTCACCATGATAGTGATGTACTATGAGCGATAGGTGCCCATCCAACGTGGTACTTATTTTACCATCCGTGGCTGCCACCACCATGTCTAGGCTGTGACAGCTCTCGTTGGTGGTATCTGGTTCTAGTAGAGTGACACACACCTTCTCATCTGCACAGCATTATGAAAACTGCTCACTGGCTCTCCCTAGCAAATCTGTGTGGCATGTCCATGTCATGACTAGGCCCTTAATTCCCACTGATTGTCTTTTATGTGCGTGAATTGCTTGGGTTCTTCCAAGGTGAAGTACTGAGTTTAGGCCCTTCCGCCCCCAAATATATTCAGCCCCTACGTTTGTAGCATGCTTGCTAAGGTACCTAGTGCTGCTGTCTCCCCATTCTCCTTTCTCTTTGACCCTGCTTTGCTTTCCTGATATATTTGTATATTGTTTACCCTCTTCCCCATTCCTGGAGAATTCAGCTTAAAGCCAAGTGCATTTATTTGTCTGCTTTTGAGTTCAGTAGGAAGGGACATTTGTGGTCACTGAACCGGGACCAAGCTAATGCGCACAGGTCATCCTATGGCCTGACAAGATCCACCTGTATAATGACAGGTTCAAAAGGTATAGTCACAGCTATACATTGTATTGGAATGGTGTAGAGACACCACCTGACTTGTTAAGGTCTGTGGGATTGTGACCAATTGCGATTTAACTTTGGCACACCGGAAAGGAAAACACACTTTGTCATGACTGGCTTTCCTCAAAAGTTTGTCCCAACTTTGAATCTGAGCAGTTGGTCAGAGTCCATCTACTACTGTACTACACATATGCTGACCTCTTTAGTTTATCCAGCGTACAGCTTTGTAGGTCGAGCCTGTAACAGCGCTTGCGCTGTTGTGGCGAAGACTTTATGTAAGGGTTTTTTAAATGTCACCTCACGCTCGTACATGCTCATGCATGTGCTTTTTGTTTTGTCCCAGGCTATTGGCCTATGTGTGAGTCTTTTTAATAAACACAGCACGCAATTAAGCAAAGGCGGGCGCATTGCTCCGCCCATGGCCTATTGGTTGCGGTTACCCGCACGGGCGTCATGTGTTATGCGTGCGCGATAATTCAAAACACATGTCTTGGTGTGGCGCACGCATGCTCTCGCGCCTAGCGTTGCAGTGCACAGATTCCGAAAAGTCATTGCCGAGCCGCGCTGGTATTGGTCCAGCCTGAAGGGATTCCCCAGACGTCACTGCCGAGCCGCGCTCTGATTGGTCCCAGCCACGAGGGCTTCACCCATGCTCGTCACCAGGTACCATCTCTGACATCTGGTTGCTCTCCTTCATTGGGGCAAAATGGTGACCTGGTTCGGTATCTCGCACAGGCATCAGTAAACCTCAGTTTCCTTCCAACTGTCTGAGCTGGCTGCCCAGAAGAGAAATGCAGCCTTTGCTTCGGTCTGCTTGACGAAGCCCTCTGAACTGGACCACGAATGCGCCTCCGATAGCCAGGCCGTTTATGATGTCCATTGTGACCCCACAGTGGCACGAGAGTCTGCGCCTGTTTTCTGGTGCGTAAGTGATCAGCAGATGGCACACACTGCACAGGCCATGGGGTGGAGGGAGTGGGTATTCCTGCACGTAGGATGGGATACCTCAAAATGACAGTATCACTCCTACCCCCACGCACGAAAGAACAAGTGATCACGTGGCCCTACACAGATTGGCAATGGGTCTAGTTAACCTGATTTTAAAAATGAAACCAACAATAGCGCCCTCTCGCCTACCTTGGACCTACATAAGTGGAATTAATAAACGGGGGTGTGGAATTTAATAAAATATCTACTTGTCCATGGGGCAGGTTACTTTATAAATCTACTTGTCCTGTAACAAAATCCACTTGTCCCTTTTGTGCCATGTAATGCGGTGACAAATTATGGCAGCAATACCCTTATATAAGAACTCCGAAATAGCCTCTCTGAATATGCCAGGGCTCCTTCCATAGCAGGGTATGAATACTAGCAATTCCCTTATGTTGCCACGTTTCCACAGATCTACATACTGGCGCTGAAGTTAAGCAACAGTTTCAGGGTTGGAATGCCCTTTTGAGTCTGTGCAAACCTACTAACTTGCATGTTTTAAGAGTTTTCACCTACTCTTCTCTAATCTTTTCCCATACTGAGAAAGGTTGGATATTTACTCCTGACAATGGCAGACATAAAACTTCTTCCGTGGTTGGGAAAAAAGTGATTGGAGGGGAAGTAAACTTGCAAACGCTCGGATTTTCGCATGAGCAAATCTACACATGCATATTTGCTCATGCTAAAATGTAGTTCACAAATATTTTCTAGTACTACTATTTCTTGGCCTACTTCTGTAAAGTCTTGTGAATTCAGGAAAGCCGTATATCTGCACTTTATGCAAGGACATAAGTGCACTTTTGAGACTTTACTTAATAATTGGCCCCCTAATTAGGTCTGGCGTTAACCATGACATGTTGTGTTTATTAAAATGTCTCTCTCTGTCAGTTGGCTAGCTTCACTGTGAATGACCGCATTCTGTTCTTTCACAAGGAGCATAATTGACACACAGTCGTTTTGTTCAGTGCCAGGAACTACTGTGGCAATGTGTGCTTTTTGAGACCGAAACAATTTTTGCTTTTGCCAATGTTTGTTATAATGATGAGGGCCCAGCAGCACCCACACCAATAAGGTTTTACGAAAAACATGCCAAAACAAGTCACGCATTGATAAAACCAAAAGACTGACCAACAATTTCAGACCAATTGGCTTTACCAATGCTTGCTTATTTTTATGTTTCCCATAATCTTATTAAAACTGGTTACAGTGATTTTCCATTATGAATATTTTTGGGAAATACTAGCATGCATCAACACATTTTACTAAATGATGCTGCAGAAAAACGCTACCTAAAATCTTACAGTAGTTTAGCTAAATGTTTTTGCTTTTTTTTTTTTTTTGTGAACATTTTATCTTGAAAGCAAAGAATAATCAATCTTGCTTTCAAGCATCTCCATATATTTGCATCTAATCCGAGCGCATTCTGGGAGCAGTATGCATAGCCTCACAGTGCTAAACAATGAAAGCGTGTGCACCCATTTTTATACTTTAACCACTGTCAATAGTAGTCTGAGCTTACAACATGTACTTCGATCGCTCACCCTAATAATAAAGGTTTTGCATTTATGAACTATAAATACAAGTTTGAACAGCGTTAAAACATGGAAACAAATATTACCTTAACTGCAGGCAATGCTTTCCCTGATCCATCATGTGGGACTATAAACTGGCAGTCAAAGGGTTTGTGATGTAGAGGGTTGGGCCTGCTTGTCCCAAGGACAAAATACACATGGAAACTTGTTGCCCCCTGACTCCAAACAATATGTCCCGGGCGTCGGGCTATAGGAATTCCACACCCTGAATAAAATAAACAGCCAGTGTGCACACTCCTCCTGAATTCAAGAAAGGAATTTCAAGACCGCAACGACGGGCAGTTAAATTTCAAGGAAGCTCATCTGCTTAAAATCAGTTGCTGGCGTTTTCTGCTCTCTCCAGAATGCAGCCCACCCACTACCTAGTCATCTAGAACTTTATTTGGGCAAAATGAAACCAGTGTCGCTGCTTCACACCTTCTGGCTGACAGTAAATTAATTGGAAGACGTTCTGAGTGAGCTCAGTACAGAGTTTCACTTTCCTGTGAACCAGTTCAGCAGGCGAAACCAAACCTCACCTGTAAGAGGAAACTGCGCAACTCGCTGATCGGCGTGCTCCCTCCCAGCACCCTGGGGCCTGGTGACTCAACAGTTGCAGCGTTGCTGCAGCAGGTGTTGTACTGGGAGACTGAGCTTTGGGTCGGAAGAGGAAGGATGCGCGATGTGTGCCTCAGAGCATGGCTTGTTTTATCACGCTGTTCCTCATAGCATTTCTGGGTACCACCTGGGGCATGAAACTGGCTAGGGAGTGAGTCGTGCCGCTGCCTGCGTGCCTTTCGCCTGAAGCCCTGGAGAAAGCCCGACTACAGCTGAACGAGAACCAGGACACCTTGCACCAGGACATCCAGGAGGTCGGAGATATAGTCATCACCCGGCCGGACATCGGCTTCCTGCGCATGGATGACACCTTCATCTTGTGGTTCCTGCGGACCAGGAAGTTCAACCACTTCGAGGCCTTCCGCCTCCTGGCACAGTACTTCGAGTACCGCCAGCAGAACCTGGACATGTTCAAGAACTTCAAGGTCACCGACCCCGGCATCAAGCAGGGGCTGAAGGACGGCTTCCCGAGGGTGCTCTCCCACCTGGACCACTATGGACGGAAGATACTGTTGCTCTTTGCTGCAAACTGGGACCAGACCAGGTAAAACTGCAGACACCAGTCTCTGGCTTACATTCTCAATTTGCTGCTCACCCAGGCTCGCTCTTTTTGTGGGAGGTATTTGCACATATATTTTTCCACTTCCTGCTTGAGAAAATAGCATTTCCACGGGTCATGTTTAAAGACTGGTTATAATGCCTCCCTTCTTTTAGCAGAAGATTGCAGTGAAAGGAAAATTATGGGGCATAATGTGGCCCATTTTGTAATAGTATTACTTCGTCATTTTTCAACTTGGTAACGCTCTCTGGGCATTGCTTGTATTATATTAGTACTAATTTAACACCCAAATATAGCAATAAGCAACAAAGCTGACCCCTTCAGCTTTGCAAAGGTCCTTCCACTGTGCATTTACACATGTCATATTTTTAGTTACTTTTGAAGTGTTTGAGCTAGAAACAAAGATTTTTTTTTTTTTGTTGCTTTTGGTCAAAATCGCTGTGCAATTGCATGATTCCATTGACCTTGCTCATTACCCATGGCTTCCAAGCATTCCGAGTAACTACTGTCTGTGACTTCCGTGCGTGCCATGTGACACAGGGGGCCTACATGCTGCTCAAGGCTTTCCAACGTAAAGTAGATGTCAGCCAGGAGCGTTTAATCAGTCAGCCAGCTTGTCATGGATCCTTAGGGCATTTGCAATGGCAGGGCATTTTTTTTTAAATTGGTGATTTTTCACATGTGGCAGGTTGTCTGTGTTTGTGACATTTCTGAAAGCAGGACATCTCGAAGTACAGTGCACAGTGGTGCCTGAGACTGCAGTGCACTGGTTGTACATGTGAGATCTCAGAGTGCAGTGCATTGGTAGTGAGAATGGGGTTGCGGTAAAAAGCCTTTTGAATGTGTCAAAATGTATCCTTAGGCAAGCATGTATTCCTGAATCAGACTCCTCATCCAGTGTGTAGTAATTGTATAACTCCAGTCCCAGGTGGCACACCACCCAGGATAATGTGCTGCAGGGCTAAACACTTATAAGGTCCCAAAAGCGAGACCTATTGGCTATGCCAATGCTTGTTCTTCAATGAGCTTGGCACACTGATGTAGAGGGAAGCTAGAACCCACTGCAGAATATTTATCTGCCTCCCATTGAGGGGTAAGGATTATAAAAAAATAAATTAAAAAAACACACCTACCCCCAGGATTGAGGAACAAAATATGCCGCTTTTGCACCTGAAGGAGCAAAGGATGTATCCAGTCCTGTGTTTAGAGGACTTGTCCTCCTCATTTCAGAGTCCATGTCCATAGTTTAAGAGCATTGCAGTGAGGATGATGGAAGATGCTGACCTGCTAAAATCGGAGCCATCAATCCACTTCCATGCCGGACCTGCGATATCCAATTTGATTGACACCGATGGCCGTGTTGGAGCTTCTGTGCTTTAAAGCTACCTCATGCTTCTTAAGATAGATGATGTGCAACACCAAAGTCAATGTAAGGCTCCTACGCCCCAGCAATGCTGTTTGCATGCAACGCCAATTTCTGCACAGGGCAAGTTACCTTTGTGCTCCCCCTTTAAGTAACATTTATGTCAAGATGAGTCCTGAGCACCACAACTACTCACTGCTGCTGGGAACACCTTCTTGCCAAGTAGTCGTCAACACTGAAGATCTGTATGACTCTTTCCCACTCATCCTAGTCCTCTAAATTAGGACAGCTACTTCTTCTCACCGCTGGTGGTCGTAAGACTGAGCCACCATTGCCTGACCAGACCAGGTGTCAAGTGGTGCAATCCCTGTGTATGGCCCTAGAGATGCAGTTCATTTGACAGTCACAGAGAACTGAATCTGCTTTCAAACTGTGTGCTAGACAACAGTTTGTGGAAACATTACATCCTGCTCTAGTCCTACGCTTAATTCTGCAACTCTGTCCTTTAGTTTACTGGTTCTTATCATGTGGTCCTGGGGACCCCTGGGGATAAATGGCGCCTTTTGAAGGGATCGGTGACTGCATAGAAAATGAAATAATTTTAACAGATTATTTAAATGTCTATAAATAAAGAAGCAAGCTGTAAAAAATGTAAGCATTCTGTAAATGTGAAGGAATTTGAAATTGGAGGGTAAAGTTGTCTCCTCAGATTGATTCTTTAGAGCAGTGCATGTGCATTCAATAGAATATAGTTTTGACAGTAAGTGTCATCTATTGAATTTAGGAATGCTCCTACCTTCCCATTAAAATGTGATTTAAAAAAAAAAAGTATCTTCTTTTGCTTGTGAAATACACAAATGATGAAATCTTTTATCTATTTGAGAGATGATTGCCTGTTTCTGTATTTTTGGTGTATTGTCTTGCTGTTCATATCATCAAAAATGCTAGGGCAGGGTCCCCGGCTTCCAGTAATGATTAATTGGGGGCCCACAGAAGTCAAAAGGTTAAGAACCGCTGCTTTAGTATGCACAGCTGTTGAGTGACATCGATGTTAGAGTAACCAACTTGCACAACTAGAATACTAAATATGCCATAAAACCTATTAAAGTTGCTAAGCAAATTTCCTTACTACAAATCGAGTCCTATATGTTGTAAAAGAATGCTACTTTTTGGACAGAATATTCGTGGGTGACTTGTGCAAACTGAACTAGGTGTTCTGCCCTATACCACACGCCAAGAGTGAGCCTTGACTGTTTGGCCTTTCTACCTCATGAAAGTCAAAGGCTAAAGCGTTAGTACTAGGCAATTCAGCAACTAGTAATCTGTGCGCTTTCCCCATGCTGCCACTGGTATGTTGCACTCTTACCCAGTCTGCACACTCTCACTGCCATAGTTTCTTGATCGTGTGAATGCTTAGCAGTCTCTACCTGTGATGTGCATACTGGCGTGCCCTCTCAATGAACTGTTTTTGAACTGTCACTCCTGAGCCGTTATGTTGTTCGGGTCACACTCCTTAGCTTGGACTCTTTCGATATTTTGCTCATACCCACTTCTCTTCTCCATTTCAATTAGAAGTGTGATCTGATAACGTGGTCTGTTTACTTAACCTTTCGTCGCTAGGTCACAAGATGCAGTGGTCTTCAGGCAGTAGTAGTCATAAGTACTTATCAGTGACACTTTAAACAGTCCTGGATTTTTTGTTACTGGTTATGAGTGCTGTGTACATAGCAATGCTGAGACCCAGAACCCATGTCCTGATAAGAGAGTGGGTGAAGTGAAGGGAGGGGGTGTACATTGCATGCCACAAGGCAGAGTACAGTCCCTTTTGAACACTCATTTTTACTGTTAAAATCTGTCATGTTTTCTATAATAGTGTCCGGAGCGTTTCTCTCGACAAACATGCATTTTCAAGGTCCTGGCACCCTTTTGCATAGAAGTCACCACTAGTGCTCTTTAGCATTTTGGTAAGACCAATTCCAAACACCATAGTCTTTGTACCGCAATATGCCATGCTGCGAGCTCATCTGTCTGTCAAACTGCACATTGGGTTGCAAGTCTGGCTGCTGCAAAGTGATGGGCATTGCAGTTGTCTCTGCCTCTTCCTCTGGTTAACACTTTTCTGTTGACCGCCATGCTGCCACTTTTTCAGAAGCCCTGGCTCACACTTTTCCTCTGGGTGCCTTCCAACAGCAGGTTGTGGTTCACTGTGTAAAAGATTGAAGAAATGCTTTTTAATTCCATCTGTTGCTCATGCCAACCTGCACTATTTTCTACGAGCGGCTACTGCACATCAAGGTGGTGGCTCCCTTGTAAAGTGTATTGGATGGCCACTAATTTTTCTCTTGGAGAAGCAACATTTTTCACATTTTTCACTTAGCACCACCAGGCTTCCTGCTCCAGGGAAACTTTGCTGCTCTTCGTGGGGGTTGGTCTTCTTTGCGCCAGGTGCCATATTAAAAAATATAGTAACAAAAGAAAGATCATAAATGACGTTGGAGAGGGCTTCCTGTCACCAGGTGTACTCTGCACGGCATAAATAGGTGTTTCCCCAAAGTGGTATATGAGAGAGACCCTTTGCCACTGCAACACCAGATGCCTCATGTAGATTACCACACATTCCATGGAAGGACCTTGACAGGAAGGGCTGCATGGTTCAGCTTTGACTTGAAGGGCCTAGTAGCGAGCTGGGCCCCCTCTAGGAGGCTGTCAGTACTGCCATGTCATACAGACAGCCTGCTCTTGTAGCCATTTTATCCCCTTGAGAAGAGGTGAGTCACTGACTGTAATGGATTTTATAGAATTTAGTGGTATGAGAGAGATTTAAAGGAGGGACGGATTCCTCTGGGCTAAACTCTGGCAGTCATGAAAACTGAATTCCATTAGCAGGACCATCTATGACACAGCGGCATGCGCATCTCTTCCCTCTGATTCTTGTCCTCCCCCTCTACTCATCTCAAACCTGCTCCTGCTGTTATGATCTGCAAATAAACACTTTCTAGACCCTTCCCTCTGCTATCCCTCAACTATCGTTTTCAATCTGACTAACAAACTCGCATGTCCAAATTAATTTAATATTTCCCCATACTAATTCACTACTAATCTTGTTTGGGTTCCAGAGTAGCGTGCTACTCCTTGAAAAGTGCTTTAATGCTTCATCAGGGATCCCAACCGCTATATAAATGCAAACCAATCCCCCTTCTATGTCTGCACTATACTTTTCAACTCAAATAACAGACTCACATGTCCACCGCTCAAACTTCATATTTTCCTATACTAACTCACCACTAATCCTTTTTAGGTCCCAGAGTAGCGTGCTACTTGCTAAAAAGCGCTTTGACACCTCATATGGGGTAGTAAGCGATGTATAAGCAGATACAATTACAATAGTAAACCTGAGCTTTGCAGTGCTTTGAACCAACAGTTGCAGTACTACAAAACAAGCATTTGCAATGCAATAGGTCTCCGATTACTGAAAGTTTCAGCTATTTGCGTTGCAAGTGACAACGTTTTAGTTTTTTTGGCCAAGAAATATCACAGCAGTAGCCTAAGTAATAAAATATAATCCACACAGCAAGAAAAAATTGCAGTACTACAGGCTGTTACTAGGTGTTCCTGCGAAGTTGTAAAGGGACCACTATTAGCCACATAATGTACTGCATCCTTAATGCAATTATAAAGCGAAAGATTGCAGCTGAGCATATGTTTCCATTTGCTTTTATTGGAAGTGAGATTTTTGTTAGCAAAAGTTTTAAAAATGCACCATTGTTTATTGTAATAGTGCATTTTTTAAACGTAATGTAACAAAAATCTCACTTTAAAAATAAAAATGGAAACTCATGTTCAGCTGCAATCTTTCTCTTTATTATTGCATTAAGGGTGCAGTGCAATATATGGCTAATAGAGGTCCTTTTACAGCTCCACAGGGACACCTAGTATTAGTCCATAGTACGACACCTCACCTTTTTTTGTGGATATTCTTTTATTACTTATGCTACTGCTGGTATATTTGTTGACAAAAAATAGAAATCAAAGAAACATTATGTGCAACACCAATAGTTCAAAATGTCAGTAATGCGAGACCTATTGCATTGCAAATGCTTGTTAGTCTTTGTGTTGAAGAAACACTAAAAAACTAGAACAGCAAATAAAAACTGCCATGTAACCCCTTGATTTCCCCCCCCCACACAATTTCCCTTATGATCTCCCCCATGTCTCCTCTACTAGTAACCCAAGCTTGTGCAGTCTAGGCAACGCTTCGTCATGGATTAACTTTTTTAAGTAGCTGGTTTTAGAACAACACTCAAATTATTCCAATACATATTTCTAAGAGGTATTTACATTACTTATAAAACTTAAATTATGATTAGCCACATCACCTTTACATACTAGTAGCTAGATGACCTTTCTTTATCTGAAGCAGTAGTGCATGTGTCGTGTTTTCCATTGTCTTTTTACCATACTTGAGTAATCTGGAGAGCTTGGCTTGTGGGGCTCTGCCCAGCCAAGCACCTGACTTTGAGAAAAAAGTTGAATTCTCATAAATGTATCCGTTTTGTTTTGGTAATTGAAGACTTTTTAGGTTTTAACACATCACTTTTCTACAGTATCTATCAAGTCTCCATCTGTTGAAAGATGAGATATGAATCTGTTAAACCCCACTTATAATACGAATGATTTTAAAACATTTGTAGTCATACCCAGTTCAACATTTTAACTTTTGTAGAAATCCATATAGTTCGACCTCATTGGGTTTAATAATATTTGTATAAGATAAAAAAACTAAAGTAATGTGTTGGAGATAACTTGAAAATCCTTGCCATGACTAGAATTAATGCAACAGCCCAACTGTTCTGAACTCTCATTCAGATTCTTGCTGATTGATTGGATTTGGCTGTTTTTTTCTCAAACTCAATTGCTTTCTCTACACCAGGCCTACAAGGAAATCCCCTGATATTCTAATCGTTAGGAACAAGATCAGTGCTTATTAGTGAGGATTTGGGTTGACTTAGTATAATAAATAGCAACCAAAGTCTACAAAGAATGCCCTCATTACTTACATTTGAATTGATGTAAGGTATTACACAATGTGAACAAATAACGTCTTTTAATTGTGAAAGTGTTATTAAATAGCCAGGATTAATTGATTTTGTTGTTGTTGTTGTTTTTGTTTTAATTGCTTGATTCTAAATAACAAATTATCATTGGCATATCAAAGGTCTTTGAAACTGCTCATGCTTAAAGATCATTACCTGACTTCGAGCATTTGTGTTGCAAACTCAACACAGCCTGCTCACACTGAAGATCACCAATGTAGTTTAGCTTCTTCATCTTCATTCCTGGATCAATTACTCTAGAACAGCCTACTCGAGAGCCTGAGACTTAACAAAGACCTATTCTCAGGAGAAACCTGTAGACCCACCTATTCAGAATTGTTCTAAATGATTGCGTCTTCTGTTCTCCTCTTTGATGTTATACTTGTTACTGTTACTCTTATTTTTCTGTGGTCTCTAGTGCCCCTCATCAGTTTTGTCTTTATAAATATGTGTAATAAATAAATACAGTCTTCAAGAGATGGTGGAAAGGCTTCTGTGTTTGACAGAATGATATTGAGATTGCTCAAATATAAATTAAAAAGACTTCAGACAAGGAGGCATCTTTGTCCTATGCTCTGATTAGATTGAATCCTAATAATAACAGAGCAAGCAGTGGACTTTGAAACATGCACATACACGTTAAGATGTAAACTAGTCAGTAAAAGAATTATACTGTTAGGTATTCCAACAGCATAAGGTTTTGTCCCTAGTTTTTGTTGAGTTAAAAGACTAAAAGCTATGGAGAAGTTGAATGCCCAATGCATCAGTGCAGGACCGGCATATAGGGCATGATTCTCTTAAACACATAGCACCACTGCACTGTGCATTGTCAACGTTCCTTCACAAAAATCCAATATATGACTTAATTTAATTGGGTATACTCTTGTGGGGGTCATAACCTGGACAACAGGTGACAATCTGAATTTCCTGAATTACCAAACACAGGTATCATAAATACTTGTTCCTGTGGTTTCACGGTTCACTGTTCTCCAGTGGCATAAACATGCAAAGAACTCGCCGCATTCAGCACAGCATTCCAGTATTTTAAATGAAGTCTTTTTTCAAAAAGATAAGCCTTTACATTTGCTGCTTATACATTTTGATGATTGCATATTTATAATTAACACCAACAAATCCAGCCCCCTTTGAACGACCCAAGTAATTGTCTCAAACGTTTTGTCAACATAGCAGTCATTCATGGTTCAGATGTTATTTCCCATCTGCAGGCTGGTTGATCCGGATACAACCTTATTCAGTTATTGAAGTGTTAAAAAAATCATTATTCTGGATAAAGTAAATTGATTTTATAGGATCAGAAAAACAAACTTTTCAGATGTCCAACAATGGTAGGATTATCCAGTGCCATTGAAAACCCACCAGTGGGTATTGTATCTTTATTTTCTTACCTTTTGTATCCTTGGAAACACTGCTGCATCATCAGCTATGTTGTGTTTGCTTCTTAACTGACCGTCTCAACTGCTTAGGAAAATGGTCATGTTTCTCATGTGTAATTATCTTATAGTAGTTACATAATACCTTCACTTGTGGCGTGGAAGCACCGATGTCCCCTTTTGAAACCTCTATTTAAAACCCAAATATTTTCATTGTCTGCATAAATATACACAGGCCTAGATAGCCTCTTGTACCTGACTAATCTGATCCTTAAGACAGGTCATGTATGCACCACTCAGAGCCCAAATAACATGGAAACTTCTGATCAACTGAAGGTTCAGAAATCCTGGCAGATAAGCTAAATACATTTATTTTGTACTTTAACAGTACCTTAAAAGACCGAAACGTTAGCTCCGTGTTCCTGACTGCACCCCTTCTGTAGCAGGGCAAAAAGTGACCCAAGACTATAACTTCAAGCGTCACCTTAGTATTAATATACAGCATTTGAAGTCCAATGGGTAAGATACCTAGCACACAAGTTATCAACACATTTACGAAACCCGTGCTGCTGCTTGTGCATATGTAGCAAGTTGGTGATATCACATTGGACTATGTCACAATGTTTCTCAGTAGGATTCCTAAAGTCACCATCTTCCTCGCCGTCTAGACTATAGTATTCCATTGTACGGTTACTGATCTGCAGGAACACGATAAAAGGATAACTTCAAGTGCAGTATAATTTGGAGATGCTCACACCCTTTTAATAACGTGCCCGATTCATTTTTGGGTTTAAGTCTGCCTTGGAACCAAATAATTAATTTGGGTGCCATACTTCTTTGACAAATCGGAATATCTAGTACATTCAATTTAATTTTTTGTTTTAATCTCTTTATTACATTTTCTTTGTGGTTATTTGCTACATTGACAGCTCACATATTAATGCATTGAACAAATTATCATTTGTATCGTTGCATAAAAGAATACATTTCGTATGCGTTTCTTAACAAATGACAGTTACAGTGTGGAGCCTGGGTCGCCGAGGGCAGTTGCCCACTTGGTACCCAAGTTACTACTGTGTTTTACACTTGTATTGCATAGGCGTCAATGACAACAGTTGGGTCCATTGTACATTTAGAGATTTGTACTTGATCGTATAAAAAAGAAAAAATTCAACGTTAACCAGTGCGCTCAATTTAAGCCTACAAACTTAGGGCATGATTATGATAGCGGTGAATCCGCCACTGGCAGCCTGCGGGTGGTGGGTTCACCGCTTCGCCCTCCAGATAAGGATGGCAGGTAGAGTCCTGGCGGACAGGCACGGGTCCGACACACGTAATTGTTACGACTGCCTGGCGGAACCGGCCAGCATACCTAGAATGGTGGTGGTGCTTAGCAGGCACCGTCCGCCACATTAGAATGCTGCATTCCGCCAGCCTTTGAATGGCGGTTCCTCAGCCATTCAAAGGTTGGCGGAGATTAACTTTTGGGGACCGCTGCAGGCCCTCCTTGTGCAGGAGCAATGCAGTTGTGCACTTGTGGGGCACTTATGGTGCCCCCTACAGTTCCCTGCACCAGGTGGCAGGCACAGCGTGGTGCCTGCCAAGTAGTGCAGGGAAATGCACAACATGCATTTTTGCCATTGCGGCGCGTGCTGCAGCCAGCCGCACCCGCCGCAATGGTAAACATGCACAATGCGACCGCCAGAGTGGCGGTCGCATCATAATTGCATGTGTGGGACCGCCGCCATATGGCCGGGCGATCCCGATTCCTGTGACGATGGCGGACGGACACAATCCGTCCGCCATCGTCATCACCCCGTTAGTTATTCCCAGCCTCGTTGGTGCCCTCACCCAAAAGCATCAGCTCGTGTTTTGATCATAGGTGATTGAGTGGCATCGCGTAACCGTTCCTTCTCTACCCGCTGTGTGATAGTGCTAGCTTCCAGTAGCTATGTGATCATTAAGCATTGTTCGTGTCTCCTTGTCCGCTCTCCATGCGTCAATCGTATGTATCCACCTCTGGGGCATGTTAACTTTCTAAAATCTGCAAGTGTTGCATCCCAGTTTTGTGCCACTTGGTATTTACATAGCCCTAATGTATCTTCCCTGTGTAGTGTTGTACTCTCCACCTGTGCCCACACAAATAGTGATTGTGTCCAGGCCTTAACTGGAGAAGGGTCTGAGCTCTTCCATCTACGGGTGATGAGTCGCTTAGCAGTAATAAAACCTATGTCTAGGAATTGTGAAGTTAGCCTGCTCTTCTTGGGCCTGGGATATAGTCCCCATTTACACTCCTCCCAGGTGTGTAACTCTGGGCATTCTGTTGAAGTGGATAAGCGAGATGTGACATCCCTCCAGTAGGTGTGTAAAGTAGGGCAGTGCCATAGCATGTGGAGCAGATCCTCTGTGGTCTCAGTGCATCGGGGGTCGGCTGCATCAGTCTGAAGAAAATATCTAATTATTTTGGTGGGTGTTGGGTATGCTCTGCACTATGAAACAGTATGAGACATAATTTCGCGCTTCGCGTGATGTGTGCGGTTCTTGCCTCAATTGTTGTCCATTGGTGACCATGGTCTTCCTCCCATTTGGCTCGTAACTGTGGGAGTGTTGTGTGCATTAGTAATGATGCAGTTAAACAGTGTACAATGTGGTTACCTGTCCCCTTGGCCTGTAAGTATTGTACAACTAAGTGTGACTGTGGTTCAGTTGTTGGGTCGCCCCATGCTTGCGTTGGCGTGGCTAGCAACAAGTTGTGTAATGGAAATTGTCCTGGAGGTGGATCTGCGCCCCTTGCCAGGTCCTCATTGGTCAACAAGATGTCTTTTCCATTTAAATCACCTAGTGTGTGTAGTCCAGTCGCGTGCCAAGATGTGAGTTCCGCCACTGATGTCATAGCGCTGCGTCTTGGTGTGCCTAGTAGAGGCAGATAGGGCACGTATGGTATCACCAACCGTGCGAGGTATAGGCTTTGTCGGTAGCAGCGGTGTGCGAAAGCTAATAACATGGGTCCTGGTACGCTAGCTTTGGTAACAGGATGGAATAGGCATTGAATATTAAGCATTTTCCAGGCCGGTAGCGTAGTGGTGGTGTCAGACAGCTGTAAGCCTGATAGCCATTTGGCCACCAATTGCAGTTGTGTCACCAGGTAGTAAAGTTCCATATTCTGTGCTACCAGCCATCCTTGCTCTATAGGTACATATCGTTTTTTTCAGACATACCCTACAGCGCTCAGTATTCCAGATAAACTCACGTATTGTTTGTTCAAGGTCGCGAACATTTTTTGTTGCGACATATGTAGGCAGGTTAGAAAAATAATCCGGTAGTCTAGGAAGGCCCACCATCTTTAGCAAGGCTATCCTACCCATTACAGATATTGGTAATGTCTTCCAGAACCTCATTTGGGACCGAATGGAGAATAGCGCCCGCATGAGGTTGCTAGAACATTCAATTTCATGTCATAGCCCATTACTAGTGAACAATTACAGAAGTAATAACGCCACTCCTTATGTTTTGATGGGGCTGAATGTAAAGACACAAATGAGATTACAACCATAGCAGATGATGTCACTACATGTGGCTATGGAAAAGAGTGGAAAATGTACATCATTTTGGAACAGTTAGTATAATGCTTGTCAGTAACTTTTTTTTAACATAAGTGTTTATTGGCAACTGTTTCGCAAAGTATGACCATACATATAAAGTACTTATTTTTCAGTTGCAGTTAATGTCACAGATCACAAGCCATCGATTGACTTTCTCATGATTAATTTCGATTTTCCATCTAACCAAATGTACTAGTGTGATTTAAAAAAAGAAAATGAAGTACAATGTAGTAAACCCCCTCCCCCGGGCCCCACCACCACTACCGAAACAAACCCTTCCTCTCCCAGACAAAATAACAAGGGGCGCCAGAGATGAACAATATCATTCAATTGTCTCCGTAGGTTATCAACTGACTGTGTGTAATTGGGATGGATGTAAGCGTATCTTTTAGGATATGAAAACGTCAGAAGTCTTACATTTTTATATAACAAATTGGGATAATTGGTTTTACGCCAACCCTCCTTCCGTATGACTGCACGTCCTTGTTGTAGCTACTTAAAAATATATCACTGTATTTGTTTGAATACTCATTATATTAGGAGAGCTCCTAGTGTAGTGTAGTGCAGTTGTAGCCATTAACACTGTGGCAATAGCATCCTCTTTAACTCGATAACTGCATATGACTGATAGTGATCACACTCCACAGAGCACCCAACAGAGTTTACTTCATATGAACAGTAGATTACATACTCAGCAAGGTGCTTATGGATCACAGTGGATGAGCCTATGGGTGTTTATTTTCACCTTTGATATCATTTAACAATTGTGTAAAATTATTTATCCCATTTGAGTGATATTGGAAATTTCCTTCTTCCGTGGCGTTCTTCTTTGTGAAGTATTCAACACTCTGCATCCGCTCAGTGCATAAATGTATTATATCATTTATTAACTGACTTTGGAGGGTGTGGGTAGAACCTTTCCAAGCAATGGTAATATTTATCTTGGCCAACAATAGAGCTAAATCATGGAAATGGACACTGCTTTATCCGTTTTAGGGTGTTTAAATGTGCCAAGCATCCGTGCTCAATAATCATGGTGTGCCTATATTTTATGAGAGGATTTTTGTAATTTTGCCCCAATACTGCAACAGTGCAGACCAATTATACAACATGTGGGCAAAATAAGCTCGGTCAACACAAGGAGGCAAGCGAGTATATTTTTCTTATCTTGAATGGTGCTAAATAGTCCCTGTGCAGTAACCCGGTATTCATTTGAATGCTTGTTAGCACCCTATATAGAAATATATAAATTAATTTAGTGACTAATTGACAATTACTTTGCACATGACTAATATTTGAGATATATTTACTGTTGAGGCTATTTTATTAATCCCGGCCCTGGAGGTTCCCCTAATGCCTCAGCTGTCAGTGTAAAGTTTAAAGACATTAGGGACGATCATGTGGTACTACAGGCAGACATATTATCACAAACTGTGTGTGAGGACAAGTAGGGTCCTGAGGTGACATAAAAGGCAAAACTCTACTCCGATCAATTCTTACCCAAGAGTGCTCTCCTTCTTGGATAATATTGCTTTTGAACACTCTGCCATGCTACTAACCAATTCATATGTATTAATCATGCAACAGTCACATTAATACAGGCACTTTGAGAATTGTACTTACAAGTAGGAATGACTTTCCTTTCTTTAAGTTTTTTGTCATTAGGTGATTTATGTAAAAACTGAACTTCAACTCCCAGAATTCAATGGGACTAATTGTTCGACAGGAAATGACATATAAGAACAGCTGTTAGTAGTGTCACCTACCGTGAAAAAGGACGTCATGGCCGAAACGCGTCGGATTGACAGACTAGGCTTTGTGTTCGAATAAAGCTTTGCAAACCAATGGTTCCAGAGTGCGGCGTCTCGTGTGAAAAAAAATATATATATATATATATATATATCAGTTTCCAATGTGGCGGTTACTGGCTGCTTCCTTAGCATCGGTGATGCCGGTTATGAGACGTCCACCACGTCTCCAGATATGCACGAAAACATCTCGTTTATCCGTTGGTTTTCACTCTGGTTTTATTTTTCCGTGAATTTTACATTCCTCTACGCATTTTGGCTGCCAGCTGCAGCCTTGCTCATGATCACAAGCCCCATTTGATTTTTTGTTTAAATACAGAATCACTTTCTTGAAAAGTGTACATAGAAGGAGGACAATTAGTGTAGTTGCTCCAAGCACGCAGAGTATGCTCATGGAGAAATAAAGCCAGAGTGAAAACAAAGTGTGTGTGTGTGTGTGTGTGTGTGTGTGTGTGTGTGTGTGTGATGTGTGTGTGTGATGTCTGTGTGTGTGTGATGTGTGTGTGATGTCTGTGTGTGTGTGTGTGATGTGTGTGTGTGTGTGATGTCTGTGTGTGTGTGTTTGATGTGTGTGTGTGATGTGTGTGTGTGTGTGTGTGATATGTCTGTGTGTGATGTGTGTGTGGTGTGTGTGGTGTGTGTGATGTGTGTGTGTGTGATGTGTGTGTGTGTGTGTGTGTGATGTGTGTGATGTCTGTGTGTGTGATGTCTGTGTGTGTGATGTCTGTGTGTGTGTGATGTCTGTGTGTGTGTGATGTCCATAAACCGGCAAATGGTGTCAAAAGTAAAGATTTGTTACGCCTTATGTGTTTCAGAGCTACAAGCTCCTTGTTCACAGGCAATTTCCCTCCATCCTTGCTGAAGCGGTCACATGGCCTCGTTATGCACAATTACAATTTATAGCCCCCTGGTGGGCAAAATGTGCTTGAACTGCTCTCTGGGACACGTAGTTTGCTTGAGCCAATTTTTCCCCCTCTTGTGGGGTCTGCAAAGACAAAATTTATTCAGGAATGTTTTTAACCCTCCAGTGGACCTCCGGATAACCATTTGCACGGTTTATGGAATCGTGCCTGCAGCAGGAGTGCATCTTCAAACGAAGAAGAAAAGCATTGTTGAAATGTGATTCTGGCCTCTTCTACCGGAGAAGGCTGCACCACTCGTTAAAAGGAAGGAGGTCGTTGGTGTGAAACCTTTCTAAATCTGATTTCGGTAACTGCAGACAGATGAAATTAAAAGTGACTGTGCGAATGGTTATCTGGAGGCCCACTGGAGGGTTAAAAACATTCCTGAATAAACGTTGTCTTTGCAGACCCCATGAGAGGGGAAGAATTGGCTCAAGCAAACTACGTGTCCCAGAGAGCAGTTCAAGCACATTTTGCCCACCAAGGGGCTATAAATTGTAATTGGGCATAATGAGGGCATGTGACCGCTTCAGCGTTTCTGCAAGGATAGAGGGAAATTGCCTGTGGACACCACTTGCCGGTCTATGGAATCGTGCCTGCAGCAGGAGTGCACCTTCAAGCGATGAAGAAAAGCATTGTTGAAATATATATATATATATTCACACACACACACCCAGGAAGCACAGCGATTGTATAACTGTTAACACGATAGTGACGACAGAGCAAACAAACCAGGTCTCGAGCAACAAGATGGTGTGTTGTGCGTCTAAGATAGCTCAAGTAAACATGGCAAGTGTTCTATCAGGGTGAATGAAGAACTATATTTGTGTGTGGCTGTGGAACAGGCGGGAACAAGCGGAAGGGGGTTGGGGGACGAAACAGGCTCTCTGGCAAAACAGCAAATGTAATGAGATAAGGACACGATTTACAGGGCTGTTTACAGAAACACTGCTTGGAGCGAGCGCTTGTGTGAAGTAATCAAAATCTATTAAATAAGTAGTTTCAAAACCAGTTGCTTTACTGGGTGCTGTGGATAGATAGTAATAATTGGTCCCTGCACATGGGTAGGGCTAAACACAGGAAGAGTTATGACGCATGCAAGCTGTGGATAAATGGGGAGAAAGAATAGGAGAGCGGCGATGGAGCCAGAAAATGAGAAGCCTGTTGGCAGGCTTAAGCCCACAAAATATATACATCATGTCTCTTCAAGACAGCGCATGCTCAGACTAGATCCGAGACCTAAAAAATGGTTTGAGATTTTAGTCTCCATGTAAATCATCTGATGGTAGTGACATACTAAATTAAGAACCATGGTGAACTCTAACACCATGTGAAAAATGCTGACCCTGCATTGGGATTTGTTGAATAATGTTTGAGAGAAAATTAGTTTTCTAACAAGATTTCTCGTGGAAATAAGTTCTCCAAAACCGAAAATGAGGACACCTTTTATATATATTCACAAATACCATCCTCTGACAAGAGGAAAAAGTGTGATAAGCTGAGTAAAACATGACTTCAATGGGAACTCTAGTCAGTTAGTTGATACCTCTGGGTTCTACAGCAACTTCACCACAGAATTCCCATGAACAACTAGTTTGCTAACATTATTTAATGAAGACAAATTTGAGGCACACTTGAATGCCATGTTACTCAATTCATAACCACAGCAGAAAACACTCATTTTCTAATCCAGAACACTTTAGTAAATGAGCAAAATCCTTGGTATCATTTTGTCACTAAAATTATAGTTGGTACTCTGGAATGCTAAAATGTTGTCACATTTTCTTTAAACTCTAAAATATCTCCCTCATTCTTGGTCAGAAATATTTCTGCATGGTAACTGAGACAAGTACGTTCAACAGCAGCAGCAGTCTAAATTGATTTCCCCAGTGGGCTACTATAACTTCACAACAGGTTCTTAATGAACAACTACGGTTCTAACTTTCTGTATTCGTGAAAAAATATACCTCATATTGATGAATATGAGATGTTCAATTTAAAACTTTTCCTGTGGAGTATGATAAAGTAAGTGGGCCTTGTAGTGTTAATGCAGATATTTCACTAGCTGGTTAAAAATATGTGAGTACGTTTATATAAGTTTTAGTCATTGATGGCATCCCTTATTTTTAAGGGAGCAGAAATCTATTTGCAGGCTTACTTCATATTTAAAATGTTTCTTTGGTATCAAATGTGTGTTGCAGTTTGTAAATTTCTTTTTTTTTATTCCGTTTGCTTTTGTCATTCTTTGTATCTCAATTTAAGAGTGTGCACAGACTTCAAATTTATTTTTATTGTGCATTAACTATAAGGAAATGATAAAACGCCTTTAAAATATATACTTATTGTCTTTTACAGTGTTGCTCCATATATCTTATTGACAACATTCAAAGGTTATTAATTAACACATTTTCAAAATAATAGTGTATAGCTGGCAGAACACCGGGCCTACGTTAGAAAACACAGTCAAATCTGTCACGGACTTCACAGTACTTTCGAAATATGATAGTAAAAAACGTTTTTGCGGACTTTTATTTCAGGAGCTTGTAGTAGTTGAGCTGAGAACCATTTTCTTGTGCACATTCAGCTTTATGTATAGAAAAGTGAGTGGCTCTAAAGCTGTCTTCTAGGTGAGCATTTTAGTTCTTGATTACAATTCTGTGATCTTCACAGACAGCTATTATTGGAAGAGGGAGGAATGATATGTGTGTTGAAACTGTAATGAGGCTTCTCTCTGGTACAAGCTATGAATCTCCTTGTTGATATAGACTAGCTAGCAGTCAACAAAAATGAAGCATTTTTAGAAGTGCTCGGCTGTCTGGTTTATAACTGTAATTTCAGTTTGAGAGACAAAATAAGATGGTCAGATGAGTACGGAACGGAAAAAAACGGATATGATGATGGCACTATAATGAAATAATACAGATTTGCATAATTGTGTGTTGCTCTTAATAGTGATTATACTCTGGTTACCCCTGAGGTCCAGTTCACAAATGACCAAGCCTACCTACGGAAAAGTAAGTGCCCGATGTCATAGTGACAGTTTGCAATGTCAATTGAGGATTTACAAAAACTGCGACAATAGAGTGTACCTGAAGCTACTGAGTTTAATAAGGCTTAGCTCTTGTCCAACTGGTTAAATCAACACTCTTAGGCTTTAGTCTCATTATCCTGGTTCCTAGAGAAATTAAGAGTTGTCCTACCTACGATCTGTGCCATCTCCCTCTGCCAACTATTCAGATGGCATAAGGCCAACACATTTAGTGTGCACTGCTTTTTGTGCAGCATCAGCATGGTGTAAATTTTGTAAGGGGGTGGGGGGGGAGTACAGAGCCTAGTGTTGGAGCCTCACTGTCATGCTGTCACTCTCCAAACAGCGAATTGAGGTGGTCACATCCAAATAGAGGTGAGATGATGCAAAGGGTAGCAGATCTGGTGAAATATGGAGCTTGAAAGAAAGTTGTTAACATCGTTATGTTCACGACAATTCCAAGCAAAATGTTTACATTTAGCAGAGTTCTCCTTCATGTCACAAAATCCAATTCTGTAATTTGTCAACACACTAAAGTTTTTTTCCCCCTAAATATCCGATTGATGATCGGTCCTACTTTTTGCATAGAATTGACTGTTTGGATTATTATTCATCAATTTTATTTTACTTTTCAGCAGGGAATCTCCCTCCGGGACCCTATTCAGGGAGAGAAAGTTCACCTTCTGAAGTGATGAACACGGAGATGGATGGTAAGAAGTTTGACATTACTTCCAGTATTGCATGTACTGTGGTTCAGCCTAATATACCAGTGTTAAAAGGGAAATTGTGCTGGTGTTTTTGAATGTTTCTTAGCCAATCAAATGTTAAAAGTACTTATTTTGTTTCTTTGCACATGAGTGTTATGACCATCTTGATCGTATTTCTTTTTTTTTTTTTTTTTTTTTAAACCTTTATTTAAAAAACAGGACACAGCTATTCAGCCGACAACCCGGAGGTTCGGCAGCATCGATGATTAGAAACAGTGATGCGCCCCCAGTAAAGTACAAGGAGAAATGCAAAGGTTCAATTTTAAACAAACACAAAAAGCACAGCAAACCCCAGCAAGGCAAGAACATTAAAAACCATGGTGAGAGCCCCCAGGGGAGGCCGGACCCCACTCATCTACCGGTTACAAGATAGTGTAAGGAGGAAGAGGGGGGACAGCAGAGGCCCAAATAGTTCACAAACCAGACTGTGCTGGAAAGTAGGTCAGGGGGAAAGCTGTTCCTCGGGCGGTTCCAGATCAGGGGCAAGGCATATTCCCCCCCCCTGTATTGATTCCACCGCCCCCAGATGGCGTGCCACTTCCGGGGGCGGCCTCTAGAGCAGTAGACTGTCTTCTCCCTAAACATGCTCCAGTCCATGTTCTCTTTCCACGCAGTCAGTGTGGGGGGCCCCGAGGAGCCCCACAATCGCGCGATATCCCTCTTAGCGACCATGTTACCCAGTGTCACCCATTGGGTCCGCGCCTCATCGAGATCAGTGGGCCCCCAGATATTCAGGAGACAGCACCGCGCCTCCGGCTGCAGAGCAATGCCTGTCACCTCCCCCATTACTGCATGGACTCCCCTCCAGAATTCCACAATGACACCACACTCCCAAATGATGTGCAGGAAAGTACCCACCATACCACACCCCCTCCTGCACAGGCCGTCCTCCGAGAACCCCATGTGGACCAGCCTTGGCCCCGTCACATACACTCGGTGCAGTATTTTAAGCTGCACCAGCCTCAGGCGCGACGGGATCGCGACCTCCTTAGGGGAAGAAACAGCTGACTGCCAATCCTCATCATCTAATTCGAGGCCATCCCTAGTCCACTGGTCCCTCAGCCCCAGAAGCATGTCCGCCCGGACATTTATAAGTTTCTTATATATGAGCGAGATCGTGCCTTCGGGCATGTGGCCATCAAGGACCCGGTCCTCCAAGGAAGAGGACTCGGGCACCTTCTCACCCTCCACGAGGACTGATCGGAGGGCGTGGCGCATCTGAATATATCTGAAATACTCGGAGGGCCCCAGCTCATACTCAGTCTGCAACTCCTCAAAGGACTTCACCTTCCCCTTATGCAGCACATCACCCACCCTGGAGATGCCAATCAGGTCCCACTTATCAAAGCCTTTTGAATGCCAAAGCCTTCCCAATCTCTCCGATTCAAACAACGGGGTAGCGAGGGTGAGCTTATCCTTCCAGCCCAGCGAGTCAGTTGCCATCTTCCACACCCGCACTGCCACAGCGGTGGGCCCCGTGAGGGACGAGTCTAGGGATCGCGAGTACAACGCCCTGTAATAGTTACCACCACGCAGCAACCACCTGTCCATGGCATACCCAGGGCTGAGAGCAGGGCCATAAAGCCCATGATTGATCGCGCTCAGCTGTGTGGCCCAATAGTACCGACGGATATCTGGGAGCGCAATGCCCCCGTCGTACCATGGAAGCGTCAGCTTTGCAATAGCAATTTGCGGCCGCCCATCCCACAGCAACGTCCGTTGGAGGCCTTCGACCTCCCGAAAGTATTTGGCCGGCACCCAATCCAAGGTATTCTGTAAGGCGTAGAGAAAGCGGGGGAGAGACATCATTTTGAACAGGGCCGCACGCCCGACGAGGGAGAGCGGCAGCCTCCGCCAACCTTCAACATCGCGCCTCAGGCGTGCCAGGGGGGGGAGCTGATTCTTCTCATAGCGCACAGCCGAGTCCATAGAGATAAAGATCCCCAAGTACACGAAACCCTGCTGGGCGATCTGTATCGAACATGTTCTAGGGATCGGTGGAACCTCGCCACTAAGAACATACAAGTACGATTTGCTCCAATTGATGACGAGACCCGAGTTCCTACCAAAAGATGTGAGTACGTCAGACCACTATAAGTGATTTCTTGGGCGAGGCAAGATACAACAGGATATCATCGGCATAGAGCGAAATACGGTCCTCGTGTTCAGGCGACCACCGAAGGCCCCGTATATCCGGGTGCCAACGTATCCACGCAGCCAGCGGCTCAAGGGCGAGGGCGAACAACAGAGGCGACAGGGGGCAACCCTGCCGAGTACCCCTTCCAAGCTGAAACGGAGTCGACGCCCGACCATTCACCACCACACTAGCTAGCGGCCCCTCGTACAGCAACCTCACCCAGCTCACAAAACCGCTGCCAAAACCGAACTTGGCCAGCACGGCCCACAAGTATGCCCACTCCACCGTGTCAAAGGCCATCGTGGCATCAAGAGACGCCACAATAGCCGGTTCACGCAACGTGCCCGCCCTGGCGATTACGCCATGAAGATGCCTAAGATTCAGCGCTGTGTTTCGGTGCGGGATGAAGCCGGATTGATCCGGGTGGACTAAGTCGCCAAGTACCCTAATCAAACGGGTCGCCAGGAGTTTAGCCAGAATTTTCGGCTCCGCGTTAAGAAGTGAAATAGGCCGATATGAGGCGCACTTATCGCGGGGTTTACCCTCTTTGTGTATGACCACAATCGACGCCAGTCGCTGATCCAACGGGAGGGCCCCACCCCCCCGCGCCTCCAAAAACATGGCGCGCAGGTGGGGGGCGACCCTATCCGGGAAAAGCCTGTACAGGTCTATCGGCAAGCCGTTCGGTCCCGAGGCCTTACCCGAGTTTAACGCGCGGATAGCCCCCGCCACCTCGTCGACCGTTATTTCACCATCTAGATCGTCCCTATCTATAGCAGAGAGGCAGGGCAACTCGATATCACGGAGGAGGTCACACGAGTCCTCGGTTGGCCTATCCGACGCAGAGGCATAAACCTTACAGAAATAGTCCGAGAAGCTCTTTACAATCCCCTCAGGTTCCACAATCGCCTCTCCCCTCTCTCCCGTCAACTCTGGCACCACTCTATTGACCCGTTCTTTTTTGTCCAGCCACGCCAGGAGTTTCCCTGCCTTATCACCAACATCATACAGTCGGCCCTGCTGTTCCCTACTGAGGGTCTTAGCGGCGTTCGTCACCAGGTCTTTATACTCAGTTTGCTTCAAACAAAGCTCATGCAGTGAGGACTCTGTAACCTCCTCCTCCATCGCTCCCTCCAGAGCCGCGATCTCCTCCTCCACCTGCAGAATCTCCCCATCTCTACGCCTCTTGGCAGCCACTACTAGGGAGAGGGCCTCCCCCCGAAGCACGGTCTTAAAAGCTTCCCACAGCGACACTGCCGAGTCAACGGTTCCCTGATTGTCCTTGAAAAAAATTTCTACCTTCTTTACCAGGGCGCTGCGCATCTTGGGGTCTCGGAAATACCAAGGGTTGATAGGGGCCACCCTTCCTCCTCCCTCCCGACCTAGATCCAGCCGGATCCACACTGGCGAGTGGTCAGATATACCGCGCGCCATGTGCCTCGCCTCGGATACCAACGAGGCATGCGCGGCCAGAGTGAGCAGGTAATCAATCCTGGAGAGGCTACCATGTGCCCCGGAGTGGAACGTGTACTGGCTCTGTGTGGGGTGCCGGAGCCGCCAGCAGTCTATCAGACCAAGCGTGTCTAGGAAGTCTGGAAGCCATTTCTGAGCCCCCCCTGTGTCTCTGGGCGGGTGTCTATCCAGCAGGCCGGAGCAAACAGCGTTGAAATCCCCTCCCACCACAAGCATTCCCCCCGGGAGATCCAGCAGGGCCCTACCCAGATCTGCAAAAGTGGAGGCCTGCAGGGCCGGCGGGACATAAACCGAAACTAAAACCACAGTCCGTCCTTCCCACCGCCCCGCCACCGCCACAAACCTCCCCCTATCATCCACAATGGTGGAGTCCACCTCAAATGGCAACGAAGCTCTAACTAGGATGCCCACACCCCTGGACCCAGATGAGAATCCTGAATGTGCAATGAATTTATACCCCTTCCTATTCAGGGCATAGCACATATTTCCTATAAGATGCGTCTCCTGCAGCAGGGCAACATCCGGCATTGATCGTTTCAAAAATTGCAAAACAATCCCCCGCTTAATGCGATCCCCCAACCCATTAACATTCCAGCTTATAACACTTCAACCCCTACCCCCCATCCTCAAACGTAAAGAGGCCCACCCCACACCCGAGGAGCCACCATGGAACAGCCCTGGATATAAGCATCATGCCTTGCAGAAAGAAACCCCCCAACAACAACCCCAAAATCCCTAAAACTCCCCCCACCCTGCACCCCTGCTGCAGCTTACAAAGCCCCCCCAACTTGCAGTGTGCCTGTCGCCCTACAAAAACAAAAAGTCTACAAAAAGTACCCTAAGGGAGGAAAAGAGCAACCCTCGTCCTCCCGCAACCCTCCACAGTTACTGCACTCTATGCAAGTCTTCAAGTATAGTCAAATCAAGTCAGACCGGCTCCGAGATGTCAGCCCTGCCCATCCCGGCCACTGTCTCCATCCTCGGCTGTGTCGTCCCCCATCCGTCGCCGGGGCAAAGCGTCCAGCCATTCGTCGGCCATAACAGGAGAGTCAAAAAAGAATGTCCGATCGTCGTGCACCACTCGCAGTCTGGCAGGGAAGAGCATGGCATACTTCAGGTCTCTTTCCCGAAGCCGCCGCTTCACCCCCAGGAAGCCCTGTCTCTGCCTCTGCACCTGCTGGGTGAAGTCCGGGTAGAAATTCACCGACGCGTTCTGGAAGGGGACCGGGCCCGTCACCCTCGATGCTTGCAGAATAGCGTCCCGATCTCGAAAGTGAAAGAGCCGAGCGACGATCGGCCTCGGCGGGGCACCCGCCTTAGGCCTCCCGCCCGGCACTCTATGGGCCCTTTCCACCGCAAAGAACTTCCCAAGGCCCTTGGGCTTCAGATGATTGAGGACCAAGTCTTCAACAAGCAGGTCAACCGAAGCCTCATCCGAGGACTCCGGGACCCCGATAACGCGCACATTGTTGCGCCTGGCCCGGCTCTCAAAGTCCTCCAGCCGGCGGGCGACGAGATCACTCTCGGTCCTCAGCTTACGAACCTCGGTCTGCAGTTCCGTAACATCATCAGTGAGGCCTGAGGTCCAAGGTCTTAACCCGTTCATTCGTTTTGCCCAAGTCCGCACGGATCAGGTTGACATCCACCAAAATGGCATCCACCTTATGCGCCAGGGCCTCAAACTGTCTCCCAATCGAAGTCTGCATCCCTTCGAGCGCGCCCATGACATCCTGCAGGGAGAGCTCCGGGGCCACAGGCGAGTCCTCCTTCTGGGCATCCGGCACCTGGCTCGATCCACTCGGTGATCCCTTTTGCAGAGCATATCGGTCCATGCTGTTGACTTGGGTGTAGGTTCCCCGCCTGGTAGACTTAGGCTTCTGCCGATCCCCTTCTGCTTTGCCCGACATGGTTGACTCCAAGCAGGTCGGTTCAGTTAAGACGGGTCCCTCCCAAGGAGAGGAATAAGGAGTGATCAGTTCTACCGTGGACCGCCAGAGTAGCCTGCAGAGCGTCCCCGGGGTAATAAAGCCATCCAGAGCTCTCCAGTAGCAGGGCTGACAAAGGGAGCGAAATCGAAAGTGAAAGTGCGGGGACCTCCGTCCGATAGTTCACACCTCGCCTGGCCGTTGTTGTTCAACTAGGAGTCGGGCATCCAGCCAACTCTAGCCCCTGGCTTCCCCGGGAGATAGGCCGCAATCTTCCGCCAGGTGTAAGTCCGGTTCCCGGTGGACGATCCGACCGCGGGTAGCATCAATCGCCTCCCTGACCAATCATCTACACGATGCCATGCATGCAGACAGGATTAGAGACAGGATAGTCGACGGAGGGCGCGAGGGTCTCGGGAGCTCTAAGCTCACGCGGCCATCTTGGTCAAGCGCTAGGCTCCTCCTTGATCGTATTTCTTAGTGTTCCACCGCTCATCCTTTTTGTGGCTGTGATGTTTCTCATTATGTTGGCACAGATCTCAGCCAACATGAGCTTTAGTGTAGTGTTACATCACTTCACGGATACAACCGGTTTTCCTTCCTAGTACCTTTCCTACATCAAGAAGGTGCTAAAGAGGTTGGGTGTAGAGACACTGATCAGTCGCTGTATACTGATCTTGGCTTAGATTGACTACTTAATTTCATGTTAGTTTATTTCTCATTAAGTGGAACTTTGTATACCACAATACAGAGCTGAAAGCAGCTATTGTTTAGCATTTGAGCTACGCAATTTGTGCCTTACCCATGAATCGGAGTATGTCTGTCTTGCAATATGGAAGAGTCGCAGTCTAAAACTGTGGAAGGCTGACACGTTGGGCAAAAGGAATTGACCAGTTTCAGTAGCTGCTACTGAAACACTTCAGTACAAGAACGAGGTGGTGTGTGCACTTTCTTCACCTAAGATACAAATATGTTATTACACTCTGAATTCTCTTATTTCCCTGTTACTTCTAGCTTCTTTTGATTGTTCAGTTATAGAAGACTTCTAATTATCCAGCCACACTACTTCAACAGTTCCAAAAACGAATACTGTGACTGGGTTTTCCACCTTTGATCCTATTTAGAAGGAAGAAAGGAGCTGTATAACAATCTCCAAATTTCTCCTTCCCAGGATTTCCATTTTAAACAGGAAGTGATGCAAACAGTTGCACATGTGCTTCCTAGTCGGTCCAACTTCTAGATGGGGTGAAGGAGTCAGTATATAAAAACATATTCTGGCTCCCTCTGGTTTACTTGTCTGTGACCTCCACCCTTTGCACAAGTATTTTTAAGCAGAAGACGGTAAAGAGC
Organism: Triturus cristatus; assembly: GCF_964204655.1. Classification (NCBI taxonomy): domain Eukaryota; kingdom Metazoa; phylum Chordata; class Amphibia; order Caudata; family Salamandridae; genus Triturus; species Triturus cristatus. The sequence continues at coordinate 313,812,696 of NC_140582.1, forward strand.
TATATTGAATAATCTCCTACTCTTTCCTTCTCCCGACTAATGGCCCAGGCATCCTGTTCTCTGGACTGCATGGTTAGTAGTTGAACTGTTTTTTTACTCTCCCCTTTTGTTCCAGTTATTCTGGTTGCCATCCTCCTGCAAACCGCCCCCATCCTTCCCCCCCCCCCCCCCCTCCACACTTCCCCCAACCCCTCCCTGACTCATTCATTAGCCTTTATGGAGAGTGCCCTGCTTTCTGTTGCTGCAGCAGTGCTTCACAATTCTCTTAGCTCTGACCAACAGCTAGAGGGGTCTTAGACAAATCAGAATTGTTTCATAGTCTGTCTAGCTGCAACTTTACCCCAATGATGGAGGCTAATTTGATTTTGAATTGTCCATTTCTTATATTCTTAATGACAGTTGAGAATATAAGTCTTTTTTTTCCAATGCCTATTGCGTTAATTAGCAATATTAACCATCGTGCCCTCGGTTTAGAAAAATCACCGTTGTTGGCATTTGTTTTTTTTTCTGCATTAAGATTTACCGTTGGGTTCTGGTGGCCTTGCCTGGATGTTGGGCAGAAACACTGTGAGGCTTCTTTATGTTGTAAATTCTTTGAAGATGCAGCCTAATCTAAGGGGAGAAAGCCCTCTTTTCCATTCTAACGTGTTTTACTTGCATTGTTCTTCTTGTTGTCTACACCAGTGATTGAAGTGGTATTATCTGATTCCTTACAGCTTTGGATGCGGAACACCAAATTGAAATGGAAGAAAAAACACGACTCATTAATCAGGTTCTAGAGTTGCAGCACACTTTGGAAGGTGAGAGTGATTTTCATCTTTGCATTCTCTTGAAGAAAAAAAAAACTTATGACGATGCCTAAAGTATCATTTTTTTTTTTTGTAGTTTATATGTTCTCTCTATGCAATGTGATGTTTGTTGTGCACGGACAGGTATTGCTACTGTTTGTGCCGGTGTACTCCCTCACATGAATTGTGTTTGCAGCATGGAATGATGATCAGTGTATGTTTGGCACAGACATGATCGGAACAAGCTTCCACCTCTAGATTACATTTTTCAAGCAAATACAAAAGTACACTTTTAAATTAAAGACTAGACCTCAGAAACAAATGGAGACACTATGAAAGACTCGCTGATAATATAATAAGAGCTGTTCACATACAATTTCTTCACCTTGCCGAATACATATTTATGAAGTGGGTTTACAGTTTTGAAACTGGGCCACTGATAGACAGAATATGGATATTAATGTACACTTACAAGAAAAGTCCATACTAAATGAACCCAATGTGGGAGCAGTAAACTAAAATAAGACAAGAACAAGTCAAACACGAGGATCACTCTTAAAGAAAGACATATATCCAGAAAGAACACACTTTCAGTATTTAGAAAGAATACTCTAAACGGGAATGGCAGGGTGGCAGATTTGTACCGAAATTATTTCTGCCATTACCATGCAAGTATGAATTTATCCTGGGGTATTGAGGAATAACATGTAGGATACACAATTACCACGTTTCTATATTGTTTTCCCATCGCAGCCCATACTAGGTATGAATGCCACCTGTTTTACGAAGCTAGAACGGTGCTGCCTAGGGTTTACCGCAGTCAGTGATCCCATGTACACTATGACCCAGAAATATGCAATCCCTTTTCAGCTTAAAAGGGGAGTTTACAGTGAGGACCGTCTTGCCGTCTCACTCTTCATTGCGACCCAAGAATGGAAGGAAACTGGACCCTCCCGTACAAGTCAGCACAGGATTGTCAGTAAACCCCACTGATGTCCTGAGGACGTCAACTAAAATGAGAGATGCTTCTAGTGACGTGCGCCCGTCTGCCTCATGCAGTCTTAATCATTGGCTGCATTTAACGGTCACATGTTCTGTCAAGGCCACTGATGCTTTGAAAGGAATGACTGACACCATGGTACGTTTTATTGTCATTGTTAATTAGCAGCGCCTTTTAACCTAGGCCTGGTGCGACTGACCTCCAGGAAGCTGGTGGGTTTCTTGTTCACAAACGCAGGCAGTGACATCTGGGAACCACAGTGGAGAAATCATCCTGGTAGCAAAACTTGGGGGACAGGGGGCGGGAGTAAATTAGAAAAAACTTCAATATGAAATGGATGCAAAACCTGTTAATACAGATGGAAACGCATTAGATGTTTTCAGCAACTCCAACCTAGGAAAGTCAGGAAAAAATATGTAACTCGTAAGTAACAGCTCATTCTGTATTTGCCATTTTTTAGTGCGTAGTCGTTCCTTTTGGGAACTTTTAGAGACCGTTATAGAGCATTTATAGCATTTAAATATGAACAGTATGTGTCTAATTCGTTAAAAATAAATAAAACTTCCTTTGAGCAGTCCTACATAAACAGATTTCACAGTTACAGGAAACATTGGTCTAATTGCAATCCTTTGAAAGAGAATGTTTAGCAAACCAGAACTTATAAAGTTGACAGGGAATTTCATGTTACTTATTCTTTTGTAGATCTCTCTGCAAGGGTTGATGCAGTAAAGGAAGAAAACTTGAAACTGAAATCGGAAAATCAGGTTCTTGGCCAATACATAGAAAATTTAATGTCGGCCTCCAGTGTTTTCCAAACAACCGACACGAAAAGCAAAAGGAAATGAGAACTGAACACCTATCTTGCCACACTGCTGCATTTTAGTTTTTTTAAGTCTTTTTTTTTTGTTTGTTTTTACTTATGTAGCCTACAGGTGGGAACTTGCTTTTTGGGGGGGGGGAGGGGGGGTACTCCTAAAAAGCTGCTCCGTTATATTATCATGTGACCAAAACGCTACAATATATTTTGAAAAAAGAGCTTGCAGCTTTAGTCGAATCGTTTGTCCATGGGTTACGATACATTTTGAAAAATGCAAAACCTGTAATTAAGACAGTGTTAAAAACTTATAATAGAGTATGATAAACTTGCATGGTGTGAAGCTCACATCTGATTTTATGTTTGGGCAAACAGCCATAGTTTCCGGTCTGCGTTTGAACGAATTCTGAGAAAATGTTTAAAATGTATTGATTTTTACCGATCACAAAATTCATTGTGTGGAATTTGCTCAAACCGCCTGTGATGTTGAGCATCAAAAACTGATCAATTGTTTCAACTACTACAAGTGAAGCCCACAGCCTGCCTCAAGAAAATCACTTTTCCCTGTGATTCTTTTGGTCCTTATTTATTTTTTTCTGTCCAGGTTAGAAGGGCAACTGTGTGCTATGACCAAAATGTGAACGTACCGGCAACATCTCATGCAGTTTTATCTTTCGTTGTAACTTTTTTACATAGAGATTTGTTTTTTGTAACATTGTTAAAAAAACTAGTATCTAAATAGATAAAAATTACAATTCACACTGCTTCGATCGAGTTGGATATTGGTGGAGGTGGAGATGGTTAAAGAATTGTTGGGGGGGATCATAGCAGATTCATTTAACAGTGTTGAATGTGTAAATGTGAGAAATAAGGGTGGAATAGTTTCTCATATTTTATCCTGTATAAAGAGTGACTCCTTTGTTTAATCTACTTTAATAGGTTACACTTTTAGCACAAACGATAACGTGTATCCTTTCTAAAAAGTACACATTCTGAAGGCAGCACATGATCATGTATTGGGCCGATTTTCATGGTTTGCTTTTTCTTTTGAGATCCATGATGGTGTGTGTTTAACCTAAAATTGCTATTGAAGAAAATGAAATGGCTGTTGTGCTTTGGAATGAGTTCTACATTTTCTTTTAAATTCAGGTTGATGAAGTATCTACCTGTTAACCAGTGTTTTTCATAATTAAATCTGTTCAATGCAAAATAAAAACTGAAATTAAGTTTTTGCTGCCTATATGCAAAGCCATGGAGCACACATTCTCTTCACTCTCAATTATTGGAAGTGCGTATATTACAGAACATGATGGTGAAATTCAGTTACCTTCGTAATCGTGGTTGTTAGGTTTTTTGAACATGTAAGTTGACCATTCTGTCTTTCAGGGTATTTGAAGTTCTTCGCACATTTCAAAATAGAAAAAACATTGTATTCAAACTCCCTGCTGCCAAGAACTACCATTTTCTTGTGCTGTGTAGCGCAATATTTTAGCATTAGAAAATATTGACTGGGCAGTGCCAATGAGTTGATGTGGCTTACTTCTAATCTAGTGCCAGACACTATTTAATGTACTCCTAAATGTAGTATGTTTTGTTTACCAATGTAAACTGGATTTACGTTTTGTCATATATCCATTATGTAATATTTAATATAACTGTCACCAACATTGCCTGCATCTTACTGTATTGTGGCCTTTTTTACTAATTTATTAACATTTACATTTTAATTTGTTGAAATAAAACTGTTCTTGCGTGAAAGTTTGTCTTTATTCCAGCCAGTTGTCCAGCTATCAACCTACATTGTCACCTGTTTGCACTGATGAAACAGTTTAATACCCCACCATTCCTGGGCTTTCTGCTGCCCGTTCAGGAAATTGTACATAATGATACAGGGCATTGTCAATCGTCCTGAAAGAAAAAGTTTTATATCTCATGACTTGGAATCATACACAACCAAATGATGATTTTGAAACCCAGTTATCTTGGGATGACATCGGAGTCTGTGATCCTAGCATCCTGACGTCGTTCATACACCAGTCAATGCAATATCTGAATCTGAATCTTAGTCTTAGAAGTTGAACTTTGCTCCTTCCTGAATCCCAAAACCAGACCAGACCAGACTCTCATTGAACAATTTGTTGTTAGATGAAATTCTTTTTAACTGAAGCAATTGAGAATATGGTAAATGTTTCTTGAGTGATGGTTGATGAAATGACTGATAATGTAACAAATTGTTTCTGTCCGTTGGTTTGGTGTAAACTCTTGTAGTTAAATGTCCAAATCAGTACATCACAGATTTTTAACCAGTACACCACGCACTGATTTACCAATCTCGATTTATATTCTCTTCATTCGATATGCAACATTGCATTATTCTTGCAATTTCTTGAAACTACACACGGAAGGTTTACTTTCTTAAACTACAAACTTTCTATGTTGATGGCATTAACGCCATTCACTTCTGGGCACACCGCGTATTTCAAATTGTAACCACAGGAACCACTTAGTGTAGAACCGCGACCGAGGACACCGAGGCGTCAGACACTCGGGTAAGTGACTAAAACTCTGCGTTCCCATTATCTGTAACCTCAGTGCAGTTGCCGTTTATTTCACTAGTGTTTCATCTTTTTTTTTTTTTTTTTTTTTTTTTTAGTGTTTTGCGTGATTTCACACCAACTTGACGTTCACAATGGAATACTCTCATTAGGTAAGATAATTACCACATCATACCCGTTGACTTCACTGGTTACACCCATAGTAACACCCATTCACATCATTGTATATTTTTATTGCAGTCGGAGAACAAGAACGTTATGAAGCTTTATTTAATCCAATATAAGTGGACACGAGACATTTCAAGTGTGCTACGTTCCATTTTGTCTTTTAATTTTCAGTTGCACATCTAAGTTTCGTTTTTCACATTGGCACCATTATTCACATTGATTTTTCAAGTGGCACGTCATAATTCTCTACACCGGTACTGTTTGTGAACTTTGAATCGTCTTCGCTTTAAATCACGTTCTTCATCGGATCGGAGAAGTATTATCATGCTGTTACTGTTCTTTACGTCAACCTGATTGATTATCCATCACAGACTTGCCTCATCACTTACTGGGTACTGCACATAGGCATACCAGGACTACACATCTTAGTACACTCGTATTTAGTTTTGTTATCATAACACATGCACAAGGATTTGACAACCTTCATCCGACGGTTCACTCCCATGCTTTCAATTTATGGGCTAGACAAAACCTCGATTTCTGACATTGTATACAGTGAATGATTGTATTGACCTTACGTTTCCTCCCAAATTACAGATATTATGCCCCTGATGAAGGGCAACCGCCTGAAATGCATTGGGCTTATGTATAACACGACAAATGGAAATTTACATTTATAATGATGGAAATATGAATGAAAAATCCAATAGAAAAACAATAAATTGAAGAAAACTTTATTGAGAAAAAACTTTATTGACCAAAGTTCTACGAGATTAACATTTCTCTTGAGTGCAAGTGGGAGACGGGTCTCCACCCAGAGGGCGCACTTTTTCACAAAGTGGAAAGGGACCAGGCAGAGAAGATCAGAATGAAACTTATCTTGTGACGACATATGTAAAAGCTATTTTTTTCAAAAGGCTCACGGGTCTGAGAAGAGCTTGGCTAAGATTAAAGAAAATGAGAGCTAACAAATCTATGTATGCCATGCTGCTGTCCTAGCCCAACAATTGAAGCAGGATAAGTCTCCTCTCGCCACACTCTTAACCCATGAGTGTTATTCCCTACTACTAATGAAAGCGGAAGTTGTCTAACAAGCAGTTCTAGAAGAGGAGGTAATTCAGAAAAAGCAAAGCTCTCTGGAATCTAAGAAAGTATATTGGGTTCACTTTGTGGGGGAATCCTAGTTTTTTGCCTAGTGCTGCATCGTCATGGCAGCACTTCCTACAATTTAAAATGATACAATTCTTTAACCCTTCCTAAAAATACTTGGGGAATTCATAGCTTCCCCAAAATATTTCACGGCTGGAGTTAGAATTGTAAATTAGCCTCCTGGAATATTTGGTGGGGGCTGTGGGGGGTATATTTGCTCTTTCCCTAAATATTCTAGGACTGGAGTTAATATATTACATTTGGCCCTCCACTGTTAGAATAGTAAATTTGACCTTCCACTGTCCCACCACGCCCACTGCTGCTTTGAGGGTGCAATTCAGGACAAGAAACACACAAAAAAGCTACTTGGAGGGGGGAGGATAGAAGACGGTACCACTGTGTTTGCTAATTTGTTCTTGTGCTGCCAGGGCTCCAACCTACCCAGCTTTTCATCTCTCAACCTCGCATGTGCATAGTGCAAGTCTGGATAAGGTCTGAGCCGTGACCTTGCAGGTCAGGTCAAGTTTATTATAATATAGAACTCCTACGGAGGTCCACAAAATTACACACTACAGGTTAAACGAGAAATATGTTACATTTAGTAAATAATTATTCCTTTTTACAACGTTGCCTCCAAAAAATCTATTATCCTACTGTGTAGAGTGCAAGGGACGATGAAACAGTCATTTAAATCGGCAAAGTGCAAAATACCGCATGCAAGAGAAAAAATAGGTCTAAGCATTCCTGTGGAGCAAGAGGAAAAATATCAGGACACATATACAATCAAATAACCAACCATCAAAACAGTACAGCATACGAAATTGAATTAAAGTTACCTAAACAGCCTAGAAAGTTTTTTTTAAAAAGTGATAAATCCTATGACATAACATTTCATTTGTGGGGACAAGACACATAAACGGGCCTCATGGGCGCAATTGATGTTAAATTTGATAAATGATGGTCTTAAAAATTTGCCTAGCCTTTTGTAGCGCTGGACCCACAAATAAAACATGATTAAAATCTTGAACTTGTAAACAGCACATTTCACAAATTCTGTCCTCTTTCGGTATTTTATCCCAAATGCCAGTAACTTCTCTTAGGGGCAACAAGTGGAGTCTCAATAAGAGTATCAACCTTCTAATCCCATGAGGTAGGTTCCAAGTTAAAGGCTGTGGTGTGTTCCCCAGTGCGCTCCCACAAACATCATAATTATGCGACTTGGGCTGACTTAAAGCAATATCTCTGGCCAGACTAATGGAGGTTACAGACTTCTTTATAAACCGCTTCAATACAGACTTTGGCCAGTGAGCCATGACCCAAACTCTGGCTTTTAGAAGCCTTTGAGAGCATGACCGGGTTTTGGGGTGTGAGCCCCTGTTTTAAATGTTGGTCATCTTTGACTTAGCAGGAGTAGGTAAACTCTGGGCCTTTCACATTGTGCAGATTCTACTCACTTTACCAAACTTGATTCCTCTTGCGCTTCTTTCCTCGCTTATGAAGTGTATTTGTACAGCAGAATAGATTATATTTCCCTTCAGAAAGGTGCTTGGCTACTGCTGACATTACTATCCCCCATTCCTGCCCAACTGGCATCATTATACTCTTTTGAAAGCATCTCTGCCTTGCCCATGTAGCTATATCAATTTCTGGGTCTTCTCCAATTTCACTCGCTTACCCCCTTTTTTTGTGTACGTGCACACAGCACCCCTGTTTCACCTTGGGCTAAGTTGATGCTTGGTAGCGGTCTGTATGTTTGTCCCCTTGATTCCTCATCTAATCTACCTATAATGCAGACCATCCTGACAGATCCCAGTCTCTTGCGCCTTTCCTCCTTCCCCCACCCCTCCTGACTCAAAGGAACTTAGCAGTTGGCCCAACTGCTGCATGGAATCTAATGCATAATGGAAACCATGAACCTGCATGTTAAATTATAACCTCTGGCTAGTTACAATTATAATTTGCACAACTATAACTACTCTTCTATCACACTACTAGGCACAGTGTCCCAAGACAAAATCACCTCTTTGGTCACTCATGCACTACATCAAAACGCTTCCATTCCAACATAGTATCACAGCAGCCTACTAACCAAACACGCCCACACGGTGTAGAATGCTAACCTTCCTTTAACATGGGTATGTACTCCACAACAGGGTATAAAGCAGTGTATAAATGGTATAATTTAATTTGTAATACTGATCTGGGTGATTGTAATTTGCATTAAAATGGTGTTCAACGTTTTCATCTAATTAATTTTCTGGAAAGTAACATAGGAGACCAGACTTCACTTTTTGATGATCCTATTTCAGGGACCTCAATAGTCATGCTCCGTGTTTTAGACATGGAAGTGGGACTACATATGTCTACTACATGCACCAATTGAGTTGTAAGCACAGACAGATACACTGGATACATTTGATTGAGGTGGAGTTCTGCCTTAATTGAAGTGAGTGCATTCAGTAGAAACAGTCCAGATTGGAATTGTGTGGTGGGGCAAAGAATAAGAGGTTAACCCTTGCCCTTTTGATATTGTGGGCTCCTTTTTTTTTTTTTTTTTTTTTTTTTTGTTAACTTCATTTTCAAATTTTTTCGTATTCTGCGATACAGATATGATGGATTACTGTCATACAAAGTTACATAACATTTACCGTAGTCACATTTTATCGCAGTGATCTGTTACCACGCCCTTGATATTGGATCATCCGATTCGGTGCCTGGTTAGCGTCATAGTCACAACTGCTTATTCATGTTTCATTTTCATACCCATGGCTGTTGAGTTACTCCATCTTTGGCCCTCCTTTAACATAAATGTGACAATACCTGCATTGTGTAGTGGCATGATCATAGTGATCGGTCCTTAAGTCCTGTAGCATCCAGTCTAATGGCCAGGTTCAATCACCCCACACCCTCCGGGACCAAACCACTTGCCAGTTGTGAGTTTGTGTCTTGTCATAGAGATTCCACATATGCCCAATATGGGCCCCATATATCCTTGGGGCGAGACGCATTTGGCATAATGCTGGCATACACCTCGCTATTAATATTACAGTATGCCAAGCTACGCAGCCATCCCTGCAGGGTAGGAGCCGTCCTGCGGCCCGACATCAAAGCTATTTCTCTTTTAGCCAGTAATAGACCAAGGGACGTGAACCGTCTGACTTTCTTGGTTGTATCCCCAGTACGGAGTGTGTTTGTTCCCAACAAGTCTGCAATTTAGGACAACTCCATGCTAGGTGTGCATAATCGGCGTGTGGGGCGTTGCATTTCTGGCAGTTGTGTGGCCTGGAGGGGTCTAACCTGTGTGTTTTGGCAGGAGTACAGTAAATGCGGCGTGTAAACTTGAAATGGAGCAGCTTGTGCCTGCTGTTAAGAGAGACGTCCCTCGTTACCACGCAGCATTTGGCCCATTGGTCATCGGTAATGTCACGACCCAGGTCCTCTTCCTATTCCTTGCGTACCTGGTCATCGCTTACCAGACGGATGCCTACGCACGCTTTGTATGGTTTGGAGATGAGATGTGCACTCGTTTTGCCCTCAATGATCGATGTTAGTGGCGCGAAAGAGTCGGGCTCAACAGGGTAGGTGGGTAGTGTGGCTCGCAGGGCCGAACAAATTCTCCCTAATATGAAATTGTCCATGAAAGGGACGTCCTGAAATCGGGCGTCTTCTGCAACTAAGAAAACATGCCCCTCCGGATACAAGTCTCCCACTTTAGTCATGTCGAACTTGGCTTAAGGTGCGCTGTACCAGCTTCTCTCCTGTAATCGGTAAACAGGGGGGGGTTAGGGGGGGGTAGGGCAGATGAGTAAAATGTAGAGGCGCCGGAGAGCCGCCGCAGCTTGTTCCATGCCCAACTAGTAGTAGATACTGTCTGTATGTCCTGTGGGTCTTTGGGGACACCCGTTGGCAGCACCGTGGCTAGCTTTTCGGGTAATACAAAGTCTGCCTCCAGGCGCAGATATGAGATCTGGGCGTCCGGATGGAACCAGGCATATGCGTAGCAGCATTGGGCCACTAAATAGTACAAGTGTAGGTCTGGTACTCCAAACCCCCTCAATCATATGGGAGGGTCAGAACCTGCCAGCGAACCCGCGCCGGTTTCCCCCATACCAGTTTGATGAGGTGTGTGCGTAATGTTAAAAAAATTAAACACACGTTTGTAAGGGGTATAGGAATGTTGTTTAAAAAGGTACAGAAATTTGGGTAGTACCACCATTTTGAGGATCGCAACCCTGCCTGCCATAGATGGCGGCAAATGCAGCCATCGTTCCACCTGAAGCTCCAAGGCACATATAGCACGTCCGTAATTCAAGGTGATGATCTGGGCAGTGTCCTGGTGTATGTGTAGGGTCAAATATTTAACCGAGTACCTGCACCACTCGAGAGGGAATCCGCAGTCCCATGGAGCTGTACTGGCAGTTAAGGGGAATATCCCCGATTTGTACCAGTTAATGCCTAGCCTCGAGAAGCGGCCAAACCAAAGTATTTCTCTAATTAGCGGTTCTAAGTTTTCCTGAGGTTCTCTAACATAGAGGATAGTATCATTTGCATAGAGCGAGACTAGCAGGGGGCCAGTATTAAACTGCAGTCCCCTATGCAAATGTCTCTCCTGGAAATGGCGAATTAAATGGTCCATGACCAGAATAAACAAGAGCGGGGATAGCGGGGCAGCCCTGCTGGGTACCACGGGAGAGGGAGAAGGGGCTGGACAGGGTACCGTTCAAGCGGAGTTTCGCCGTTGGTTTGCTATATAATAAAGCGGTGGTGGCAATGAATCCCATTGACATGCCCATACAGCGCATCACCAAGTCCACCCTCCAGGTCGCCACCCACGCAGATGACACCCTCTACACCGCCGAACACCTGCACTCCCGGATCCACAACGACCCCAACACCACCCTCAGAGGAGCACTCATCTACAGACCCCCCGGACCCCGAACTCAGTTCAGCGACTCCGTCGCTGACCTTGCCAGCACCCACGCACTCGCCTCCATGGACTACATCCTTCTCGGGGACCTGAACTTCCACCTCAAGAACAACAACGACGCCAACTCCGCAACCCTGATCGACAACCTCGCTAACCTCTGCCTCAGACGGCTTATCACCGCACCCACCCACGCCGCCGGCCACACGCTGGACCCCGTCTTCTCCACAGGCACCCACGTCACCTTCAGCCACACCACCGAGCTCCACTGGACCGACCACCACTGCGTCCATTTCACCTTCAACAAACCAACCACCGCACCCAACCGTTACCTCGCTGCTGCTGGAGCAAAGTCACCGAAGACCAGCTGATCACCACCCTCGCCCAGAACCCACCCACCGACCCCACCAACCCAGACACCGCAGCCCACAATCTCAGACAGTGGATCGACAACTGCGCCGACACCCTCGCCCGCTCAAGAAACCCTCCAACAGCCACACCAACAGGAGAGCCACCTGGTTCACTGACTAGCTTCAGACCTCCAAACGCGCATGCCGGAAACTGGAGAAGATATGGTGCCACAAATGCACACCGGACAACCACACAGCCCACAAGGAAGCCACCCGCAGACATCACCACCTCATCAGATTAGCCAAGAGATCCTCCTTCAAAACCCGCCTGGATAACAACGCACACGACAGCAAAGAACTCTTCAGCATCATAAAGGAACTCTCCAACCCCAGCGACATCCCGCACTCACAAGAACTGTGCAACTCACTAGCAGTCTTCTTCCACCGCAAGATCGCTGACATCCACGACAGCTTCAACACCACGACTGCCCCGCCTACGCCAGATCCCACCTCCTCTGGGAACACCACCTACACCACCTGCACCAACCACCTGACCTCCTGGTCCAACGACGAAGAGACACGCAAGGTCATGAACTCCATCCACTCAGGATCTCCGTTAGACCCGTGCCCACACCACGTATTCAACAAAGCAGACGCAGCCATCGCACCCCAACTACGGAAGGTCATCAGCATCTCCTTCGAAACAGCTACATTCCCGGAAAGCTGGAAGCACGCCGAAATCAACGCCCTCCTCAAAAAACCCAAGGCGGACCCTAAGGACCTCAAGAACTTCCGGCCCATCTCCCTGCTCCCTTTCCCGGCGAAGGTCGTGGAGAAAATCGTCCACATAACAACTGACCTGCCACCTGGAGGACAACAACATCCTGGACCCATCCCAGTCAAATCCACAGCACGAGACTGCACTCATCGCCGTCACAGACGACATCAGGCGCCAGCTAGACCACAACGAGACAACAGCCCTCATCCTCCTGGACCTGTCAGCCGCCTTCGACACGGTCTGTCATCGCACTCTAAAGACACGCCTCCTAGAAGCCGGAATCCAAGAAAAGGCCCTTGACTGGACCACGTCCTTCTTCTCCGGCAGAACCCAGAGCGTCCGCCTCCCACCCTTCTGATCCAAAGCCACCGATATCATCTGCGGCGTCCCCCAGGGCTCAGCCCGACGCTATTCAACATCTACATGGCCCCCCTCGCACAATTGGCTCGCCATCACGACCTCAACATCATCTCCTACGCCGACGACACCCAGCTCATCCTCTCCCTCACAAAGAGCACACACACACCGCCAAAACCAACCTCCACGAGGGTATGAAGGCCGTCGCCGACTGGATGAGGAAAAGCCGCCTGAAGCTGAACTCTGACGAGACGGAGGTCCTCATCCTCGGACCCACACCCTCAGCCTGGGACGACTCCTGGTGGCCGACCACACTGGGAACAGCACCGACACCCACTGACCATGCACGCAACCTAGGATTCATCCTCGACTCCTCCCTCTCCATGTCCAAGCAGGTCAACGCTGTCTCCTCCTCCTGCTACAACACCCTCCGCATGCTTTGCAGGATCTACAAGTGGATCCCGACCGAAACAAAAAGGACGGTGACGCAGGCCCTCATCAGCAGCAGACTGGACTACGGCAACGCACTCTACGCAGGGATCCCAGCCAAACACCTACGACGATTACAGTGCATCCAAAACGCCTCCGCCCGACTAATCGTCAACGTCCCCTGCCGCAGCCACCTCACCCCCCACCTGAAAGACCTACACTGGCTCCCCGTTGACAAGAGGATCACCTTCAAGCTCCTCACCCACGCACACAAAGCACTCCACAACGCCGGACCAGCCTACCTGATCAGCAGACTCTGCTTCTGCACCCCCACCCGCCAGCTCCGCTCCGCCAACCTCGCCTCTGTCCCCCGGATCCAACGAACAACCTCCGGCGGCAGATCCTTCTCCTACCTCGCCACCAAGACCTGGAACACCCTCCCCACCCTCCTACGGCAGACCCAAGACCACCTCACATTCAAAAGACTCCTCAAGACCTGGCTCTTCGAGCAGTAGCGCCCCCCCCCCCCCCTTAGCGCCTTGAGACGCTCACGGGTATGTAGCGCGCTCTACAAATTTTCTGGTTGATTGATTTATTGCAAGGCAATGTATCTCACATTTGCAAGAGTCTGACCCATTGTTTATATATTACAATGCATTTTATATAGGTTTAAAAGCACAAAACATACATAAAAGGCATTGTCATTTATAATGCCAATCGCTCAAACTCTAATAATTGCCAGATCTATTGCATTGCAAATGATTGTTGGTATCTGCCACTGGTAAACAGGGGTTGTTGTGATCCTGCCTAATTAGCTGGTCTATTTTTCCTTTCCTTCATTTGTGTGTGTTTTATTTTTTAAGGTCACTTTTTAAGATCTTTGGATGTGCTCTCTGTCATTATAGATGTGGGAGAAAAGAGCAGGTGTCTCCCAACAATGGATAGAAAAGCAGGTTACTTATAGCTTAGCCGATTGGCATGGCTATCTGATGGTTCTTGAGCTTGGTTACACTGTTTATTCTGTTTTTACGGCGCTGCTTAAAGCTGCATTGATTGTACAATATGGCTACTTTCCCTGTTGCTACTGAGAGGCAATTTTCAGGTTTCATGTGTTCATCTAACAAGGTTTTTCTTCTTTCCTAATACAGAACCAGAATGAGCTTTTAGAGAGGGGTGGTGATTTAAATCGTGCTGCTAATACAGTTAGTAAGGCTAACATTGTTGCTTATGCACTGTAATTTTGGCTGGCGCCTGGTAAACACCATTAAGCTAACATTGAGAGTGTTAAAAACTATAATAGTGTGCCTCACAGAACTCGAAGTATGTGAAAATTGTCACTATTGACTGAGGGCTTCTATGGACAGAATGACCCAAAGATTTGCAAAGTTCTGTAATAAAATGTACAGTGCTGCTGTAGCAGAGGACAGGTATATGCTCTAATACCTTTGTGGCTGAGGGCTCTCTCCACTAATTAATGTCTCTTTAGTATTGAATATTAATGTGAGTTTGCTGTTATTTAACAGAATTTTGAGAAACCTATAGTGTACATTTGCTGTAAGCCCATTAGTACACATTCTTATAATGGCTGTCCGATGTTTCATGATTCATTTCCTTCTAGACCTTTGTTTCTACATTAGGCTGGTTTTAAGAAAGCTGCAAAGTTGGGTACGGTGTTGTTGCACTAGAAATTCACCCTGCTCTTTCTATATTTGCCTTGGTGACATTTTAACTTTTGTTGTTCTATGTTGGAACGGGAAAGTCCCTCGCTTGATGATAGACGTGCACCCCAGCCCTGAATGTCCCAACTGCTGTGATATCTGGATTCCTGGTGCTGGATTTTGTTATGGGCGAACATGGATCCTGCATGTGCACCATGAGATAAGCCTGTCTCACCAATTGCAGTATTGTTAGACCGGGAGGGGCACCCAAAGTGCTACTATCTTCATGATGGTGAAAGGCTTCTGCCTTTACCAGGAGTTAAGGAGCACAGTCATAGCAGCACAACTTGTAGTGATCAGTAGAAATGAACAGGCCATTTTTAGGTCTCGCCTGACCCAGTGCATGCGCTGGTCTGGCGAGACTTATTGGGAGGGCTCCAAAAAGTGCTACCAGGCCAGCCTAGAGCTACAGTGCATGTGCGCGGGCGCGCGCGCCGCTTTTGCCACTATTACTTTTACTTCCGCGGCCGCTTTGATGTTTTGATCTCGATCACTTTCGCGGCCATACGGCCGCTTGGCATAGCCAATAGGTCTCGCTTTTGGGACCTTATAAGTATTTAGTTATGCAACTGTTGCATGGCTAAACACTTATAAGGTCCCAAAGACGAGACCTATTGGCTATGCCAATGCTTGTTATCCGTGTTATTGGAGTGAGGTTTAGAGGCTCACTCACTTAAAATTCTACTTCTGTGTGCTTAAACTACTCAACATTGACCTACATCAAGTTAGTATACTGTGTTTGGATGCATGTGCTGTGTGTTTGTGTGCCTGTAAATGGTGCAATGCACTGAGGACTCTGGGTTCCATTTTGGGAGGCTCAGGGCTATCTAGAGGAGCATTTGGAGGCAGAGGACTGTCCCTCAGACAGATTTGTGGATTGCTGCATTCCTGTGAGCTGGGTAAGGCACACCTAGTGGAGGAAGAAGAGCTAGTCTCTTCTGTACACTTTAAAGGGTGACCTTTGATTCAGGGAGAGGAGCCTGGGCAGATCTTGGGAAGAAGATGGGACTGATAAGAGAAACAAAGAGTAGAGCTAGTGCCCTGGGTTAACATTTTGATGCACATATCTCTGTAGCTGACATTAGGTATGAACTGCTAGTCACTCCCATGGCCTCTGCTGTGGTGGCTATCAGATTTGATGTCGCTCTTGCTGTTGCACTGTTTTCTGGAGGAAGAGCAGGACAGGGGAGTGGGCACTTCAAAGGGAGTAGAATCTCAACACAATTTCAGAGACTTCAACCCTAAATCACATTTGGTGTCTGGAAATAAACTGCAAGAAAGGGAGCTTGAAGCCCCAAAATTCAGTTGTCAAGCAGCCAGTCAGATTGAGGAAGGAGCAGTAGGTGAAGCTCTACGAGACTTCTGTCTGTGACTATTATCTTTTTTTTTTCGATAAATTGCTTTGTAAATAAAACAGCAAGCATCCCACTTGCAATAGTCTGTGACATGGCATACACAGGACAGCAGACTTTACCTTCTTATTCCAACTGATATGTCCCAAACCCACCCACACCCCACAAATAAAGAAAGAGAAGAAGAAAACCATACAACCCAACT
The DNA here is from genome assembly GCF_964204655.1 of Triturus cristatus. Classification (NCBI taxonomy): domain Eukaryota; kingdom Metazoa; phylum Chordata; class Amphibia; order Caudata; family Salamandridae; genus Triturus; species Triturus cristatus. The sequence goes on from NC_140582.1 coordinate 313,829,283, forward strand.
CAGGCAGGTATGTCAGTATTGCATTACGTTTTGAGATGTGCTTCGAAGGCAGCTCGCCTATAAATTCGAACATATTTCTGTTAGTGCACTCGTCCATGTGTTTTTGATTTGTTTATACCAGGTCCGGGTTTTCCAGGAGATAAGCAGTTAGCGGGGCCCAAAAATCTTTAGGTCTAGATGCTTCTGGTAGCTCTTCGGCATATACCTCGAGTTGCCCCTTGCAGTATACCAGGTCTCGAAACCATTTCCCCAATGAAGGTGCTGTTTTGGCACCCCAATGCGTTGAAACTGCCCGTTTAGCAAATAATGTTGCCACAGTAACAAGTCATCTGTTATATGGTTTGATTGACTTCAGCAATCCCAACAAACATAGTTCTGGCTTACATTCAATCTTATCTTGTACAATATCCATTAGTGTTTTTACCACCTTCTGCCAAAATTCAGAGATACCATCACAACCCCATGCCAAATAAATAAAATCCACATTGTCCCTTTCACATCTAGGACACATTGCATCACCCCACAATCCAAACTTGAACAATTGTGCTGGCGTATAGTACATTTGATGAAGAAATTTGAAATGTATAATGCGGAGGTTACAGTTGGCAGTCAGCCGCCCAGTTAATGCACAACAGGATTCCCAATTGTCGGAGGCGTGGCTTGACACCAATTTAGGGAGAAGCGGAGCTCCTCCGTGGCCTCACTCCATTGCAACTGATCCTGACACGCTGAGGGGGCCCTTTGTCGCCCATTCTGTGGCGGAACACCTAGTGCCCCTGCAGGACATCCGTTGACGAGCGGGGTGACTGTAGCACGGAGCAAAAAGCAATTCCTTGCTCGGCTCGCACTCCGACCGCGGCGACCCAAGATGGCGGCTGCGACCTGACGAGGAGGTCTCCGTGGGCTGCGGTGACGAGAGTGCGGCTGGCTCCATCTGAGCAGCGGCAAAGTGCTCCGGACCTGAACTCGAGCCGGAGGAATACGGAGGCTCAGGCGTGGGGAGAGTGCGTTGGAGTGACGGAGCACCAAGACCCGGCGCTGAGTGGCGATCTCAAGATGGCGGCCCCGGGAGCTGGAGGAGAGACCCGGTGAGCGCGTGTGCAGTCGGTGACTGCAGCGCTGTGCTGGTGACCACTGCCTCTGGAACGGCGAACTAGCATTTCCATAGCGCTCCCTGGGACTGGAGTGGTTTCACGGACGGCGGGGCAGGGAAGACACAAGCGGAGACGCACTGAGATCGGACCCTGCTGGGTGCCCGAAAGCCCATGAGCGGGCTTGTACGCGAGGGCGCAGAGCTTATTCCTGATTATGAGTGGATGCGAGGTGCAGGTGGGGTAGGGGACCCCTCTGGTGACACAGACGCTGGTGCTGAATGTGAGAGGCCAGACCTGCAGGATTCATCGCTGCGCTGGTGGTGAGATGCGGGGGTCTCAGTGGATTGGAGGGCCTCGGTGAGTGTGCGCTGAGCTACCTGAAGAGGGGACGTCCACCCTGTTCCCCTGCCGAGCTGGCGCTCCTGGGCTGCGCTTTCTCCCTGCTGTGCTGCCCAAGGGGAACGGACTACTGCGCCGGAGTGCATTCCCTGAACTTCCCTGTCTGCTCTGAATTTCCCTGAACTTCCCTGTGATCAGAGGCCCAGAGTGACCCAGCACAATCGATCAAAATGGGCAGAGTGTCTCGCCGGAAGGGCTTCGCGGCCTTGCATGTGGAACCAACGGGTCACTAATCTGATGATGAGGAGGTAATGGCAGACAGTCGGAGGGACAAAGCAGCAGAGGGCCCTACGCTGGTGGACATAATGCAGGCAATCACCTCCTCGAGAGAGGCCTTGTAGACCAAAATGGACGCCATAGGGGTGGATCTGAACCTGCTGAAGGATGATCACCGCAAGCTCAAGGAGCAGGTGAAAACTACTGAGAAGTCCTTGGAGGAGGTACTGGACGCACTCTCTACCTTGCAGCTCTCCCTAAAACTGGTGGAGGACAAGGTCAGGATCTTAGAGGTGAGAGCGGAGAACAGCGAAGGGCGCTCTCGCAGCAATAACCTGCGCATAGTGGGGGTTCCGGATCGGGAGGAAGGAGATGATGCCGTTCAGTACATGGAGAACTGGCTCCAGGCTGCGGTGGCTCCAGAGGGTCTCTCCCCCTTCTTTGTCCTTGAGCGCGCACACAGAGTTCCGGCCAGGCCTCCAAAGCCGGGTGCGCCCCCGTGACCGATGGTTGTGCGCTTGCTCCACTACCGCGACAGGGACCACATCTTACAGCAAGCGCGGGGGGAGCAGAATCTCCCCATCGCGAACGCCAGGGTGATGATCTTCCCGGACTTCACCAGGGAGGTGCAGAAACAACATGCCTTCTTCTTTGGGCTAAAGCGGAAACTCCGGCAGCTGCAGCTACCATTCGCCATGTTGTTCTCAGCACGCCTCAGAGTGGTAGACAGGCCCACTACACACTTCTTCACTGCCCCGAAGGATGCATGGCAATGGTAGGAGGCGCGCAAAACAAGAACAAGGCCTGCTTCCCCCTCGAGCACTGCGGACCGCGGATCACCTGCATGTTCGGGGACACAGAGGTCCATAACGCCGTCGGATCTTTAACTTAAGAGGGACAGGGCTGTGCAGGCAGTTGCAGAGATCAGCCGAGGTGAGACTAGCCCGATCTCCACTGTCGCTAGCCATGGCATGGGCAGACTTGAGACTTCTCCTACCAGCAGCACAGCTGGGGACACTGAGCCTGAACTTCCAGAGGTTACACCCCAGACGGCGGATCGACTCCTGTAAGATGGGTGCATGAAGTTGGGTGAGAAAAGGCTTGGTTGGCGCCAGGGAATTGCCTCTGATTCTGCAAACCTCTGGGGGAGGAAGGACAATGGCACCAGACATGAGCTGTAACTGTGGGCTCCCCTGTTTGACATGGGCAGGGGGGATGGCCGGGGCGCTTTGGGTCCTATTGGGTCAGCACACGTCTCACCACGTTTAGTGATCAGTTGATTGTTGTATTAGTTTGGATGGGAGCTAGTTCCATTGTACCTGTCCTGGGGAGTGGGAGTTGGGGAGTTCAAGGGGTTGATGGGGTTCTTTTCGGGGTCCGGCATGCCGCTGGGGGGTTCAGGATGGGAAGACGCTGAAGAAAGTGCAATGGGATCCACCGTAGATATTAAATGTATGACCTGGGACGTCAGGGGAATGCACACTGTCACCTCACCATAAGATACACGCTTACCTTGTGCGGAGAGGAGTGCAGATCACACTACTATAGGAGACGCATCTCACAAAACAAGAGGGGGAGGCTGTACAGCGCAGATGGTGGGGGCAGGTGTTCTGTACAGCTTATTCGGCCTTTGCTAGGGGCACTTTAATTTGGATTAGTGCGGGGGTCCCATTTCAGAGTACTATACACGATTGACCCGGACAGGAGGTACGTGGTGGTTGTGGGGTGCCTTGACGGCAGGGACATTGTGTTGGGCAGCCGCTATGCCCCTAACGTAGATCAGTCTGCATTTTTTCCACGTCTCTCAAGACAGCTGGCGACTATGCTAACGGGGTCTGTATTACTGGAGGGAGACTTCAATTGTACTGCGGATGTTGACATGGACCGCTCGCATCCCCCTCTCGCGGATGCCCCAGCGACCAGGCTAGCGGCAACGAGACGAGCGTGGCAGCACCAGTGGGGACTGACGGACACTTAGAGGGCTTCTCATTCATCGGATAGGGACTACTCTTATTTCTCCACATTGCATGACTTACATGTTCGCCTAGATTCCATCCTTTGTTCGCCCGACGTGCATGAAGGGATTGCCCACAGTGAATACTTGGCTAGAATGATATCAGACCACAATCCGCTGTTGATATCGCTGAATTGGTTGCGGGGTCGTCCCGCTATTCCAACTTGGAGGCGTCGGCTGGAGGCATTGGAAGATCCAGTGTTTCGGGGCACAATAGGCGCAGCGATAGAGGACTATTTCAGGGTCAACACTGGGTCAGCGGCGAGTCCACTCGTAGAATGGGACGCCTTTAAGGTGGTGATCAGAAGGCGCTGCATAGGGGAAGTTGTGGGAGTGCGGAGGGTACTGTTACAGGAGGTCCAAAGTGCAGAGCATAACCTAAGGGATGTAGAGAAAGAGAGACCGGGATGACCTGATAAGCATGATGATCTCATTGCAGCTCTCGAGGCTCTGGCAGTACAAATGGAACGATTGCAATGCTTTGCTATAAGGCTTACAATGCTCAGGCGCATGCCGACCTGGACAAATCTGGAGCACTACTGGCATGGCTGGCCAATCCAGCAAGGAGGGGGATGTCGATATTAGAGTTGAGGGATACAGGTGGTGACACAGTGTATACTCAGTTTGCCATTAATGAGCAATTTCTACAGTACTACACGGGGCTCTACAAGAGTAAGCTTGCTCCAGGGCTCCCAGGTGATGGGGATTTCCTGACTGCTGTGGAACTCCCCAGGATTGAGGAAGAGGAGGTGGAGGAACTTGACCGGGATATTGAGGTGGGGGAAGTTCATAGCTCCATCAAGCACATGGCTAGGAACAAGACACCGGAGACTGATGGGCTTCCTGTGGAATTCTACTCTGCATACATCGACGCACTGGACCCACACTTGGTGGCCCTGTATAATACGACAAGACAGGAAGGTGTCCTCACAGCCTCTACGCGAGATGCAATAATTTTCCCCCTTCTGAAACTGGGAAAACTGGCCTGGGATCGGACCTCTTACAGGCTACTGGCCATGCTCAACTTGGATTACAAGATACTGAGCCGTGTGTTGGCTAGTAGATTGCTGACCCATATGTCGACCTTACTACACGTTTACCAGGCGGCGTTTATTCCGTCTCGGAATACAGCGATGAATGTTAGGAAACTCCTACGCATTTTAGGGGCCGATACTTATTACAAGGAAGAGGCCTGTATTTTCACGGTCGACATTGAGAAGACTTTTGATAGCCTGGAATGGCCGTATCTTTTTAATGTCCTGAGGGCGTTTGGCTTGGGGGACCGATTCGTGGAATGGATGGCTATCTTGTACAATAATTCCACTGCCGGGGTCAGGACGGGGGGGACTGATCTCTGCTACCTGTCCAGTGGGTAGGGGTACAAGACAGGGGTGCCCGCTGTCCCCCCTGTTATTTGCCTTGGCAATGGAGCCCATGGCTGTCCATGCCAGTACGGGTAGACATTATCAGGGGCTGCTAGTAGGTCAGGTGCAACATATAGCGCTTTATACAGACGATCTGCTTTTGTTCCTAACCAACTCGGGAGAAGCGCTTCGGTGCACTAAAGACTTGTTAAGCACACTGGGGGGGTTCTGCTACTACTGGTCGAAGAGCCAGGTCTTGAGTTGTCTCCTGAAGGTCAGCAGGTCTTTGGTTTGTCGTAGGTAGAGGGGGAGGGTGTTCCAGGTCCTGGGGCGTGGTGGGAGAAGGACCTGCCTCCAGAAGTTGTTCTATGGATGCGCGGGATCGTGGACAGGGCGTGGTCAGCAGAGCGGAGTTTCCTGTTGGGTACGTAGAAGGAGAGACGGATGTTGAGATAGGCTGGTCCGGTCTTGTGGAGTGCCTTGTGTGCGTGGATCAGGAGCTTGAAGGAGATTCTCCTTTCGACGGGGAGCCAGTGCAGGTTCCTCAGGTGGGGGGTGATGTGGTTGCGGCGCGGGACGTCGAGGATCAGGCGTGCAGAGGCGTTCTGAATTCTCTGCAGTCTGTTGATGAACTTGGACGAGGCTCCGGCGTAGAGGGCGTTTCCGTAGTCGAGTCTGTTGCTGATTAGGGCCTGGGTGACTGTTTTCCTCGTGTTTGTCGGGATCCATCTGTAGATCTTGCGGAGGGTGTTGAAGCAGGTGGAGGAGATTGCGTTGACTTGTTTGGTCATGGTGAGTTTTGAGTCGAGGATGATTCCCAGGTTGCGTGCATGGTCGGTGGGGGCCGGGGGGGGTCCCCAGTGCTGCGGGCCACCATGAGTCGTCCCATGCTGAGGGGTTGGACCCGAGAATGAGGATCTCCGTCTTGTCTGAGTTCAGCTTAAGTTGGCTTTCCTTCATAAAGTCGGCGATTGCCTTCATCCCCTGGTGGAGGTTGCATTTTGCAGTGAGAGGGTCCTTGGTGAGGGAGAGGATCAGCTGCATGTCGTCGGCGTAGGAGATTATGTTGAGGTCCTGCTGTCGGGCGATGCGTGCTAGTGGTGCCATGTAGACGTTGAACAGCGTTGGGCTGAGGGAGGATCCTTGAGGGACGCCGCAGATGATCTTGGAGGCCTCGGACGGGAACGGGGGGAGGCGGGCTCTCTGAGTTCTGCCGGAGAGGAAGGAGGGTGTCCAGTCCAAGGCCTTGTCACGGATCCGTGCGTAGTGTGTGGTGGCAGACTGTGTCGAAGGTGGCGGAGAGATCCAGGAGGATGAGGGCCGCCGTCTCGCAATTGTCGAGAAGGATCCTGATGTCGTCTGTGGCGGCGATGAGGGCGGTCTCAGTGCTGTGGTTGCTGCGGAATCCTGATTGGGAGGGGTCCAGGATGTTGTTGTCTTCGAGGTGACGGGTGAGCTGGGTGTTAACTATCTTCTCGATGACCTTTGCTGGGAACGGAAGCAGGGAGATGGGTTGGAAGTTCTTGAGGTCGCTCGGATCCGCCTTGGGTTTCTTCAGTAGGGCGTTGATCTCTGTGTGCTTCCAGTTCTCAGGGAAGGTGGCGGTCTCAAAGGAGAGGTTGATGATTTTGTGCAGGTGGGGTGCGATGGAGTTGCTGGCTTTGTTGAAGATGTGGTGCGGGAGAGGGTCGGACGGGGATCCAGAGTGGATTGTGCCCATGGTCTTGATGGTGTCCTCGATGCTCACGTTGGCCCAGGTTGTGAGGGTGTCGTGGGCGGTGGGGTGTGGTGGGTCCGGTCCGGCGAGGTCTGCGGGGGTCGTCCGGGATTTTAAACTGTCATGGATGTCGGTGATTTTCCGGTGAAAGAAGGTGGCGAGGGAGTCGCACAGGGATTGCGATGGTGGGATATTCTTGGCACTGGAGCTGGGGTTGGAGAGTTCGTTCACGATTGTGAAGAGCTCCTTGATGTTGTGTGCGCTGTTGTCAAGGCGGTCTGTGAAGGAGGTCCTTTTGGCGATTCTAATGAGGTGGTGGTGGTTGCGGACGGCGACTTTGTTGGCAGCGTGGCTGTCTGGCGTCTTGTCGTTGTGCCATATGTTCTCCAATTTCCTGCAGGTGCGTTTAGAGTCGGAGTTCCGGGGTGAACCAGCTGACTCTTTTGCTGGTGTCTCTCTGTTGGTGGGTTTTTTCAGCGGGGCTACGGTGTTGGCGCAGTCGTTCATCCAGCGTTCGAGGGTGAGTGCACCCTCATCGGGGTTGGTGGGGTTAGTCGGAGGGTTGAGTTCGAGGCTTGTCTGTAGTTGTTCTTCAGTGACTTTGCCCCAGCAGCGGCGGGGGTCTGTAGGGTGCGGTGTTGTGTGGGGGGTTTTCGGAATGAGAAGTGGATGCAGTGGTGGTCTGTCCAGGTGAGTTCGGAGGCGTGGCTGAAGGTGATGTGGGGCTTGAGGAGAAGATGGCATCTAGCGTGTGGCCGGGGATGTGGGTCGGTGTCATGACGAGCTGTTTCAGTCCGAGGTTGGTGATGTTGTCGATCAGGGTGGAGGAGTTTTTGTCGTTGTTCTCCAGGTGAAAGTTCAGGTCTCCGAGGAGGATGTAGTCGGTGGAGGTCAGCGCGAGCGTGCTGATGAGGTCGGCGATGGAGTCGCAGAATTGAGGCCAGGGTCCTGGCGGTCTGTAGACGAGGGTGCCTCTTAGGGTGGTCTTGGGGTCCGTGTGGATCTGGAAGTGCATGTGTTCGGCGGTGCTGAGGGTGTTGTTGGTGTTTGTTGAGATCCTGATGGTGTTTTTGTGGACAATGGAGATTCCTCCTCCGGCCCTGTTGGTGTGCTCTCTGCGGGTGATCTTGTACCCGTCTGGGATGGCTATGGCGCTGTCTGGCGAGGAGGCTTCGTTCATCCAGGTCTCGGTGAGGAAGGCCACGTCCGGTGATGCGGTGTCGAGTAGGTCCCAGAGTTCGACGGCGTGTTTGTGTGCTGTTCGGGGGTTGATCAGGATGCATCTAAGCTGGTTGGGTTCCGTTGTGACAGGCGTCTTGGCGCTTTCGAGGCAGGAGAAGCTGCAGTTCCGGCAGGTGAAGGGACCGTGGGTGCGCTTCGGGGCGGACTTGCAGCAGGTGTGGGTCCTTCCTGGGTTGAGAGCGATGAGGGTGTCGGTGTTGTAGTGGAGGCGGCGGTTCTTGTGGCTGCTGCGGGGGCCAGGGGTTCTGGCGCTGGGCGCTGTCCAGGCACGGATGGGCGCAGACGGGCTTGCCTTAGGCGCGCCAGCGGTGCGGCCGCACAGCAGCTGCCATATATGGGGAGGTGGGGAGGGAGGAGCAGCTGGGAGGCGGGAGGCGAGGGACGGTTGGAGCGAATTGGCGCGGAGCGGGCGGGGCCGCAGGGGAGGCAGCAGCGGGGCACGGGCGAAAGGAGACCGGCACGGGGCAAGGACTCGAGAAGGGGGCACAGAAAAGAGCACAAGGGGTACAAAACAAAGGGGCACAGAAGTTAGGACAGGGGTACAATATAAACGGAGGCACGGAAGTTGGCGAGGGGTACAGAATAAAAGGGGGCACAGAAGCAAAGCGGCGAGCAGGGGGCAGGGGGCACACAGTTACAGGCACACACAATAAAAGCGGGTACAAACCTAAGGCCACCACTGGCCACCAGGGATGAGGCGCAGGTGGAAGCCTGTGGGTGGTGGAGGGCCTCGATCTCACCGGCGGCAGCAGGGACAGCGGCGGTGCAGGCGGAGCTGCAGCGGGGGGGAGCGACCTACCAGGAAGGTCAAGGGTCAATGTAGGGTGAGCGGTGTGCAGCGTTAAGAGCTGCTTTGAATTCTGGGGGACACTCCCGCTGTCTGCGACAGGTAGGGTTGCACGTGTGAATATGGTCACCTTACCCAGGCTTCTTTATCTTTTTGGGACACTCCCCATCTGGATCCCGCGTAAGATCTTTGTGCAGCTCACCTCCTTGCTCACACAGTTTCTATGGAGCAGCGGGAGGTGCAGAGTAGCACTTGTCACTATGCAGCAGCCCAGGGTGGAAGGGGGTTTTGCTCTGCCGGACCTTGAGGCCTACTATCACGCAGCGCAACTCCAGTGGTTTACGAAATGGGCGGCGGGACGAATCGGGATACTGAGGATCTGGGGGTCAGGACCCCAGTTTGGCCCAGCTCTCTTGGGTGCTGGTACGGTTACCTGTGAGTGATGGAACGATTCCCCCTGATCTACGAACGGTGAGACAAAGTTGGAATTGCCTAGCTCGAAGGGCACGGGTACGGATCCCGTACGTGCCTGAGATTCTGCTGCGGATGTGTGAAGCACTGCCTCATGGGGGCGATTGGAGCAAGTTGAGCCAATGGGAAGATGCAAGGGGTCATCACTATAGGAGACTTGTTTGAAGAGGGTAGCCTCCTCCCCTTCGATGACTTGTCGGAGCGTCACGATCTTCCACGAGGAGACTTTCTCTTCCATGCAGCTTTGACGGCAGCACTGGCGAGAGGGGTTGGTGGAACCCAAGACGTTCCTGGCCTGTCAGTACGTAGTGATGGCAATGGGGACTATCAAGGCAGTTACATGTCTCTATAGGCGGATCACGCATGACTTGCGACAGCCTTTGCTAGATTTAAGCCGTAAATGGGAAGCAGACTTGGGGGAGGTCATGGAGGAGAAACCATGGGGAGAGATACTAGAACGGGCTTGGAAGGACACTAGGAACGCGCGCTTTCAGTTAATTCACTTCTATGTATTGCACAGGGCCTACCTTACTACCGGGAAAATTAACGAGTACTTTGGGGTATCGTCCACCTGCCCAAGGTGTAGCCAGGAGGGGGCAGAGTTCCTACACATGTTTTGGGAGTGCCCACACCTGGGAGAATACTGGAGAGGGGTGACGACTGGACTGGCCACAGTGACGGAGAGAGAAGTAGCATTCACGTCTGGTTGTTGTCTGTTGCATTGGTTCCCACATACTGCTAAGACCAAAGTTACTAGTAAATTTATCGACTTGGGGTTAGTACTGGTAAAGAGGTAGCTTACCCACTGGGAGTCAAAGCATGCCCCCAACCTTTTGAGATGAAATAGGGGATTAGTGAAATAGGCGGAGTGTGAGGGGACCTGCAGGCTACGAATGGCTGCGCACCCTGGGAATGAAAAGTCGATGGAAATGGCGCGTACCTGGGTGGCGCTGGTAGACTTGGTGAAGCAGCCGCTTGAGGATGCAGAAGACTTGCTGGGGGAGGGGGGAGAAGCACCAGGCGATTAAATCCAGCGATTCCATGTACACTTGGACATAGCATGGAGCCTGGGAGGTAATGGTTGAAGGCTCCCTCTCACTCTCTCCACGATATTGACCCTGAGGTTCGGGATGTGGGGGACATGGAACACGGTGGATGCATTAGGTGGCCACGAACGGACATTTTATCGAGGGAGTGGCATGCCTGAGGGGGAGGGGGAGTGGTGGGCGTTTCTTGGGGAGTTTGGGAAGAGGGGAGGGGGAGGCGGGTGGTGGGCAGCATTCACTCGAGGAATCCTGCTGGGATGTTCATTCTGGGGAGGTGCTCTGTGATACTTGTACGCGGTTAGACATGGGGAGGAGGACTGGCAGGCAGATGTACCTGTTGCCTACCCGCTGGGAGGCTCGACGCTGAGATGGGAAGAAGGACCCTATGATACTGAGCGTGGGGATATCTGCACTGGCCTTTAATTGTACTGCTTGATCATCTGTTGTGCCCTCTGGGCTGTTTTTTCTATGATGTCACCTTGAAAAATCAACAAAAAATTGTTTAAAAAAAAAACAAAAAACAGGACTCCCAATTGTCAGGTGTCATAGGTGCATCTAGCACTCTGTTCCATCTTTCAAAGGAAGGGGAGTCCACCCAATCGTTTTCTCGTTGGGAAGCCCTGTACTACCTAGTGATTAGCCCCCTGCTTTCCCTCCCAGTTAAAATCACCTGTAGCGCCCCCAATGCACGAGGCTCATGCGGGAAATATGAGCACAGGGAACGCACTGCAAGATGGAGTCTAGTGTAAGTGAAACCATGCATTGCCTTATATGGCTGTCCCACCTGAAACTCCAAGAGAGGGAGAAACGCCCCATTCTGATATAAATCTCCCATAGTGGTAATGACAGCATCTCGCAGAATACCCAATGCCTCCACTCTCGGCCGCGGAAATGTCTGGGTGTGCAGCAATTGGCATACTTGATGCATACATACATTCCCGTCCCGCTCGGTTGGCAAGTGTGTGCCACGCCCAGGTGGTACAATTAACAGGGTTAATCTCCTTCCTGGAGCAGCCTTCTTCTCTATGAAGTATCCTAGCCGTCAGCGGCACAGGGTGCGCAGCATCTGTCTCTACCGCAAGGTGCGGCAGAAACTTTTGAGGAAAAAAACAATAATGCGCAAATTGCGCCTGTGCACAGAGGCCTCAAACGGCAGAATAAGTGTGCCAGCTACATCTAGACTGTTTTCCTGCCCACACCAGGGATAATAAGTAAGACTGCGGAGTTTTGAATAGAGCGGCATTCAGTTTTACAGGGATATTCATGAATAAATATAACAATTTAGGTAATATACTTATTTTGACCACCACTACTCTATCTGCCAGGGATAATGGCAGCCGGGTCCAGCGTGCAATTTGATCTGTAATCTACGTTACAGCACGACCATAGTTCATGCTCAGAACAGTCTCCAAATCCCTATGTATCCATATCCCAAGATATTTCACAGGGTCAGCCGACCATTCAAGTGGATAGGCAAGGTCCATCTCCTATGTGCAGTTCGTCAGGGGGAACACCATGGACTTGTCTCAATTTATCCCTAACCCCGAATAATGTTCAAACTGCACATATTCATGTAGTATGGGTTCCAGATATCAGCCCAGCTCACGCACATACAACATCATATCGTCCGCGTAATGCGAGACCACCAGCGGCCGTTGTTGGAACCTCAAGGCCGCCTGCATGTTCCTGCTGCAGCTTACAGGCCAATGGCTCTAGTGCCAGAGAAAATAGCATAGGGGAAAGCGGACAGCCCTGACGAGTTCCTATACTTATCGGAAAAGCATCCGAAACCCATCCATTAACACGCAACCTAGCAAGCGGGTTAGTGTACAGGAGACTCACCCATTTCAGAAAAAATGGAGGCATACCCATCCTTTGCAGGACGACAAACATATACCCCCATTGTAGGGAATCAAAGGCTTTTGCCGCATCTAAAAGCACTGCAGCTGCTGGCAATGTGGGCTCCAGATAATGTAGCACAGCAAGAATAGTGCGCAGATTATGTGTGGTTGATCTTTTTGGGACAAATCCTGACTGGTCAGGTAGAATCAGATTGGGTATCAAAGGCTGCAATCGGGTGGCAATAATGTTTGCAAAAAATGTATCTATATTTACCAGAAACATGACCCTTCGAGAAAAGAATGAGAATGATGCTATAACACTTACCCATTTATCTCCCACCTTAGTTTCCGTTTGTTGAGTGAGGTGTGACTCCTGGAGCATCGCTATTTGCATATCCTGCCTGTCAAGTTAAGACAACATGCTCCTGATTTTCTTAGGGTTGTTCAGCCCCCTAACATTCCAGGTTATTAATTTAATTGTACCACCTGTAGTTTTAGGACACTACACATGGACAGTCACATTACAAAGGCTGCCTGCTTCAAAACATACCCTTAGATAATGCACAGCAACTTCGTTCAACCACACCTGCCTGTTAACCCCCCACCCCAGCACCCCCAACCACTTCAGCACCTCCAACTCGATAAAGACAGCCCTAGAAAATAATACCCCCCCCTCAACCCCCCATTTTCCCCAAGAAGTCGACGGGGTATACCCATTGGGGGCATTAGAGTGCAGTACAGCCTCCCATCAAGCCAGGGAGGTGGCCAACTCACACACAGACGTGTTCAGTTTATCATGTCGTACCATGCCTTTGGTAGACCCAGATCACCCTCATCCAGGCCTTATATGCTGAATGTTCTCTGGAGATCAATACTGATATCAACTTAAAATCGGCCCAAGCAGAGCTCCTGTGGCGCTTTCATAGATCTCTCAACCCATCACATGCATTATACGGACATAGTGAACCAAGTAGCCACTGGCTCAAAACTTACAATGTGCAAGATAAATACAACATTACTGTTCATCTTCATCCGGGTTCAAAACAGAGTCATGACAACGCTTTTTCAGCAATTTCACGTGTTCCATAGCCGCTTTTGGAGTGGAGCAAATCTTGGTCGCTCCCTGGGCACCAATCCTCAGACATGCTGGGCATAACATGGCATAGGGAATGCCCTCCGCCTGAAGTGCCTTCTTCGCCAGTGTGAACTCCCTCCTGGTCGCCTGAACAGCCACAGTGAAGTCTGGAAAGAACTCCAGCATGTTCCCTTGATAAGTGATTGAGCCACGCTCCTGAGCCAGGTGCAGAACTGTATTCAGGTCTCTGCAGTTCAGCACTCTGGCGATTATAGGGCGTGGCGGAGCTCCGGGAACAGGGCGCGCCGCTAGCGAGCGGTGTGCTCTCTCAACTGTTTGCATTGGGGAGAGGTTATCCACACCAAAGATTTCTCTCGGCATCCCTTCTATATAGACCTCCAGCTTCCCTACATTGGTCGACTCAGGCAGCCCAGTAATCCACAGGTTGTTCCTTCTGGACCTCGCATCCAGGTCTTCGTTTTTTTGCCTGGATTACTGCGAGAACTTTCTCTATATTGAGCGCATTATCAGCCACACTTTGCAAAGTGGCTTCCACTGTAGATACTCGCTGTTCTACCTCCTCAAGTCGGGCACCCGGCCTGTCAAGCTTCGCCGCCATAGTATCCATGCGGATGTTAAGCGCATCTATTTTCCTATCTATCAATTGCAAGCTGCGTTGCATTGTCACAAGAGTGTTCAAGTGTTTGGGTGTTTTCTGACGGGGTCTCTGCTTCCGAGTCAGAGGCTTGTTTTTGCTGCGCTTTGCCTGACTTCCACATTTCAAAAGTAAGGCTCGACTGCGTTCTGTCCGGCATCCACATTGCATACAGTTCACCAATGTGCCAGCACACAGTCCCGAAGCAATTGGTGTACCAGCGCCCCCAGTGTGCCACTTATTAAAGCCTCGTGCCCTTCTGCACGCTCTGCGTGTGTTGCGCACTGCCTGACACTAGTGCACCATCATCATGAAGTCGCCGTCCACTGCCGTGATCGTGTCGCTATGTATGGCCAACCCACACAGTCCAGTTGCATCCACATCACAGCAGCCAGCAACACGTGTCATTCACAAGAAAAAAAAATCCTATGTGTATGATCTTCTCAATCACCCCCTTGCAAAAACTGTCTTTCTTTTGTCTAAATACTTCAAAGTTCAGGATCTTCCTTAAGGCCTTCGCAACAGTCCCCTCACCGGCGATACAATTAGGCCCAAGTCATGTTGCACTGTGACGGCACTTTATGCCCCCCCTGCTGTACTGTTACTGAGTCCTCACAGGTCATTGGCACACAATGCCTTAAGACTGGTTCACTGGGGGAAGGTCTCCTTATAACAGCTAACTTTCTTTGTGGTGTGCCTGCACACAGGACCTATTACAAGGCCCTAACATCGGTCCCACCACGGCTTGGGTGATTCTTACAGGCCAGGTCACTTTGCGTTGTTGCAGCATTTTATGCTCCCCCCGCTGCACTTCACTGATTCCCACAGTCCGCCGGCATACAGTGCCACACACCGAACTCACCGGGGGGGGGGTTGGGTCTCTGTTACACTCCACTGCCGCGGGGAAGAGACGGGGATAGGCGCGGTATGCCGCAGAGTGACACTCCGCACCCCCAGTTCCTCAGGGTACGCCACGAGCCACAGCACAGCAAGGCCCAGCCACAGGGACCTGCAGTTCGCGGTCCCCCGCGACTCTGCCAGCAGACCTACAGGTAGCTCATCAAGTGCGGCTCCGGCACAGCGGTTGGGTGTCCCCAGCAGGCCACGGTGCTCCGGCCCACGTGATCCCGGCCCCGCAGCCACTGTTCAGCCTTCCAAGTCCCAGGCTGCAGCAGAGTTGATATGAATTAGCACCACCAATTTACCTATGGCTCGCAGATCCTCCGGCAGCCACTACACACAAAGCGGCTGGAGCGATGTGGCTAAATCGATCGGCGGGTGCGACCCTCAGCAACAGGCCTGGCCCACCATTCTGTTACAAGGCCGCTCCTTCCCCGCTGCCCTGGGATGTCAATGGCTGGCATGAGACCCACACCGGAGGTCCCTGGGGTATTACGATGACGATGCTTCTCTCTGGCACATCAATTTACAGGAATCTTGTCGGTTAACATAGTGGCCCGCGGAGCTGCACCAAAATGCAGCCATCTTCACGTGTGCCCTCTAGCGCCCCTCACCTTCTGTCTGTGAGTAGGACTGGGAGTGAAGGCCTGCCAATCTCCCAGCTGGGTGAGGGGACATCACCCAGGGGAATCAAAGACGCCTGCTCTGGAGCACCAGTGCCTTCCTGCTTGCCAAGACCAGTGCGCCTTGTAAGGAAGAGGAGAACCCTGGCGGGAGCTAGGTCCAGTGGGGCATCCTTGCCTGTGGGTCCTGGTAGCGAGATGTGAGGACACAGCTGCTGCACTGATTGGGTTGTTGCCCATGTGCAGATTCAAGTAGGCAACCACGTATGCCAAAGGCAGCTGCTGTGCAGGAAGCTGAGGTTGCACTGATAGGGGCCGTCACCCATGTGCAGAGCGAAATCGGTTAACCCGTATGCCAGAGGGGCCACTGGGAAGATTGCCAGACTGACATTCCAATCGGGCTGCCGCCCCATGTGTGGTGGGAAGTTGGCACGACCCTGTAGGCCAGAGGGGGTGACTGTGAAGAGGAAACGTTTCCCCCTCTAACGGTCCTACTTAAAATTGATCTCTTACAGGTACTTTTAGTAGGGCAAACCCAACCTCTCCATTGTTGGAGTCTCAGTGGGGGCATTGTGAGGGTTTTACTCCTGTGTGCTTGAAATTGCTCTTTGCTTGTCTGGAGTAATAATCGAACTGAAGGGCCTGGGACGTTCCTCGAGTGATTGCCTGGGCTCACACACATTTATTTCACAGTTAATTGCTATTGACATAAGAATCCCCAAAAGTGACTGATGGACTTGGAGGGTTCACTTGTCCCTAATAAGGACCATTGATCGACAATTTCCACTTATTGCATCTTTCAGCGACCCTTCTTCCCCACTCATTTGATAGGTATATTGAAAATCAGTGCCATTGTGCTGGACATGGCCATGAATTGCAGGCTGCTGGGGCGTTAATACCTACTAACCTTGATATACAGTGTGATCCTCCTTGCCCTGCCTTGCAAGTCTCAGTGCTAAGGAGACCGTGATAATAGAAGGTATTATGGCTTTTAGAGCAAATCTTACTTAAGATAGTTTCCACATTTTCACGACCCCTTAGCCACTCGGCATGTAATAGGCTATTGATGGTCAAAGTTGTTCAAAAGGGCTACATCCACCAGGAATTGATGGTTGCGGTGCCTGGGGCTCTTGAGGCCATGGAGATGGCAAATGCCTTTCTTCAGAGTACTCTTACCACTCAGTGTGGCTTCAGCAGCAGACCGCGAATTGTATAAATTATGAAGGAATAACTGTGAAAATGTCATCTTAAGTTGTGCATATTTTTATGCAGGTAGTTTTGACCAAAATTTGGTTAATGTCCTGTAATATGATGTAATGAAGAGGAGCCATCAGACACCGTGTTTAATCCCAGTGTTCGTGGTTAAAATAAAATTTAAAAGAGGGAATAAAACGTTCTTATGAAACCAGAAATGCTTAAGATAGAATATTAAGCAATCAATATAATCTTTTGCATTTTTTATAACACGTTAAACAGAATGTAAAGCTTATAAAAAGTACATAAGATAACGAATGCCTTATTTCTGCTTCTAAAAAGAGCTGCTTGGTTTTACAAGAGGCACAGAAGTGAGGGAGCAGAAGGGGAGATTGTAAGTGAAGCAGATGTGATTTTGGGCAAAGGGTGGCAGGTGGATGCTGGTGAAGCTAGATGGCATGAGGTGGTCAATATCCATTCAGGTTTTTTTTGTTTAAAAAAAAAAAAGACGTGTTGCAACACAGGCTGTAAGTGGGGGGTGGTGGTATTTGAGCGGGCGGATCAGGATAAAATAAGATTTTCTTTAACTGCCTTTTGAAGGGGATATGCACAAGCGGCCTCTGGGTGTTCCACGGGGGCAAATACTGTCTAAGTTGTAGATTGTACACTTTGCTGGCTGGCTTCATCAACCAGCACCGCTCGCTAGTTTCCGGATTCTGACATAGAAAACTCATTTTCATAATTCAATGCCCTCTGGCCCTGTGCCTCTAACCAGATTTTCTTTTCTGCCAGGGAAAGGGCATACAAGTTGAAGATGGTCTGCCCACGCGTGCAGAGAACTACCTGTGCTCTAGTGCAGATCTGCTTTCTATCTGTGGGGGATGTATTCTTCTACCGGGGGGAGCCTGGAAGACATCCCGATTCAGGGTAGACCTTAACACAAATAATGTACATGGAAAAGTGAGATGGGGCTGCCAGCCCTAATTGATGTCTGATGCAAAGTGGTCCCTCACGAGGAATATCTGGCACCCATAGGAAGGGATCTCTCAGAGTTGGATATGGGAGTGGAGGGGAAGTGTTCGGCTTGAGGTGCAGCTTGTGCTACCAGCCCAGAAGTTTGAATCATGTTTGGTTTGGAGAAGACCGGACATCTCCTGTGATGGAACAGCTGCACTCCCTTCAGTGCAGAGAAATCGAGTCTGCCAATTCCCCCATTCTGCATCTGCTGCTGAGCATGCTGCCTGCAAACTGGTCTGCATCCATTGCATATTATCAGAGACTGCAACAACTTTGTGATTTACCTCTGCTCATCCAGTGTGTCTCAAAAGGAACCCAACACGCCCAAACAGGGAAAGCCATCCAACTGGTTCGGGATTACCCGACAGTATTTGGTATCCACATGAGCATTATTTGGTGGGTTGCTGTTTATCTGACTGATGTACTTCATTTCTTTACCCCTCAAATTGTCAACTGCATGAAGGCCTCCTACTGTTTCTTTCATCTGTCTTGAGGTTGCCAGTCTGCCCATCACTCCCATCTCTGTGCAATAGCCCTAGAAAATAATTTGTATTTGTCAATCAGTGGCTTCAGACCCAGACTGCTTCACTAGCTCCAGCAAGTGCAGCCTTTCTTGGATATTCTAGCTTGTTATGATAGTCACTTGGTCCGGGCCACATCAAGCCTGGTGTGGGCTGAGCGATAACAGACTTGCTTATTTTGTGCACACCATGATGGGGCTTATTTTCTAATTCATAAAGGGAAAATGTGATCACAACGTCTTGGAATGGCATTTACACAGTGAATACCGCTCAAACAATGCTATTGTTTTTTCACAATACTTATTGAAGGAAATCAACTGTTAATTGATTACATGTTATGTTAACCCGTAGTTATCTGAAAATAGAAAAAATACTCCAAAAGAAAGGAGTAAATACATTGAAAAGCACGTGTGAAGTTTCCAAAGCAATTAATTGAAGGAAACTAAGAGTCTTACAGAAGACTAATCATTGGACTCTTCACGTCTGCACCTTAATACTACCCATCATCAGTGTTTGATTAAACCTTGTGCTACATTGAAAGAGTGTGTGGCCATGAAACTGTCTCCATTTTGTCCCCCTTACTTATTTTTAGGTCGAGCGTACCAGAGAGCACAATCTGTATATATGCAAAAGACTAATTGTGGGCTTACCAAGAACTTACATCCTGCACATTGCTTAACATTACAAATAAAACTGTGTTCCCCGAGGAACCATTGTCATTTGACGATGTTTACATAATATATATAGAGTCCCCGCTCATAAGACACATAATTTATCATTATAAACCCAATGATATGAGCACTTCAGTTTGAATAGTCCGACAATGATATGGGTGGACCCTAATCAGTCGATGTTTCGACTCCTCAAGGTAAATCTCACGGGGTCTTCATCAGGAAAGTAGAACTGTAGCAACCTGACCAGAAAATTCTAGTTCCTATTCCCACATGTTGTCAGAAGCCAGACACCGGCATGCTACAGTGAGCTTGAAAGCATTATCCTCGTGGAATTCAGATTCTTTCTGTCCAAAATATTCATCATGTGTAAATGGGACCTAGAATGTTGTGGTCATATTGTAAATATTGTTGTAATTGGTGTTTGTCTATGTATGGTTTGCTCAATTGCACCTACACTGCGTCATCACTTGGAGCACCTGCATTGCTTTTGATTACTGTAATTACCTTTCATATTCTTATATAAAGATTCTTTAAATACAGATTCTTGAATCCGCAGTTTCAGTGATCTATTGTTCATTTACGTTAATGCCCATGTTCAATTAATGATTGAATGATTCCTAGGGGAACACCGTTTTATTTGTAGTTTATTAGCCCTCTGGAACACTGGGTTCCCCATATGTCATATGTTACATTGCTTACCATTGGCTGGCTTTATTGATCCTCATTTGCTTGTTTCTTATTAAATGGATTTCCTTGTCCCGCCACTGAAACAAAGCCTCTTTACCATTTCTCTGACTGGCTGGCTTCTATCTTTGCACTTTCCACTTGTAGGGAACTTTTTTTTCTTTTCAGTTAAACACTTTGTGAGAGTGTACGTTTTTCAGCTCTCTTTCTGTGCCCCATGTGTTCTCCCCAAATGCCCACCCCATGCACTCTGTTTTTCCGCTGTGCCTTGTGTAAACCCTCCCTCCATGTGTTCTGTGGTGTTCTCGTGCTAATAGGCTACTCCACGCTCATTGTCTTGCTGTCACTTTCATGTGCTTCTTGTTCTTTGGTGTGCTTCTCCCTGCACTCTGTGCCCTTCTGTCCCCACACTCTAATGCTTTTCCGCTCCTTGCCCGCATTCGCTGCCCTGTTAGCTGCTCCGTTACCCCCACCTCATTTGGTCCTTTTTTGTCATCACAAGGGTAGCAGGGGAAAAAGATACCCAAACAGTTCCCAAAGGATTGCCCAATGTAGTATAGAGCCAAATGTGAATTTAAAGTGGTGCTACAACAGAGGTGACCCAAGGTGAATACTGAAAGTAATCCCAGACATATAAAACCCAAATTGTCCAAAGCACACAATCCTGTTATACAGAGAGTATTGTGCACATAATTTGGAAAAATACAAAAGGTTGAAGCCTACCAGGAATCGCAGCTGTCTTGTTTGCTAACAACATTTTTTGGGACATTTGGAAAGCTTCCCTTGGAATATTCCTCCAATTGCTTACCATTGGTTTGTTGGTTTGTAACTCACATTTGCTTGCTTTCTATTTGCTAGCTTTATTTGTTTAGGCTGTCCAACTTGAGTTCATCCCTTCCCTTCCCTTGCCTAAACCATATTTACTGTATTCTCCACTAGTACTGGGTTTCTGTAAACAGGCCTTTAAATCTTGTTCTTATCCTGTCACATTTGCTGTGCAGTGAAAGACAGAGGTCAAATGTCAGGCTTTATCTTCCAGGGAGCTTGGTGTCAACTTTTCTTTCTCTGGCTTCAAAGTGAGAGGATTTGTGTGACAATCATGCTGGCTACTGAGGGTGTGCTGGTCGGAAGGCTGTACATTGCTATTTTTTTCTAGCACACACAAAATGTAAATGCCTGTAAATGAAATGATATTTCAGAATTAGGACAGCACAAATGAAGCATGTTTTGAGGTAAGTCTGAAGTGTGGTGGAAAAAAATATTTTAATATGATCAAAACAAATCAATACGCCAGGTGATGACATTTCCACACATTGTTTGTGTAGTATATACTTTCATCAATAAAACTGTATGAGTGTGCAAATGGAATGGGGATTTCAACTGAAGATGTGTTGTCTGTAATGGTAGTACACTACCACACCATGCATACTCTACCTTACTCCACTCTATGCCACTGCATTCTACTCTACTGCTCTCTACGCCACTCTACTCTGCTCCACTGCACTCTATGCCACTCCACTATACACCACTGTATTCTACAACAGTCTGCGCTGCAACACCGTACTCTGCCCTACTCTATGCCAGTGCACTCTACTCTGCATCACTCCACTCTACACCACTGCACTCTACTCTGCACCACTCCGCTTTACTCTGCACTTCTCCACCCTGCTCTGCACCTCCTCACTCTATGCCACTCTACACTGCAACACCATACTCTCCACCACTGAACTCTACACCACTCTATGCCAATGCACTTTACCCTACTATGCTCCACGTTGTTTCACTACATGCCATTCCACTATAATCTAGTCTGCACCACTGCACTCTACAACACTACTCCATGCCAATGCACCCTGTGCCACTGTCCCTCACTCTATGCCACTGCAGGGTACCCCCTCACTCTACCCTGCAACACTCGATGCCAATGCACTCTAATCTAGTGTGCACCACTCCACTCTACACCTCTCTACTCTATGCTAGTGCATTCTACCCCACTCTACTATGTACCACTGCACTCTACTCCACTCGAGTCAAGGCCAGTCCACACTCTGCCACTCTATGCTCAATGCCACTGTAGTTACGCCAATGCACTCTACACCACTACTCTATGCCTCTGCATTCTACCCTGCAACACTCCACTCTACAACACTCCACTCTACTCCGAAACAATCTATTCTATGCCACTGCACTCTAACCTGCACTTCTCTACTGCGCTCTATGCCAAAGCACTCTACACCACTTTACTCAAAGCCTCTGCACTCTACGCTGCTTCACTCTATGCCAACTACT
Organism: Triturus cristatus; assembly: GCF_964204655.1. Taxonomy (NCBI): domain Eukaryota; kingdom Metazoa; phylum Chordata; class Amphibia; order Caudata; family Salamandridae; genus Triturus; species Triturus cristatus. The sequence continues at coordinate 313,851,106 of NC_140582.1, forward strand.
CTGCACCACTGCACTCTACGCCACTATACAATACTCTGCAGCACTCTACACCACTGCATGCTATGTCACTCTGCACCATTACACTCTATGTCACTGCACTCTACTCTGCATCAGACCAGAACCGGAGGAAGATTCTGCTATCTCGCTGTCAAGACCTGGGACACCCTGCCCCTCCACCTCAGGCAATCCGCATAGTTGAAACAGTTCAGGAAGGACCTCAAGACCTGTCTCTTTGACTGAACCTCTACACCCAGACGGATCAGCAGCCCCCCCCCCCCTCTACCCCAAGCACCTATGGACCCTCATGGGTGAGTAGCAGCGCTCTACTAACCCCTGATTGATTGACTTTACAACACTATGCCACTTTGCAGCATTGTGCTCTGTCACTTCACCCTGTGCCACTCTACTCTGCACCATTGTACTCTATGGCAATGCACTCTACGACACTACCCTGCAAGACTACGCTGTCCGTCACTGAACTCAATGCCACTCTTGGCTGTGCCACTGCACTCTACGCCACTATTATCTATGCCACTGCACACTACACTACTCCACACGTGGCACTATACCTTACAGTACTCCACTCAACCTGCACTACTCTATACTCTACACCACTTAACTCCACTCTTAAACTATCTACTGAATGCCAATGCGCTCTACACTGCTCCCCTCTACGCCACTCTTGTCCACTCTGCGCCTCTCCACTCTGCCATTAAACTCTGCTCCACAGCAATATACTCTGCACCGCTCTACTCTATGCCACTACACTGTATTATGCTCTACTGTACAACACACTGCCCCACTCTGACACTACTCCACTCTACGCAACTCCCTCTCTGCCACTCCACTCTATTTTATGACATATTACTCCACTCTATGCCATTCAACCCTACAACACTCTACCCTGCCATTCTACTCGCCTACACTACTCCACTCTACGACCGTCTATTATTCTCTGCTCCACTCTATGCAACACCCTCTACACCACTTCACTCTTTTCTACACCATTCCATGACACTCTAGGCAACTCCACTCTAGTTTGACACTCTATACTTCTATACTCTACACCCTTCTACTCTACGACATCCTACTCCCTCAACGACACTCTACACCACTTCACTCTATGACACTCCACTTCACTCCTCTCCAAGCCACTCAACTCTTCGCCAGTTGATGACTCTCTATGCCACTCTGTAACACTCTGCTCTACTCCAGTTTACAACACTCCACAACACTCTCCCTTACCCCACTAACCTTTAGCCATGCTGAACAGCAGCCACGCTGGTGTAAAACATGGCTGAAACATATTGGAAAAGCCAATAACTCTTGCATAGCTGAAAACTATTGGCTTTGCCAATGCTTGTTTGTTTGCATTATTTACCCTGCAATGATCATGGCATTACTGCTTCCTTCAAACACAACCTAAAACCCTAAATATTTCCCTATCTATGCATCCAACCAGTACTTTACACTTTCAACCCCAGAGCTGATCAGTTGTCCATGTAATTTTAGTGCCCACTAAAGCACCATCTCACATGCAAATATTGTTTCTTTCTACAGATTTGCATTCTCAGTTGTGTACTATCACAAAAGCCTCCTCTATTCTCCTTAACCACTGTATAAATAATTCACCTTCACTTAAGACTTTGTTTCTTTCTACTTTTTTCCTTTCAAACATCTTCTCCTTACTTTCCATTCTCAGCATGCCTCCACTCTAAGCACAATGTTTGTTTCAATCTTTGTTGTATTTCTGCAGATTTCTGCAGATTGTCCACCCCTCATTGAAAGATCACCTCTCCTTCTTTAAAGGTCAACCACTCTCCACCTAACAATACATGACTTCCTCTAGCTCATGTACTAATTCCACCAACCATCTGCATGAATTACGTACCCTCAGCCCCCTCCCTACTAACAAGCACACCTAAACCCTACTAGTTTGATTTACCAAATAGAAACTGGAGTAAATGCATGGAATGTTTCCCCTAAGAGCACAAGACCAATCCCAATAACCAACAATAACCTCTGACACTGGATTCTGGTGCAATGTGCTACCATGAGTAAAGTGCTTCAATATCTTGTATGGGGTAGTAAGTGCTTTATAAATGCAATTACAATACAATACGTCATCATGCAGGTTCGCACCAGTGGAATGACATGACCTCTGGTATCATCATCATTCCTTTTTTAATCAATGTTTTTGATGATTCTGTACAGCAGCTTGAAAAAGTCCAATGCTGTAGAGCAACCAGAAAAAGGCATTGGCAAAGTCAATGGGTCCCAAAGATGAGATCTATTGGTGTTGTCTGGGCTTGTTGAAAAGCAATTAAACATACATGAAAAATGAACAAGTTAAATGTTGGTAATGACTACCATAAAAGACCACTTAACACTACAGATTTTAATAAATATTTTATTTTTTTAGTCATGTGCAATGTGCATTGCTGTTTGATTACAACTATAAAAGTCTTAAAAAGCTGCACTGCAACGAATTTCTATAAATATAACATTTTATATATAACTGTCTACACAATTGGTAATTCAATGAATATCTCTCTGTAGCTTGTGCCTAAAGTACCTTTCAAATAAAATAAATAACAAAAAAATACAGTACTTGAACATCTGTGGTGGATCTTTATGAGCGAAGGATAATTTCTGAATTTATTTAAATAAAACAAACAATTCATGAAACGAGCGAACTACCAATGCTGCTGCGTTATTCTATCCCCGCTGTAAACATTTGAAAAAATGCACAATGTAAGTTAATGAAATCTCCATAAAATGATTATAAAAATGAACTGAGTTTTTGTTAAATTTTCACTAAGTCACACCAACAATGTGATGAGCAAACTGTCTCCTGTTTATTAAATTTACAAGCACAAATGTATTTGCCAACCTTGGGTTCTGACATTTGTACAGCCAGCAATTAATTTTCTTAGTCAAATTTGGCAGTTCTGCATATTAAATCTTCTTACATTAGTGCCAATCAAATGCGTGGTGTGACAATGGATACTCATTGAGGCCTGCAATGTAAATGAATAAAACTCTTGTCTTTCAATTTTCATGTGCCACAAGGTTACACAGTTTATTCTGTTTCCTCAGGAGGGAGCGGGAAACAAAAGCTTCACAGGCATCAGTGGATTTGGGAAATATTCGAATGTTACAGTTGGTTATTTGAGCCACCTGTATGCTACTTGTGCCTAGCACACCACTGTGGGCATGCTGGATTTGACCAGTGAGTGAAATGTGAATACTATACTGGGGCTCAGTCTTTGCACACCTGTCTTTTGCGTAGCAATTTAGCAAGTCCATTTTCTGACCTTGTGTTTCCATCAGCTGGTGTTATCTGAAAATCAAGAAAGAAATGCATAGATTATTCAAAGAAATGACTGTGAGAACACAGTATATAGTAATTTTGTCAACTCCCAGCCAGCAAACTGGATGCTCTTCACGGTCTTTAACCCCTTCGCGGCGGGGGTAATTCCCCCACGGCACGGGGAGGTGGAGCGGGTGGGCCGCGGCGCCGTGGCGCTCTTGACGAGCCCAACTCGTCATGAGTCACAGTGGAGCTGTGCTCATGACGAGCTGGGCTCGTTACGACCCCGCCCACTGATTAATTCTCCCACACAGGCGGGGAATCAATCGCGCGTGGGTGGGCCGCGGCCGTTATGTCGAGCCCAGCTCCACTGTGACTCATGACGAGCTGGGCTCGTCATGAGCATGGAAGGGGTTAAGGTGTCTTCTGTCGTGAGCGGGGTCCAAGTGAGTAGGGTCTGTTGGGTGGCGTCGCTGGGGGTGGGGGTTGAGGTGGTGCAGAGGTCTTGGTTGTTGAAGTTGTTGTAGAGTGTCTTAATCTCGTGGTGAAAAAAGGAGTTCAGTCTGTTGCAGAGATCTTGGGAGGGTGGGACGTCTGTTTTTTCGCTGCCCTAGCACTTTGAGACTCTAACGGGTGAGTAGTGCGCTTTACAAACCCCTGATTGCTTGATTGATTACGGACCCTCTCGTGATTCTCATATTATTAATGCATGGGGATATGTAGATGTGGCAGAAAAATGCTTTCCACACGGACAATCCGATCAATAGAAGTCTGTTGACCGTCTGATTACAAGGGCCAAGTTTCTCCAACGAGTAGCTCGTGAGCTACTGGTAACTCTCCAGCTATCTGTAAGTAGCTCTCCTGTGTGCAGCCCAGCTGTATTTTAAGAACATGTGAATTGATGTTTGAAGAATTTCAAAAATATATTTAAAGCTGATGTTTGAGTGATAAATCATGTGGCGTTGAGGAAATTTATTACTAATATTATTACCTGGCACCACGGGCATTGCAGCTGTTCTCTATTACCATGCAGAGGCATTCCAAATTGATAAAGTATCTTTTATTTACCTTATTGCTGGCAGCCCTTCCTGGTGCACAGAGATGATCACTGCTAACAATCTCACATAAAGTGGCTACTAATATAATCTTCTCTGATGTGGTCCCTATTGCAACACTAATAATATTATTTATTTATTTGTGTGTTTTGTAAAGCGCACAGCTGCCCCAACGGGGCGTCCCGGCGCTGGTAAAACTTGGAGACAGTGAGGGTAGGAAAAAGAGGATAACCTTATGAGGAAAAAAGGTGGGTCTTTAGTGACCTTCGGAATGCCACTTCAGTTTGACATGCGCGTAGAGTAATCGGAAGCTTGTTCCAGCACTGAGTGGCACAGACCTCGAAGGTTTTCCCTCCAGTACGAGAACGTTTGAATCTTGGGGTTTCCAGGAGAAGAAGGGAGTTAGAACGTAATGTCCTGGCCTTGACGTACGGCTTCAGAGTGCTTTTCAAGTGGGCTGAGCCATTACCCTTGGAAGCACGAAAGGCCAGCGTCATGGCCTTGAATACACATCTCTTGGCTATCGGTAGCCAATGAAGTTTTCGGAGGAGGGGAGAGATGTGTTGTCTGGCTGGGATTCTCTCGACCAGCCGGGCGGCAGCATTTTGGACAGTCTGTAATTTGTGGCAAAGGCCTGCTGTGATACCAAGATATAGTGCGTTGGCGTAATCAAGGTGAGATGTTATAAGTGCATGTACCACAGTCTTACGGCATCCTGCCGGCAGATAGTTGATAAGCCGGTTAATCGTCTTGATCTTTGCGAAACAGGATGCTGCTACTGTTTGGACCTGAGCGTTAAAACTAAGCTGATTGTCCCAGCGCACTCCCAAGTTTCTCACCGAGTCTTTGGGCGTGGGGGCTTGGCTCAGGTCAGCTGGCCACCACAGATTGGAATCCAAAGGGGATGGTGAGTTAAAAAACAGGATCTCTGTCTTTCCAGCATTGAGTCGGAGGGAATTAGAGTCCATCCAACTAGAGATGTCTCTGAGACAGGATTTCAGCGGATCAAAGGCAAAAGCGGAGGGAGTCTCAAAGGTAAAGAGTAACTGAATATCATCAGCATAGGAGGTGGATTTAATCCCAGTTCGCGCAATCAATTTAGCTAGGGGGGTAAAATAGACATTAAACAAAAGCGGGCTCAGGGATGAGCCCTGGGGGACTCCCCATTTGAGTGGTCTAGCTGAGGAGGTGTAAGGAGAGGTATATACCTGCTGTGTGCGGTCACATAGGTAAGATGCGAGCCACTTAAGAACCGTTCCGGCAATGCCTAGGTCTCCCAGTCTTCTCAGCAGGATCTTATGAGAGACGGTGTCAAATGCCGCTGAAAGATCTAGCAGCACTAACACCGCCCTCGACCCCCGGTCCAGCGACCATCTCACCGAGTCAGCCATTTCAACAAGGGCTGACTCCGTGCTGTGGCCCGACCGAAAGCCGTGCTGAGAGTCATGTAGGAGCCCATTGGTTTCGATGTAATTCGCCAGCTGGGAATGTACCAGTTTTTCTAGGATCTTAGCTGGGGCAGGCAGAAGAGAGATCGGCCTGTAGTTACTGGGGTTGTCAGGGTCCAAATTTGTTTTTTTCAAAATGGGAATCAGGGAGGCATGTTTCCATTTGGCGGGAAAGCAGCCCATTCTTAGGGATTCGTTCCAGATATGGTTCAAGTAAGGATTGAGCAGGGGGGCCAATTTCTTGTATTGTTTGGCTGGCCAAGGGTCATTGGGCGAGCCAGACTTACATTTGAGTAGTTCTGCCATAGAGTCGGCTTCGGAGATGACTGAAAAGTCAATCAGCGAGGGGGACTGGGGCATGTGAGAAGTGGATTCCTCTTTCGGGTCTTCACTGGTGGAAATTGGGAAAGTGGAATAGATGGTCTCTATTTTTTCCTCAAAGAATTGTGAAAGTTTATCGCACAAAGACTGGGAGGCAGGCTGAATCCGAGTCAGCGCGTTGGGGTCCGTAAAGGACCTAACTATGCTGAAGATCTCCCTGGCACCGTTATTAGCGTGTTTAATTCTGGAAGCCAGGTAGTCCCTTTTGTGCTCCACGATCATTCTGCGGTATTCTTTGAGGGCTGTCTTATAGATGGTTTTACTATCCAGGGAATAGTTCTGCCTCCATAAGCGTTCGAAAGATTTGCACGCGGCCTTTTTCTGACGAAGCTCGTTGGAGTACCATGGTGCAGAAGGTGTATCCCTGTAGGTTTTAATAGATTTAAGTGGAGCCAGAGCCTCTAGGGCTTGACTAATCCAGGCATCTAGATGGTCAATACCAGAGTCTGGATCAGACGACGGGATAGGTTGGGAATTTTTTAAGTATTCCTGGAGCGTTTCAGAGGTGATACGACTCCAGTTTCTACCTGATGCTTTAGGGGGGATAGAGGGTCTAGTGGAACAAAAAATATTAGTAGCTCGGGATGATTTTCAATGAACGTAAGTAGCTCCTATTACAGAGAAGTTTGGAGACCCCTCTGCTATGGGAATTGTCCTCCTAGATGCCAATTTGGCAAGCTTCTTTCTTGTGGACCCTTACTCATTGTAAAAGGCAGCTATTGAATTTGGTTTATAGGGGAAAATGCCAATGTGGTGCTCTTGCTGGCAGCGGTGTACTAGCTGCTGACTCGAGGTGGAGATTTCAGCATAAAATGATGTCTAGTGGAGTTGGAGGATGAGTTCAGAACATGAACAACATTGCAACTGAAACCCTTGACTACTTTTCAGTTTTAAACTTTAGGTCAAGAACAGATTAGTTCTGACTTGTCACACCCATGGTACCATTTGTAACCATATTCAATGCTTTACTGCCCCGCCCAACCTAAGTCTGGTAGGTTGTCAGTCACAGCTTAAAATGGTCCCATCTTGTGGGCAATGCCTGAGCCACTCCTGACTTTTTAACCAACACACTTAACATGGAGGGACTTAGAAAGAAGCAAGAAGTCTACTCTCATAAGCCAACATGCAGCTGTCAAAGCGCCTTCTACACCAGAAAGTGTTGCACGTGATAACACTGCAGACACCCGCTAACACCACAATGAAGAATAGGGTTGGGGGGGGGGAATCAACTGCATCTCAGGATCACCCATGAACGGCTGGTAGGTTTTTGAAGAACTGTTAGTCTCATGTCAGGCCTAAGGAACATTTGGTCACATGCCAGGATCATTTCTGGAAGTCTGGTAGGGCTCCTCCTGAGACACATTTCAAAACGGGATTTTGAAGTGGGATCAAGAGCTCTTTGTCAGCTCCCAGAAGGTTTTTAGAGTCCCAAGCCAGGCAGCCTAACCTGTACCTCTTTTCCCCCCAGCACTACTGCACTGTATGCTGAAAAATAAATAATCTGTAGGTGTTGTAGACAACCTCGGATCCCAGGTTAAGAACCACTGGTGTAGTGGGTAGTTATTGCATGGTTGTTCTCAGTGGTGGTTTAAGTCTTTCATTTATCTTCCTAGCTCTTGTCTGACAACATTTACCTAAAGCAAGTTCAGTTCAGCTGGACCTTTTGTGGCTTGCCGGTGTTTTATTACTCTAATTGTTATGTGTAGCTGGAATACTGTGGTGGTTGTACCAGCTGTTCTAGCTCAGCAGTAAGCATCCAGTCGCAATCTTTATGATAATTTGTAGCTACGTCCAGGCTTTTCTCCAGTGTTTGGTGTTAATCTACACTGTACAGCAATAAGGCCGTACTGGTCTGGATTTTTGTTTTTCCCTGTTCCCAGAGAACCCTATCCCAGAATTCCCCATTCCACATGCAGGGCAACTCTTGACCCCGAGTAAGACAATTCATTTTTTGGTTCTGCATACATTTTATACCATGGACTTTTGACTTTGGAGTTGTAATTAATAGTTTAGTTGTACAGTTTGTTGTATGATGGTTTGTTGCCCAAAAGCCAAAACTACAGTCTGTGGAGGTAGGTGTTACAGGATTCCAATATTGCTTTGTGTTCTAGCTATCTTAAGCAGCATGGAGTGTACAATTGATTGTTTATTGATGGAACATTTGTTAAACATGTTTTTATGTTTAAATATGTTTTATTACTTACTAAGTGCTAGGGCTGTATAATTTAAAAGTTAGTAGGGAGCTACAGCATCTGCATACGTGGGGTGTGGTAATAGGTTTTTTAGTCTTGTGTGTTGGTGTAGGAGAGGATCTGGTGTTTGTTGGGGTGTGGTACATGTTCAATGAAGAGAACCATAGGTGATTTCTGCTGCTTGGAAGAGTGCAATGAATTATCTACCGTGTTCGTGTGTTGTGTTACGGCTGTTAATTCATGTTTAGTGGACTATAGTGCATGGTGGGTGTAACGTATATGTTTAGTTTGTACACATGCCAATGATGGAGACTCTCAAGGCTGTCATAAGAGAAATGTGTAAATTGAAGCAACGTGCAGTGCAAAGTGAAACCTCATTTGTGCATGCATTGTAGCATACAAACTGCACATGCAGCCGTTGTGTAGCAAGTGCATGTCTGCACAATAAAATGCAACCAAATCTGCAAGCAAAGTTGTATAAACATAGTATGTAACATGCATGTTCTTACTACATCCTTCCCTTTTTCTATCCCTGTGCAGTGTTTTGTTCATTGGAGGTGTACTGCCAGTACAGATTACGTATGGCCAGCACCTGAGATCCTAGGTTATAAGGCACTTTTTAAAACGTGTTAGTTAGCCAAGTACCAGAACCTTAAACATTGAATTTAAGTTCACCACCTATAGGCTTCCCTACTCCCCGAAAGGCCTGTGCTCACTACTTTAGATGAACGTGGAATCACCTATCTTTTTCACGTGAATTGGAGTTTGTCCAGACCACCAGATTTATTGCAAGCCGAAACTTAGTTTGTGGCAGAGGCAGTGCTTTAAATGGGAAAAAATAAGTGCAGGTACTCATTAATATGAGCTAGAGGCGTGGTGAGTGGGCGGGGCTAGGGGCGGGGCTTAGGGCAACATATGACGATACATAATGACTTCTATATCAGTTGCAGCAACTATGATGAGAAATGTGTTTATGTAACCAAAACCGGTTAACTCATTACACAAAATGAAACCCAAAAAGGATGATATGTTAACAGTTTATCGTTCTGTAATATTTGCTGCTTCTTAATGCCATGCTGTTATGTGGCACAATACAATATGCTCTCAAGCGTGCAAAACACACGCTCTATCTCTCCACATTCCCTCTAAAATCTACTGAGTGTCCTGATTCTCTCCCTTTTATCTCCACTTGCCTCTAATCTTCACTCAGCCTGTAAACTTCTCACTAGTTCTGCTCCTCCTTTGCTTACTCTCCACAAGTCTTACATTTTCTCCCTGGTTTTTCCGTACTTGTCTCCTGTTCACCCCTCCATGCTGCACTCATCCCCTAAATTTGCCGTCTGGAAAATTAAAGTTAAGAAATGCACCAGATTTGACTTTACAGAAATGTGTGTTAAAATACAATTACTGAGACGATTCATGATTTCAAAACTCAACCACCTTACGTCTTTACATTCATCCCTACTCCTTCCGTCCACAAAGAGAAGCAGCTCCTGTCCTAAACAAAAAGATGAAAAGAAAACCGGCTTTGGCGAAGGCAGAGGATTTTGTTGGGCTGTCACTGCTTTAGAATGGCCAGTGCAATCAATACCCTGACTGACTGCCCGTCCCAACCAATTTACACACCTGATGGAGAGGGGCGGGGTGAGGCTAAAGCACTTTCAGCAGAATAGTCCTCGGGCACATGATCGACAGTGAAGGGTCTGTCTAGACCCTGCACTGTTAGTCACAGGGTGACGCACGGTAAGCCCTCTGCCCCCTGCAGGCTCAGGCCATTCACATGGGCGCTGCTGGAATCTCCAGCAGCGACTCAGCATGAGGCTTGGCGCTCTTACAAGCTCCTGAGAAGCAGAGCGGCATCTGCCCTGTGCTAGAGGAGATAAATAACCGGAGCCTGCAGTGCCATCTACTAGGGTACCGGTACTCTCCCTGGCGAATGAGAAGTGCCGTTACTGAGGGCCAGAAAATTCAGAAGTGCCGGTACTCAGTACCGGTGAGTACTGGCCCATTTAAAGCACTGGGCAGAGGGAAGGCAATATGCACTACATTTATTCTGAAGACCTACAGAAGGTAGCCAGGTTTTTCTAAGCTCAAGAGCGTGAGAACTTTTTTATTTCTTAAGTCCTCTGGGTTAAAGCATGCATTAGCAGGACAGTAGCATTGTTTTGCCTTTCTGAGTGGGGTTTCTTTACATTCATTAAGCCCCGCACCAGAGAGGATGGCAAATGACATTTGTATCATGTCTAATACCATTTTAAACAAGTGCTGTTAGGATTCTGGAACTGAATCACCTGACTTCGTAGTTAATTTAGAGATCTTTAGGGAAGCAAACATTTTGCAAACCTGGATCAGAGTTTGTGCGAAAGTAAGAGGGGGCATAATATGTGTTTACATTTATAATTGTGCCCTGCGCGGAATATAGCTTGTCCATGCAGGGGTGTAGGTCATATTTTAAACTCAGCTACTTCGAACAGGGCAGCTTTTTTCCCCGCCGAGAAGGGCTGGTCCCCTGTTTTAGGTCTCACCTAGGCATGCTGTATTCAGGTATAGACTTGAAGCTCCGCCCATCTTTTCAATTGGTTCCTATTACTGTTTTTTCTAAATGGTTGCTTTTGATGTGTGAATAGGCTTAGAAGTCCCTCCTTAGTACCGCCTTTTCAACTTTTGTAACCTCCCATGAGGACTGGAACTTTTACTTGTGTTGTTACTCTGTAGGTTTTATTTACAGTCTATGAGCACTATTTTGTTAAATGATTTTATCCTATTGCATGCACTACATGTTTTCCTGTAACGTCACCGCTTTTCCTCTGCTGAAGGTCTGCTCCTTATCGTTGTCCTGCCTTTGTGCTTTAGCTTTCGGCATTGCGCAAACTTTTATATTTTTATTAGTAATGGCGACCGATCATTAAAGTGCACAGCTCGCCCAACTTGCACCTTTTCATCTACATTATTTTTTTTATTTTTTTGCAGCGCAGCACGCTTTAAGTTTAGCGACTGCGCACCTTCATTTCTTTTTTTTGGGCAGCACAGCACAATTTAAGTACCAGGCAACAGCGGACACATGCCTTTATTTGCCCTTCTCAGTTTGACTAATCAGCTGCACGCCTGCTAGGTGAACCTTCCACCTATGCTTCCTCCTCAGCCCTGGGGACTGCAGAGGCGATGACTGCAGCATGCGCTCCTCTGCCTGTAGGGTGCCAAACTTCACAAATTGTCCACAACCGCGGAGGATGGAGGAGGATCTAGGGGCACTGCTCCGCCTGACCTCACATCCACTAGTCCCATTCACACAAGGCACCCTCCCTCCCAGGCATCTCAAACGCCACCTCAGATGAATGGATACAACATCCCCAGGTAAAAGGCTCTCTCAACAGTCTTCGAACAGACATAGGAGCTGCTGATTTAGGAACGAGTACCACGCAGTATCGACCAACACCTTTATCTGCCACACTGGTCCCCTCTTGCATTAATTAGCCCCTTGGGTGATGTGCTCGCTGGGTCCCTTGCATATTACCCATCCTGTCATTCATAGATATTACCCTATCCAGTGCATGGTCTGGACACTGACAGAAGCAGACACCGCGGGCTTGCATTTATTATGGGACTTGCAATTTATTAATATGTATTAATAGTAGTACTGTGAAATCTCTACTGTAGTGTGCCTTTAAGAATCCTCTTGCGAGGCCTGAGCATTTCGCATGGCACCCGGCCTCCCCTCAGCTCGCCTTTCGTCAACTGGTGAGTGAAATTATATCAATAGGGCATTTGTGCGATGTCCTTTATTTTTGCCTAATGTACCTCTTACTAGCTATTGATACTTGCTAAAAGCCTCCTGGATTTCTCTTTACCATGCTAGTTTCTGAAGGCGGCACGGGACGAATGTCTGATCCCACAGCTGCTCCCCCCACCCTGTTCGGCCACAGACTTGCAGGATACAACCTTCCCGCTGTGCTCAAATTTCAAAGGATGTGAGGCAGTCAGTTAGCCAGCAATACAATGCTGTGTTTGGAAACTACTTTAAAGTTTGTTAGGGTTTTTGTTATTATGATTTCAAACAGTTTGCGCTGCACCAACCCATCACGCCTGCCCTACTGCCGACTCGCAGCGTGACACATTGGCTGTCCTGTGGAAGAGGAGCTTGCGTTTCTGAGCTCCCTGCTCCTGCGCCCTAACATGGTGGACACCAGGCTTCCCCGGTGAATGTTTTGAGCTGCACTAGCCGGGATCTACCCGTGTACTTTCGGGCCGCTGTACATGCAGGTCCCTGGTGAGTAGCACGTACGAGAATTGACTACACACAAGATCATTAATCGAAGGGGCATAGACTGGGTAAAGTAAACCACTGTAAAAGAGGAGTTTGTGTAATTTTGTAGGCTTGCACATGCTTGTTTATCTAGCCGTGCTGCAGGGTGCAGTACCATATGTGGCCAAAAGAGGTCCCATGGGACCTTTTTGGCCACATATGGTACTGCACCCTGCAACATGGCTAGGTAAACAAGAATCTGCAATGCAATAGGTCTTGCATTAGTTAGTTAGAGCTGTTGCCATTAAAAATTACTATGCTTTTACTTTTGCTTTTTTATACCAATGGCAATAGCGCTATGCAAATATAATTACTCAACAGCAAATAAAAAAATAAGTAAAAAAAATTGTAATTTTCAAGCCAACAGCTCTGACTTTAACAATGTGAGACCTATTGCATTGCAAATGGTTTGTTTTAACTACCAAAGAGGACGGTTACTTAATTTACTTTTAAGTCCTAATTAACTGGCCAGTGGAAATGAAGGAAATGAAATGGTATTTGTGTAGCACATGGCTACCTGGAGGCATCCCAGCGCTGCGGGGTTGGCTAGAGTGCAGGTGGAATTACGGGAAAAGCCAGGTTTTCAGATGTTTGCGGAATGTGAGGAGGTTGGTTTCCCTGCGGATGATGAGAGGCAGGGAGTTCCAAAGCCTGGAGGCGTTGTAGGAAAAGAGGCGGCCCCTGTCTGAGTTTTCTTGATTCTTGGGGTGTCGGCCAGGTGAAGATCGTCGGAGCGTAGCTTTCTATTGGCTTTGTATGGTTTGATCAGGTTTCTTAAGATGGGGGGGACCCTTGCCCTGGAAGATTTTATGCGTGATGCAGAGGGCATTAAAGTTCATTCTCTCCTGAATCGGGAGCCAATGGAGTGATCTTAAGGCAGGCTTAGCCGAGCACCGATTTTTAGTGCCTGTGAGAAGTCTTGCTGCCGAGTTCTGGACTACCTGAAGCTTAGAGATTACTGTTTTGGGGGCACCCAGATAGAAGGCGTTGCCGTAGTCCAGTCTGGAAGACAGTGAAACATAAAATAACTAAATTCCAGACAAGCCTCGTGCATTTTTCTTGCTATTATATTCGTGGCAGTGTGTGCAAGTGAACGCAAAAGCATGCCCTCTTCTAAATAACTCAATAGTTTTTCTTGAATAATATAGCCGATGCAAGCAAAAGCTGCCTTGATTCATCTGCCCTCTCTACAGTGAATATAATGAACATTTTTAAAACCCTGGACAAGGTGTAATGGGAAAGAAAAAAGTTTCCCATCCCGCTAGGGCTTTATTTCCCCTGCAGGGCAAAAACAACAATAAAAACTGCGCTGCATTGCAGTGGAGTCTGTCTAGCCCATTGGGGCTGAAAAAAATGCCTCACTACCCGGTAGAGATCTCTCTTGCCCACAGACATAAAAGAAATACTAACATTGAATCATATTATTGATAGAAGATTTTTTTTTAAAACACTGCCTTGCAGTCACCTGCCCTATCCTCCTTAGCAGATATACAATTAAAACAAGCATTGGCATAACCAATAGGTCTTGCCTTTGGGACCATATAAGTGTTTAGCCATGCAACACTTGATGTTGTTGCTCCACGGATATTGTGCTGGATAACTTCAACACAATATCCTTGGTGCAACAACATCAACTGTTGCATGGCTAAACACTTATAAGGTACAAGGTTTAGCCATGCAACAGGTGATGTTGTTGCACCAAGGATATTGTGCTGCAAAACTAAATACTTATAAGGTCCCAAAAACGAGACCTATTGGCTATGCCAATGCTTGTTATCTAACAGCACCCAGAGTTGCTGACAGTGGTTTATTTTGAAGGCAACGTTTTTCTGCTGACTAATCTGCCATGTATTCATATGTATCTTCCATATTATTAAACGTATGATTACTACAAATCAGTAAAAATGTGCAGGCCTTATTGCCAACAAAGCGAATAATGGATCCTGTTCATAAGCCAAATAGGCGCACATTGTGGGCACAGCGCTGAGAAGCCCTATCATTGTTTGACTGCACAGGAGCTTTAGAACTTTGCTTCTCGGTGGCAAGTCAGACTGCAATAATAACACAGTAAAAGAACCATGGATGCATTTACAGTAAAAATACAAGAACCATAGATGCATCATAACTGTGTGTTCAGTGCAAACAAGTGTGACGCGAGTTGTTCGGCTGCAAGGGAAGGTCGACAAATTCATCAAGCAGCAGCTGTCGGCTACTTACCAAATTGCCCAAATATGACATGCAGCTGCGAGGGCCTATTTGTCTAGTCTGAAAGATCTCGCCTGCCATATTTCTTATTTAGTCAACAGTGAAGAGTGTGTAGATTGAGAGGGTGTCAACAGTACGCCACACTCTGGAGGTGCGTGTCTGGTGTGCTCTCCTCAGAGGGGGCAAGAGAGCGCGCTGCCAGGGACTTTTCCAATGATGCCCGGAGCCCTCTGCAGCCGTAAATTGCTTTGCCAGGCGCGAGCATTAAAACGCCTTCTTTGTGTTTTGCAGCACATCCATAGCCATGAATTAGTATTTTAAATATGCGAGCCAATTTGCAGCAGTGCTTTGGGGGAGGGGCAGTTGGAAGCGTGGTTACAGCGAGGGACGTCTCTAGTTTAAGATCTGCGTGATGACTTGGGGCGTGTCAAAAAACAATACAACTGCATTATCTCCGTTAATATAATAGCACCATTATTGTTTAAGTTCACGTCTTAGATTGTTGACATATTTCTGTGTGTATTTTCCTCTTAACCCCTTCAGCGCGGTGCGGATTACCGTGCCGTGCTGACGGTTCCGTGCGCGGGCGGGGCCATGACGGAGCGGTTCCGTCATGCGCACAGTGCAACCGACGCGCATGACGGAACCGCTCCGTCAGTCGCATCGAAGGGGTTAAACCGGTCTTCACTGTCAATTACTTCTGAATGTGTGCACCTAATTAAAGAAACATACTCTGGGAGTAGTTGTGCCTTACTCCGGGCTCAGGTGTGGTTTATTTATGATTTTCTAGGGGTAGGACATGCTGAATCGATGAAAGAATGTGCTCACAACTCCCCAGAGACGAGCATTGGCGGGGGGTGGGGTGCACGTGCACGCAAGCTTGAGGCCAGCAAAAGCCTCTGGTAGCACTTTCAAAAAGCCACTCACTAAATTTCTCACAGAGCAGCGCATGCGCTGGCTCAGCGAAACCTAAAAAACAGAAAGGCCTCATTGGCTGGTCACACCACTCTTAAAAAACAAAAACAAAAAAAAACACCCACACACATCCACCCCTTCTTTACCATGTGGCTTCTTTAAATGTCTGGGTGCCACCTCGACCTTACAATTACACCGATAAGTCTACCGATTATATTTTCAGTCCCTGATGCACCAGTAATCAATGTGCAGAAACCAAAGTAAACATATTTTGGGCTCCAAACTATGTAACACACCAAAGAAGCAATTGTTATCCACAGAGTCCTATTATAAGGCTTTAACCCACTTTAACAATCTAGTTTAAAAAATGTATGTTATCGGTTGCTTGTGTGAGACATTATTTAATTTTTGTTAAGGTCCCCCCATTTTTCCCTGGTTCATTTTGCTGACTTTAGGTCTCTGTGCACTCAAACTCTGCTAAACAGAGGTAAGGCACCAGTGCTTCCGCCTAAAACGTGCTTTACATTTGAAATCTGTTTGAACTACCTCATTTCCCTATAAGTTCACAGTAAATGGTACCTAAAATGCACCTTTTGCATGCAAGGTTAAATTCCCACCTGAGAAATGCAGTATGTATTTACACCACCCACATGTAAGATAAAACTATATATCTGCCCGGAGCACTACTGTACTCTAATTGGGCTGCAGTTTCAATGTGCTTGCAGTGACACATGGCAAGGAAAAGTGCCTTTGCCACGTATAAGTAGCTTATTTTTACATAGTCATAAGACACCCTTTAAATTTTGCCGACATGGCAGGGTGATATTATATTAACATAAGGCATACTATATATCGGGGTAGGGTGCTCTCACAGTGAAATAAAACCCAACAGCAATTTCACTGTGTGGGCCTTGTTACACCAGTCCCTGAACAGGTCTAGATGAGGTTAAATCTTTACTGCCGACATCAGCTTCCTCGAAAAATGCTTCCGTTATTCCCTACTTAATGTTTAAAAGACGATTTTTGATATTTGATAAAAGTAACTTTATAAAAAGTATGTTAGGCTGCCTGCACCAGAACCAGCTTAAAACCAGTTCTGTCTCTCGTCACATCTCCAGAGCTCAACTACCCATCCTTGGCTAGGAGAGTTAATGACTCTGTCTCAAAGGACAATAGCATGTCTCTGAGCCCAGAAGAGCAAATAGGTGTTAACTGCTTACCACTCAGAAGAGATTAGCTACATAGGAGTAGACCGGGCAGAACAAAGGGCAGCTTTAGCATTACCTCTTTTAACTTGGAAATGTGAAGGATGGCTTCTCCTATTTATTCCCAGGATCTTTCCAGACAGCCAGAGTCTAGTCATAGTAGGGAAGAGAACCAGATTTGCACCTGTCAGATTAGAGAAGAGCTCATCTAAATAAGAGTGGCTAAGGAGCTGAAGACAGGCTGGGTTCTGTCATCTGGAAACAGGTGCTCCTGTGTTATTTATTAGTAAGGCAAAGCAGAAATACTGCAAAAGAGCTGGGGGAACTGCGAGAAAATAGGATTGTGTGATAGATTTTCTCCAATCACTCGACCCAATTTGGCATCTCAACCACCACCACCTCCTCGGAACATTCCTGGACATGAGAAGACTCCATCTGAAAGAGAAGGCCATTTTGGATTAAAACTTCTGCTGCAAAAAAGAGAACTTACACAAGGACTTAATGCCTGATGGCACCCAGGAACTGCTTTCCAAAGGTGAAGTGGTTGGCCTCCTGTTTACCTACTTTAGGGACACATAAAGCACAAGTACTCCTGATTTCAAGAGGGCCCAGCTGACCACAGAGGCCAGGGCCCTTCAGGAGACCTTGCTTGAGAAAGATCTGGTGCCTAGAAACCAGCCCTGGGGATCTAGGGGGTGCAGAACTGGCTAGAATGAACTTTCCCATCTTTTGGGCTACCGTGCCTAAATGGGAAATCTTTGACCGGGACAACCTGTGTGGTGTATCGACCTTCCCTCCATTGCACTTGTCATGCAATTACTTTTAGGTACCAATCTACCACAAACTGTTGTTTTTCAATGGCGCTTTACCTTTTCTTATTTCCTTAAAACTTCAAAAATTCATTTTACAGTTTCTGTTAACCTATTTAAATGATTGTGATGTATTTTTGCTCCTTTAAATTTTTCGTATTTTTCAAAATTTAGGTGGGAATTAGATTGTGTGGTTTTCTTGACTTTAAAATAGTTGGATCTGCTTGAATTTAACATGCACGTTTCTGAGGACTCGCTGCTGCTTCTGCCATACCTACTAGAGTTTGAGCAGTGATCCTCTCAGAAATGTGTCTTGACCTAACCAGAGTGGGTTAGTGAGTTGCTAGGGGTACAATCCTCCCATATTAATAGCCCCATTCCTGACAGCTCCTAAATGTTTGCCATCTTGATTTCTAATTTGCTTGTCCATTTGTGCAGCACTGAAGCCTCCATCTTGTCTGTAGCTCTCTACCCTGCAGTATAACTATTGTAATAAGGGAGGGTGGATAATCATGGCAAGAGAGGACATGAAATGAAATTAAAGAGTGGCTGAAGCAAAAAGTATGGTTACGAGGTAACTCCACACTAGAGTCACTTTTTCCAGTCCCTGCTTCCAACTTTTAATTAAAGAATTGCACTGTGTGAGTTAGTGCCTCAATACAATTTTACAAATTGGGTTTGCACACTTTTAGGACATTATCTTACTGAGCTATCTCACCCATTGTAATTTCTGGTTAACTCTATATGCTTTTAAGGGTAGTCGGGTAAGGCTCATTGGCAAGATCTGAGAGTTATATACTCATGGTTACACAACTTCATAAAGCACATAGGTCAAACCAATTACAATGATGTAATCATTATCCTAATTACAATTTTTAAAACCAAACAAATCCTACTTTTTTTTGGTGACAGAAGGTTGGCAAGTATAAAACTATGAAAAATCAGAAATGCGTCAAGTGAGGATAGATATAACTGGTTGAGGTGTTCAGCACAGGAGATGTTGTATGTATGTATCACTTGCAGTTATTCTGCTCTTAAGAATGTGTTTCCGGGGGAGTGACTTGACCATCTAAAATGGCGGCCTCAATCTGAGCTAGCTCAGTACCGCCAACCGTGGATTCTCCATCATCCTGCAACAGCGCAGTCTAATCCTACTACACTGTCCCCCTTACAGAGATGGGAAGAGCTATGGAGGCCGTGGGTGCCCGGACAGCGGTGCAAAGCTCCCGGGAATGGCTAGGGTGAGAAGAAGCCTAGAGGAACCCCTGGGCCCTGGTGGCAGAGGTGAGAGTGGCCCGGCGTGAAGTGAGCTGATTGTCCTGTGCTGCAAACAGCTGGGCCGGGCCAGAGATGCTCGGATGGCATCCTTAAGGGTGGCCATAGACACCACTAAGATCCTTGCAGCCATTGCAAGTCGTGCGATACCCTCGGAGCTAAAATTGGCATAGTTGTTACCAATGTCATGCTCCCCCGACAGGATCTATGCCATGCAGTGGAGAGAATAACAGAAGCTGAAGTCCGAGTTGTGGACATGGAAGACTCGGTGACCGACATGCACCGAACAATTATGAAACTAACCTCAACAATTAAACAACTAGCAGCGCATGTGGAGAAAGCAGAAGGGAAAGCTCAAAAGAATAACCTTCCCTTGGTGGGATTCCCGAAGGGGTGTGAAGGATTCTCCCCTGAAAAATTCCTGCATCAATGGCTGTGCTCCATTTTGTAGATTGACGCCCTCTTGCCATGCTTTATCATTAAACGGGTTCCCCGGGCATTGACCCAGAAGCCACCTTCGGGGGGCCCTCCTCGCCCCATGATAGCACATATACTGAAAAATGTGGACAGAGATGGGGTCTGTTGACACGCAAGATCACAGGCGACTGTAATGTTTCAGTTTCATAAGATCATGATTTTGCTGGGCTATACTAAGTTGGTCCTAGACGAACAAAAATCCTTCATCGCCGCTAAAAAGAGACTACGAGACCGAAACATTAGATATATGGTCTTGTATCCTGCTAAACTGAGTCATATACCATGACAAAGTCCTCTTCTTCGACTCACCAGCAGTCATATTTCAGTAGATGGAGAAGAGAGTCCATCCCTGCCCTCATGCCCCACTGCCAAAAGACCCAAGTCTCTATTCTAAGAAAGATCCACGGTCTCCCTATGGCAATCACAAACCCGGGGGCATGACAGAGGCCACTATCATTCTTCCTGCTGTGACAGGGACGACAAATGAGCCGTCCAGCAGGAGGTAAATGAGGCAACTCCTCAGGAGAGAACGCAGGAGGATCCCATCAAGGGTCCATCTCCACAGTAGCAGCTGTCAGCACGAGGGCCATTTCCTCCTCACAACTACCCAAATATGCTCTCATAACACCCGCGACTCTCCTAAAATCTCCTGGGCAGGCCATTGAGTAATGTAGCCATATGCACTAAGCTGTCATTCATCCAACCTGGATCAAAAGACCTGGCGGTGTGTAGACAGAGCCACACTTTCCCATTCCCCCCCCTTAGCAACTAGTGCCATGCAGACTTTACACCATCACGGTTACTAATCTGGATTGTGGGCACTGGCATTAGTTCTTGTTAGAAAAGGCCATATTGGGACACAATGTCCGCAACGCCCCATTGGTGCTGCGGGTCGATTGGTCCCCACAACAGATACTTCTGTGTTTTGGAGGTATGAGGAGGGAGGGGGTTGTTTAGTTTTAGGTTCTGTTTGTTGTTTTCTGAAGTTGGTGCGCTGGGCATTCCCAATGGGCGACACTGCGCCTCCGCTCCTTCATAACACTTCTCCTCCTAGATGACCACGACCGTTAACGCAACCCTGAACGCCGGATTAACCTCATGTCCTGAAATGTGAACGGCCTATTACTAAAATGAAAAGAGCCGCGGTCCTCGGCAGTGTAAAATGGCTTCACGCTAATATCCTATTTTTCCAGGAGGCCCACCATCTGGGGAACGAAACCCCCTTTTTGGCCCGATCTGTATACACACAGGTCCGTCACGCTGAATTTGTGAAGGGATCCAGGAGCGTAGCCATACTGTTATAAGGCCACATCCGATATGAGGCTCAGAAGGTATGGTCTGACCAGTCAAGAGGCCTGTCATACCTAGCTATGACAGGCCTCTTGCATGGGGAACCACTCTAGTTCCTTAACATTTATGCTCCGCCTCCCCTGACTTCTTCCTTCCTAAAAACAATCACAAAACTGAAATGGGAATTACCAGTGGGCCCCCTGGTGCTGGGAGGGTACTGGAACAGGATAGTGGATTAATACCTTGATAGACTACACATCCTGGGGGTAGAGAGAGTGGCTGCACCCTACTCGCTCCATACTTAGAGGCACTGGGCCTCTCATGACACCTGATACTTGTTTCATTGAGAGGAGCAAGGATATTTGTTCTGCTCGGAGTCACATGGCACCCTTTCTCACCTTGATTATTTCTTTGTTTCTAAGACGGATGCACACAGACTTCTAGATGCACAAATCTTCCCACAAGGTCTCTCTGACTACTCCCCATTGATGATCACTCTGACAGCTGGCTGTTTGTGACCGTCAGCATGGCGCCTCCGTGACACTGCATTCACCGTGCACATGGGAGACTCAATAGACACATATGTGGTTTGCAATCATTAGTCTGTTACCTCCCTGGGCATTTTATAGGAAGTCCTACAGCAATCCCTTCAAGAAAGATCACTAGTTACCTAACTACGAAGAAGCATAAGAAATGGTAGACAGCCTGAGATTTGGAGATGCAAACCCAACACTTTGAACTACAATATAGTGACACCAAGCAGATCCAAACATAATTATGACAAAACCTCCTTGAGGAGGCCAAAACCATCTGGCTGGCTTCACCATCCCGTATTTATCAATGGGGGGGGACAAGGCCAGGTACATCACCGCTGCTCCATTATTACACACCAAGACATGATCTCCTATCTGCTTACTCTCGCCGGACAGAAAATTACTGGGGATTAAGCCATTGCCCACCAACTCGCACAATGTTATGCCGGGATATACACCTGCAATATTTATTCCCCATCAGAGACTTTAATTCACAGCTTCATCTCTGACCTACCTCTCTGAGTCCTCTTTGCTTCCGAGAGGAGATATTTGGAGACCGATCTCATGAGCGGGGAACCCGGCATGGCTTTGAGCTGGCTCCAATCCAGAAAAACGCCAGGCCCCAACTGTCTCCTAAGCAAATTTAGCTAACCCCTCCATGATGTCCCGAAGGAATCAGTCGCCAATATTTGACTGCCCCCAGAATTTCGGAAATCGAGGTAATAGTGATCCCCAAGCCGGGGAGACCACCACACTTGTGCTCCTCTTACCGCCCCAACTCACTTTTAAGCATGAAGTCAAGAACACTGCCAAAGCACTGGCCAACAGATTGGTTGGAGTCATCCCCTCTCTGATAGATTCAGATCAGGAAGGTTTCATGCCCAAACAGGGCACGCGCCACAATATCCGATGGCTACAAAATGCAATAGTCCTAGCAGGCCGCCTTACTACACCGACTACAATTTTGCTGGCGGACATAGAAGCCTTTTATTCTGTGAGCTGGACATACCTTTTTGCTCTTCTTGGGCGACTCAACTTTGTACCCAAATTTAGAACATATGTCAAACTTCTCTACACCGATCTGACCTGACCGCGCAAGTCAGGGTAGGCACAGAGACATCCGAGCCGTTCACCATTGGGAAAGGCACACAACAAGGATGTCCGCTGTCTCCCCAGTTGTTTGCCATTGCTATAGAGCCCCTTGCAGAGTGGCTCCAAATAGATGCACAGATAACCGGCTTCGAATGGCGATCTGGAGTCTAAGATAGAATTGACTCTTATGCAGATGATGCACTCATCTCCCTGACCGACCCTGAAATGTCGGGCCCACAAGCGCTTACCATAAACCTGAATAAATCAGTAGTCTTTCCCATCTCTCCCCCGTGCAGGCCTGTGATGGCTTGCAAAGTGTCAAATATTTGGGGGTGCACTATGCAACTGACGCTGCAACTGCCCGGACGCTGAACATTCAATCGCTGCTAGATGGACTAACAGCAGTCGTCAAGGCCTGGTCTACACTCCCACTAACTCTCATGAGGCCCTCAGCCACTTTTAAAATGGTCTCACTCCACGCTTCCTCTTTCAATTGCAGAATTGCCCATACCCACTCTCAAAGTCCCTTTTTCCGAAAGTCCATTTCCTACTTAATAACTTTCTATAGAACCAAGCACAGCCCCCTCTCGCCAAATGTTTTAAGTCCACCTATGAAGCGGGCATCACAGCCTCCAACAATAGCATACTACATGGCATCCCAACTAGTGATTATTAACGAATAGCTCTATGACACACAAGGTGACCCAGCCTATGTGCTAGGAAAATGGGCGTTACAAGACGCAACTCTACACCAAGTGCTGTATGGGGAGAAAACAATGCAGTCACACACCCTGGTAACCAGGGTCGTCATCCAGACATGGAAAAGCGCCCTGACAGCCATAGGTTGGGACAAGAAGTTCACAGGTCAGACACCACTGTGGGAGGGATCTACCCTTTGCCAAGTGGCCGCACTGGAAGGTATCCACAAATGGGACACTATTGGCCTCTCCACCCTTGGGGACCGGATGTACGGCACTATACTCAAATCTTATCGAGCGCTGCAGGCTGAATTAGCCCTGTACCACCAGTTCTACCAGTATTTACAAGTAAGGTCTGCTCTGACTCCATTAATCCTGGGGCTAGATGATCTTTTCAGAATACAATTCCCTAGAGGCCAAACTGCTTATAGGGAATTTAGGAGAGCAAAAAATATCATAAATCTACCATCTGACACATCCACAACACTATTTATAACCTGGGTACAAGATGTAGAAACCCTCAAGGACAAAGATTGGTGAAGGCTAGGGCATCCCTAAGGCAAGCAGCGATAGTCACATGACTTCGACTCATCCAATTAAATTACCTTCACAGAACATACTTTACGAGGAACCAACTTAAACAGATGGGGCTACCCGCTGCCCCTTTCTGGCTACGGTGCAAAACACAAGAAGAAACCTTCCTTCTCACAACATGGTGCTGTACGAAACTGAGCGTGTATTGGGAACTTGTACATTCTTGCCTTGATCTAAAATTGGACCAACCCATTCCTTACAACCGCAAATTGACCATACTTCATATCACCAACGACCTAGCCCTGGGTTTCTATCGGCTATAGTTGATTTGGTATGGATTACCAGTGGCAAAGTGAGACATAGCATGGCATAGAAAAGCAGACACCTCACCGTCGATCGCAGAATGGACAAGGGCACTGGACTGGTGTATGACGAAGGAGTAGCCAGTATACTAGGGCAGAGGTTGCTCCCAGAAACATGTGAAGGTGTGGGGGACACGGATTGAGTGCAGGGGCATTACTATTAAAATAAGTAATCCCTGAGGAGGAGCCTAGCGCGCAACCAAGATGGCCGCGTAGGTGCGAGGCTCCCGAGGACCTCCGCGACCTCCTGAATAAATCCTGGAAATATCCTGTCCTTGTTAAGGGGACTGTGTCGGGGAACCCGAGCTGAGGCATTACCCGCTTTTTGGGCTCGAATCGGACCCCGAACACCGGTGGGAACATCGACTGAAGGTTGCGGCCTTCTCCTCGCCGGCCCCCCGGATTGGAGTAGTGGCGTGATCCGGGGACAAGGTGAATAACAGCGGCGAGCGGGGCTGGGCGACTCGCGTACCCCGCACTTTCACTTTCGCTTTTGCGCCCTCCTTGCTCTCTGGCGAGGTCGGGCTGCGGAGCGGGGTGCGGTGGTGTTGCCTTGTCCCGGTGCCCAGCTGACCCGCCTGCGGTGGATCGACCCGCAGCTCTGTGGTCGCCCCCTTGACACCCGTGATCTGGTGTGACGGCCCGTTTGGAGACCTTGGCACGACGGTGGAAGGGCCAGCATGGCCACCAAACAAGATGGCGACCGGGCGAAGGTGAAGACGACCCGCCGTGGTACGGCGCACCAGGCCAATAGTATGGACCGCTACACGCTCCCAAAGGGTTCTCCGGAGACAACGCGGTCATCCCCGGTGGGCCCGACGGAGGCACCCGCCCATCCAGTGGATCTAACCCTCCGGGACGTCATGGGCGCCATCGCTGAACTGAAGGCCTCAGTGGACCAGCGTTTTGACACCTTGTCGCAAAAAATTGACTCGGTCCTGGTGGATGTGGGACTTGTGAGGGCGGACTTGTCAAAAACGAACGACCGAGTCGACTCCCTGACCCACACCACAACGAGCCTCACGACTGACGTGGTGGCCCTCCAGAAGGAGGTGCGCCGGCTTGGCCAGGCGAGCGCCCTGATGGACCGGCGGCTGGAGGATTCCGAGGGTCGCGCCCGGAGGAATAATATTCGCATTATTGGTGTGCCGGAGGGACGTGAGGCGGAGGCGGCGGACCTCTTCGTGGAAGACTTGATCCTGACCCACCTCCAGCCCCGGGGGCTGAGTAAGTTTTTTGCGGTGGAACGTGCCCACCGCGTCCCCGGGGGCCGCCCTAAGACCGGTGCCCCGCCACGGCCCATTATTGCCCGAATCTTTAATTTTCGGGACCGAGATGCCATCCTCCAGACCTCCAGGCAACAGGGACCGGTCAGGTTGGACAACATGGACGTCAACTTCTACCCAGACTTTACCCCGGCGGTCCAGAAGCAGCGGCAGAGCTTTATCGGCGTCAAACGTCGTTTAAGGGACCTAAATCTTAAGTACTCAATGCTCTTCCCGGCTAAGCTGCGGGTGGAGGTGGATGGTCGCACGCACTTCTTCGACCGGCCCGAGGCGGCTGGGGACTGGTTGGACACCTTGCCTGGGGATCGGGGCCGGGGGGGTGGGGGGAGCGCGGCTGGCGACGAGGGCCCGCTGGATCAGAATTGAGGGATGACGGTATTGCCTTGCTCGGGACATTGTTCCTTCACCACATACTGCTTCTGTAGGTTCCCCTCCCATGGAGGTCGTGTGGGGCCTGCTGGGGGCTTCCCTCCTCCTCTGGGGGACTAGTTAGTATTTAGCTATGGGGCGACAGGCACACTGCACTTTGGGGGGGCTGTCTGGGCTCATGCAGGGGTGCAGGGAGGGGGGAGTTTTGTTGGGACCGGGGGGTGGGGGGGGGGTGTTGTTTGTTTGTACCGCAAGGCAATCCTGCAGCTGTTTTGTTGTCTTTAGACTGCTCGGTGGGGGACGACCGATTGTTTCGACGTATGATGGGGGGTAGGGACTTGACGGTGTTGTCATGGAATGTTAACGGTCTGGGGGATAGGATTAAGCGTGGGGTGGTCCTGCAGTATTTAAAACGTATTTCACCAGATGTTGTCTTTCTGCAAGAGACGCACCTTATAGGTAACACCTTTCATGCAATGAATCGGAGGGGATATCGTTTGGCGGCCCACTCTGGCTTCACCTCGGGCTCGCGGGGGGTGGGTATTATGATTAGGAACTCGCTCCCGCTGGAGATTGATGAGGTGCACCACGATGAGAGGGGACGTTACACTGCTCTGGCGGGACGTATGGAGGGTAGAGTGTTCAGTTTTGTGTCGGTGTACGTCCCGCCTGGGCTACAGGCCACTACATTTGCGGACCTGGGGCGCCTCCTTCTGGAACTTCCGAGTGGCCTCTTGGTGGTGGGAGGGGACTTTAATGCGGTTGTTTCTGGATCTATGGATCGCCATCCCCCTAGGGACCTCCCTCGGGCACAGGCGTGGCTGCCTGGCCTTTTAGACACACTGGGCCTGGTGGATTGTTGGCGCCTAAAGCATCCCGTATTGCAACAATACACCTTCCACTCGGGGGCCCATGGCAGTCTCTCGCGGCTTGATTACATCCTTGTCCCAGCAGCCCATGCGGGGAGGGTGGGAGAGGTGCGCCATCTGGCACGGGGTATTTCAGACCACTCCCCATTGTTGTTGCATTTCGATGTCATCCCGAGGGGGGATGGCAGGGTGGCCCCGATTAACGCCTGGTATCTGCGCGACCCCTCCATTCGTGCAGACTTGATCACATCCTTGCAGCGCTATTTTGAGGAGAATGAGGGGTCGGTCCCATCTGCCCTCTCCCTATGGGAGGCTTTCAAAGTGGTTCTTAGAGGGGAGGCCCTCTCCTTTATTGCCAATGCCCGGCGGCGCGAGCGGGAGGAGGTGACCCGGGTGGAGGCCGAGATTGCGGAATTGGAGGGTGACCTGGGGAACGGGGTAACAGACGCCAAGTTACATGTTCTGCAGTTAAAGCAGGCGGCCTACCGGGCTCTCGTCACGGAGGCGGCCAGGGGCCTTGGTAGAGAGCAGCAGGGGCGCTTGTACGATGTGGGTGATAAGGCCGGTAAATTGATTGCGTGGTTGGATAAGAGAGAGAGAGCGAGCCGAGTGGTGCCTTTGATTGAGAGCGTGGATGGTGCGTGTGCCACGGAGCCGGAAGCCATTGTCTCCTGTTTCGCGGATTATTTCCGCGGAGTCTACTCCCCTGTTTCTCCCTGTTCGGAGGCGGACTCCTTTGCCCTGCTTCGGGATATTGCACTCCCCTCCCTTACGGCGGAAGACAGAGACTCGCTGGACGTCCCTCCCACCTCGGACGAAATTGCCTCAGCTATTCGCTCGATTTCATCTGGCAAGGCCATGGGCCCCAATGGCATTCCCATTGAGCTATATAAGCTACGCCCGGATGTGCTGGCGCCCCACCTGCGTGCGATGTTCCTCGCGGCTCACTCACAGGGCTCCCTCCCGCCGGACCAGCGTCTGGCTACAATTGTGGTGATCCATAAGGAGGGAAAGCCCCGTGAACGGGTCACATCCTATCGGCCGATTTCGCTTTTGAACGCGGAGCCCAAAATCCTCGCCAAGGTGTTGGCTAACCGGTTGGTTGGCGTGGTGGGCGATTTGGTCCACCAAGACCAATCGGGCTTTATCCCGCACCGCAACACGGCGCTTAATCTACGGCGCTTGCACGGCGTGCTTGCGCGTGTTCCATTTGTGCGGGAGCCAGCCATCTTGGCGTCCTTGGACGCCACCATGGCGTTTGATACGCTCGAATGGCCATATCTCTGGGCGATGCTCGCGAAGTTTGGGTTCGGCCCGGGTTTCATCAGCTGGGTCAAATTACTATATTCGGGCCCAATGGCGCAGGTGGTGGTGAACGGGCGTGTGTCGACCCCGTTCGCGCTGGGACGGGGCACGCGACAGGGTTGTCCCCTGTCGCCTCTTCTGTTTGCCCTGGCCCTGGAGCCCCTGGCGGAGTGGCTGCGGTGGCACCCTTCCATCCGGGGTCTCCGCTGGACCCCCGAGCACGAGGACCGTGTGTCCCTCTACGCGGACGATATCCTTTTGTATCTCGCCTCCCCGCGCAAGTCCCTGATCGTCCTAGTTGATGTGTTGCGCTCCTTCGGTCGCAACTCAGGCCTAGTCATTAACTGGGCGAAATCCTGTGTCTACGTACTCTCCGGGGAGGCTCCGGTCCTGCCGCGGGACTGCCCGATCCAGATTGCCTCCCAGGGTTTCCGGTACTTGGGTATATATATCACTCTTGACCCGGAGGCCCGCTATGAGCGGAATCTGTTGCCCCCTCTCCAGCGTTTGAGGGAGGATGTGGTGCGCTGGCGGCGTCTCCCGCTCTCGCCGCTCGGTCGAGCGGCCTTGTTTAAAATGATGTCCTTGCCGCGCTTCCTCTATGCCCTCCAGAACACTATGGACATGGTCCCGGCAAGCTACTTTCGTGAGGTGGAGGGCCTTCAGCGGCGCCTGTTCTGGGACGGGAGGCCGCGTATTGCTCTGGCTAAACTGACGCTCCCGTGGTACGATGGAGGGGTCGCCCTCCCGGACATTAAACGGTATTACTGGGCCTCCCAGCTAGCTGCAATTAATCATGGCCTTTACGGGCCCGCCCTGAACCCGGCATTCGAGATGGACAAGATGCTCCTTCCCGGTGGCGATTACAATCGAGCACTGTACTCTGGCACGCCCGACTCCCGTCTGACGGGACCGACGCGTGTCATGGTGCGGGTTTGGCACGCGGCTAATGCAGCTATGGGGTGGAAGGACCGTTTGACCCGGGCGTCTCCACTGTATGCCTCCGAGAGGCTGGGCTCCCTGTGGACATCAAAGGGCTTCGAGAAGTGGGACACGATCGGAATCAGTACAGTGGGGGATCTCTGGACGAGGGGGGGATTCAAAACTTTTGAGACGCTGCAGGCGGAGTTCCAGCTGCAGGGCAGTGAGTACTTTCGGTACCTACAGGTCCGCCATGCGCTGGGCTCCGTCTTCCCGGATGTTGCATCCATTCCGGAGTCTTCCCCCCTGGAGGACAGAGTGCTGGATGGCCATGTCCCGGACAGCACGATCTCCCTCATATATAAGAAGCTGATTAATGATAGATCGTGCCTGTTAACTAGTCTACGCGAGGCTTGGGTGGCCGACGGGCTGGAGCTGGACGACGAGGATTGGATGTCCGCGGTGGCCTCTCCAAAAGAGGTGGCCATCCCGGCTCGCCTTCGTTTCGTCCAGCTCAAGATCCTTCACCGGGTCTACGTGACGGGGCCACGGCTTCTACGTATGGGATTTGCCGTGGACGGACTGTGTAAGCGTGGCTGTGGTGCGTTGGCGACTTTTATGCATATACTGTGGGAGTGCCCGAAGGTGGAGCGATTCTGGCGTGGTGTGCATGAGGTCCTGCGTGTGGTCACGCGTGTAGCGCTGCTGCCTGAAGCGAGGAGGTGCTTGTTGAATGTATGGGAACCGAATGACTATTCGGCTCCGCAGACGCGGTGGGTGACTCTGGGATACATGATAGCGAAACGTGATATTGCTCAATTGTGGGGATCCCAGAGGCCCCCTGCGGTGTCGGCCTGGAAAGAACACATGGATTGGTGTATGTTCCGTGAAAAGGTGGTGTATGTGGCGAGGGGTAAGCCTGGGGCGTGGGTGAAACTCTGGGGCCCCTGGAACGCCTACCGTGGGGGCATTTGTGAGCCGCCACAGCTGCCGGCTGCCTCGCCTGCTCCGTCTCCCTAGCTGGACCCCCTTGCTCGGCCGCGGGCACGCGGCCCCCCAGTCCCTGATCTCCTCCCATCCCCCTCTTCAGCTCTTTCCTGCCAATCTGGATCCCCCACTATGGAGCAAGTGTTGTCACCTTGAATCTTGGGTTGCCTTGCGGTTGTGGTTTTTGTTGTTGTTGTTAGTCTTTAAAATGAAACCGGACTCTGTGGCAGGACGCCGTGAGGCCTGCACCGTTGATTACTCCTGTGTTTCTACTGTGCACCGCTGAGAGACTTTTACTGTCTGTATGTACTATATTTGTGATGCTCTAGCGGCCGGCCGTGCGGTTGTAGGCCCATAACTGTAACCTTTTTATGGATGTAATAAACGGTTTCAAAAAAAAAAAAAAAAAAAAAAAAAAAAAAATAAGTAATCCCTACACAATGACTGTCGTTGCAGAAATCTAAAAGTATGTGGGACCCGGCTGCAGAAGGCAAACTTTGAACAGATTTAGATGTACTGTCTGGGGTGCTGGGGAAGGTGGGGTTCAGGGAGTATAGCACTTTTGTTGTATTGTTGCTATGTTGCATTTGGATAACGTTTGTTGTACATTAATACAATCTCAGTCTGAGATTACGTCAACAATGATTAGAAGCTAAAATAGTATGGAAGTGTGACATTTAAAGTCTTTCTTTAGTAATAGCTGTCTGCTTGCTATTGGCTTGTCAGGCCCTCAGGACTGGCGCCCTCCGACAGGAAGCTAGTGTGGTCCACCTTCCTCGAGGAGCTGATTCATGAGGTTATGGGGTGCTAGGCTAAGCCTAGGCAGAATTTCAATTACGCCAGTGTAATCAAAGTAATTTCTGTCATTTTGCGTTACTCTTTGATGCGGATTTATCGCTGAGATCTGCCTGCTCGCTTATTTAGGGGTAATTTTCTGGGGAAAAAATCCTACTACAAGAGCACATTTAGTGAGCACGAACATCTGCTTGCGCTACTGTTTATGTTCTGTTGCATTTAGTGCTATTTTCTTAGTACTTTGAACTGAGAAATCAGCTCTAAATATGGGGAGTAAGGGGCATATTATCAAGGTCCGGCGATAAATATCGCAAAGCGCGCTTAGCGCTTGCATATTTATCGCCAGCTATCTCTGCAATATATCGCCCGGTTAGCGCGTTATCAACAACGCGCATCGCCGAGGCGATAAAAATTCCAGAGATAGTGTGGATATCGCCGTTTTCCACCATGGAATCCTAGATGATAGGGGCCTGTGGTCTTAGCCACACAATCCACCCCACATGTTAAGTATGCCTTAGTCAGGAATTTAACAGATGTTAAATTCCTGCGTTAAGGCATAATTAACGCGATTTAAAAAAATCGCTCACCTTCCTTGATAATATCACGAAGCTGCTTTCTCGATATTTCCCCTGGTTGGTTTCACAGCCACGCCTGCTTTGCATCTCATTAGTGATGCAAAGTTAGGCGTGCTGGAAACGGGGGCTAAATCAGCAAAACAATAGCGTGTCTTTGCTGATAAGGCGATTAAATTATCGCCGCTTTTCGACCGAAAACGGCCGCAAAAGAGGCGGTAATTTCATTGCGCCGCCTTGATGATATGCCCCTAAATTGGGGCAAATCTTACCCTGAGCAAACATTAAGCGAGCGTGAGCTGCTCTTCACGCTTGCTATTCATGTTCTGTTGCATTTAGCGCTATTTCTTAGCGCAAAATGCATCCTCGGGTCCATTTTGGACGCGAGAGTGCATTTTCTGCACTAAGAAAATAGCGCTAAATGCAGAATTACTATTTCTGTGTAATTCCACATAATCTCACAGAATGTTTTGGGTAATTCCGCATAACTAAGCTACATGGAATTATGCTTGCTACGCCCAAGTGCTAGTGCGCTTAACAAAGCATTTTAATTGGGTGTTTTTCCGCTTTTTATTTATTGAATGCCACACTGGAGTTATTTAACATTTACTCAGTACGAATTTAATAGTTTATTCTATTTTGTATTGCCTATTCTAGCTGTTCGTTTTATTTCTTTTTTTTTGGATAACTCTTATAATAACTTTCCCGTGGCCTCAGTTGTCATTCAGGTCATGTTGTTCAGCTCCAGATAACTGGCATGGAGTTCGGCGAGTGCTCCTCCCGGGGCCCTATCATGAAGAGCTTGCCTGGCATAATGACAGCTCCTCAAATTCATACATAGAAGCCGGAAATTCTCCGAGTTATTCCATTAATTTCAGACACCACAAGTAGGAAACGGAGGGAAAATCCCTGTTTCCGACTGGTGCTGTCTGCATTTTTCATATGTTAATTCGGATACATTTTGAGCTATGTGCCTTCACATTAGAAGCCTCAAATACAATTAAATACAGGCCCTTGGCTTGGCGCTGAGCCTGCACAGCTCTTCATTATACGGCCCCAGGAAGCGAGAGCTGTGGCCCGGAATTAACATCTTTTTTCATTCTTGGCTTCCAAATAGTAAATGCACTAGGAAATCGGTGCTAGCATGTACTGCACACGAAGCTAAATATATTCGATGCAAAAGTGCCTAAAAAGAGCTCAGGAAGCAACTAGTGAATCGCCAATCACCTAGGGCCATATTATCAATTTATACGCCCTTGTGAATTCCCAGAGAAGCCCAGGTTCACACCAGAACCTGGGCTTCTATGGGAATTCTCTGCGGCATATTATCAAGCCCATTATCGCCGCTTCCTGCCGCTAAAGCGGCGATAATTTTAACGCCGTCCTTGATACTATACCCCCAAGTGCGTCAAAAATTGTTGAAAAGTCTATGGACTCTAGATTGCAAAATATGCTACAGAATTGTGGGCCTAGCAAACAAAATGTATAGCACACCATCTTCCAATAATGCAAAAAAGTGAAGCCACACTTTAAAAAACAGATGAAGTTCGAAAGATGAGCACTGTGTACATCACTACAAATACAATAGTTATGCGATGGATATAGGCTTGTCATTTGTTGGCAACGACATAAAGTTAATGACAATACCATATATTAAATCCATGTCCTTCTCTCCATGTCAGTGGCTTAGCATTGTCATTCCTTGGGCTACTGACTTTCCTTCACATGATGGTAATATATATTTCATGCACCACATACCCTTAACATAGAAATATTCTCTGTCCAGGCGAATACTTCTCAGAAGCATAGGGCCAGCGGCAAGTCTATTTCATTTCATACCTTCAAGATGTAGATGGACCTAAATCCAAGAAGCAGTAGAGCACTGTATGGAGAAGATGCATGAGGATAGAAGGGCATGTGGGGGCTAACACATTATAGGCCAGAACAAATGCAAACGCTCTACAGAACTGATGGTTGACAGCACACCCGCAGAATGTTAGAAATCCTCTTGGGCAGTGGGAGTTTGGGGGGGGGGGGGGCGTGAGGGTTCAAAGATGAAAGCTCTGATGGGCGTGACAGAACCGTTTCAAATCGTCATGACAGGTTAACATCAATCCACTGGAGTGGATCTTCCAGGTCTATACAACATGGAGGCAGTCCAAATGCACACTAGCGGAAAATAGCAAATTCAACACGGTTTGAACCACGCATGCCATTACAACGAAAGCTTAACAATGCATGTGTCTTCACCACACAGTTTTTTACCACTACCTGCCTTTACAACCCATGCCATTACCACACTCAATGTAAGTTTAAAGGTAAGTGTATTATATAATAAATATAGACACACACATCAACTGCTGTCTTGCAGTTTATCCAACTTCTTCCACCTATCGGGGTCGGTGCTCGGCAGTCGGTGCAGGACCCACTCAATATATCCAAGAGAAACTGTGTTGTCTCCAACACAAGAAAGGGACCGCACGATGTGTAGTCCATACGTTTTTATTTCGCTGGCTGACATATTTGGACCTGCCGGTCTTAGTCAATGCCAAACATGATGGTGAAGAATGCCCAAATTCCCTTAAAAATCAAAACATTGCATGTGGACATAATAAAAAGATTGACACCGAGATACCATTTTTAATGTAACGATCACAAACTCATTTTTCAAAATGATTTGAGCCACAAATAATATAGGGCCTGATTACAATGGTGATGGGACTGCCACCATTAGGCCATCGGTGGCAGTCCCACTGCCATCCAGCCTATTGGATCCGACCGATGCATTAGAATGCAGGCGCTCTGATCTCAAATGGCGGGGGGAAGGACTGCTGCGTTCGACATGATCAAGGATCCCGTCAGTGTGTTGGTCGGACTGCTATTCCCTACAATGGGGTGGTACCTGCTCAGGCACCGCTGTAAGGATTAGGATGTCCGTTTGTGCTGGCCGTTTTATGTACCTCCAGTAAGCCTAACAGAGCTGGATTGCTGAGAGGTGGTCAGAGGCCATGCCCCCTTTCTCCACCAGTCTGCAAACACGCCTCCTGGAGCACTGCTGCTTGGGGTATTAAGTCCACTTTAATCCTGAGGTCCTCACAAGGGGGCCTCATTGACCCACCTGCAGTGCGCCAAGAGGCGTGTTTGCAGAGTTGGGTAAAAAGGGGCGTGGCCTCCGACCACCTCTCAACAATCCCAGTGTTTCGGGCCTACTGGAGGTAACAGGTGGGCTAGTTGGCCCCCTAAGGAGCCTCAGCATCGAAAGGGACTTCATCCCCCCAACCAAAAGCGTACCAGGAGGCGCGTTTGCAGAGTAGTGGAGAGAGGGGACCCTATATAAAAAAGGGAAGGGAGTGAGTGGCCCTCCTTCCTGGGCCATTTTCGGCCCTGGGGACCCCATTCCCTGGGGCTTGGCAAACTCGCTGGGGACTGTGGGCCCCCCAGCTCCTGCGGGAGATGGCATTTCTTTTGGTTAGAGGGAGCTGCAAACATTGTATTGTAATTGCATTTGTAAAGGGCCGACTACCCCCGACGAGGCGTCGAAGCGCTTTTTCGGTGAGTAGCATGCTACTACGGGACCCATAGAGGATTAGTGTTGAATTAGTATAGTGAAACATGCAAGTAAATTTTAAGTGGTGGATAGGTTAGTCAGTTATTTGGATTCGGAAGGATAGCAGAAGGATAGAAGAGGAAAAAAGGTTTGTATTTATATAGCGCTTGTTACCCCTGATGGGTGTTGAAGCATGCTACTCTGGAAACCCATAAAGGATTAGTGGTGAATTAGTATGGTGAAATATGAAAATAATTTGAGTGGTGGATATTAGTCAGTTATTAGGAGTGAGAAGGATAGCGGAGGGATAGAAGGGGAAAAAAGGTTTGCATTCATATAGCACCTGTTACCCCTGATGGGTGTTGAAGCGCTGTTCTGGCAAGTAGCACGCTACTCCGGAACCCATAAAGGATTAGTGTTGAGAATTAGTATAGTGAAATATGAAGTAATTTGAGTGGTGGATCTGTTATTCAGTTATTTGGATAGAGAAGGGTAGGTGGCGGGATAGAAGAGGGAAAGAGGTTTGTATTTATAAAGTGCTTGCTGCCCCTGATGGGGTCTTGAAGCACTTTTGTGTCGAGTAGCACGCTACTCTGGAACCCATAAGGATTAGTGTTGAATTAGTATGGTGAAACATGAAATTAATTTGAGTGGTGGATATGTTAGTCAGTTATTTGGATTGAGAAGGGTTGGGGACGGGTAGAAAAGGGAAAAAGGTTTGCATTTATATAGCGCATGTAACCCTGATAGGGTGTTGAAAACGCATTATTGGCACGCTACTCTGGAACCCATAAAGCATTAGTGGTGAATTAGTATAGTGGAATATGGAATTTGAGAAGTGAACATGTTGGTCTGTTATTTTGATTGAAGAGGATAGTGGAGGGATAGAAGAGTGAAGGATTTTGTTTTCTTTCTTGTTTTAGGTCATAGCAGTAGGAGGAGGCTTTTGGATGAGTAAGAAGTTTTTTTGGAGGGGAAGAGTCAAAGGGAAGAGTTTAGAAAGGTTTGTTTTGGTAGATCGGTATAGTAAAAGAGGTGTCAGATGATGCAAGGAGAGATGGGTAGAGGATGTGGTTCGTCGGCTAGACTGCCGACTTTGGTGCTGGAAACCAGGGTTCGAGCCTTGGGGTCGCGTCCACATCCTTTGATTCTAGGCAAATCACTTAATCTCCCCGTGCCTGAATGTGTAACGTAACCGGTGCTCATGTAAAGCGCTCCAATACCTTCGGGTCAAGTTTTTGCTATATAAAATCTGCAAAAAAAAGCAAACGCAGGAGTAGAGTAGGAGAGAGTCTAGAAAGGGTTATTTTGGGGATTATAGTAGTGGTATGGGGGTTGGGATAAATGAAAGAGTGGATGTAGGGTATATATTGATAGATGTATAGGGTGAGAGATAGGGTAGTGCATTGGAAAGAGTAGTAGAAAGAAGTTTGAGATGAGTCAGAAAGTTGGGCTACAAGATATATTGAGAGAAGTATAGGCTGAGAAATAGGGTAGTGCAATGGAAATGCCAAATTAGAAGAACATGATAAATATATAGATCCATAAGTACATTGAAAGTATATAGATGCATAAAAGAGGGAAGTATAAGTAGAGTAAAGATATTGAGAGAGGTACAGGATGAGAAATAGGGTAGTACATCGGATATGCTTTTTCAGGAGAAAAGTAACAGACACACAGATCCAAGTACATGGAGGTACATAGATGCACAATGGAAGCAAGTACATGTAGACCAAATATGATTTTTTTATAACAACATAATTATTCTACATGTTTATACAAAGCAATACACAAAGATAGATACTTACCTATAGTGAAAATAAATGCTTATATACAGAGGGATATGCTGTAAATTTCTGTTTGCGTATGGTGCTTATGTGGGGAAGAGCAAATTCTTAAGTAGTTTTCTGAAGATAAGGTGGTTGTCGGTGGATCTTATGTTGGGGAGTAAAGAGTTCCATAGTTTGGCTGCTTGAACAGAGAAGGATGTGCCACCCATGGTTTATTTCTTGTATCTTAGGATTTTGAGGCGAGATGCACCTTTAGAGCGGAGGTTCCATTGTTGAATGTGTTTGGTGATTTTATTCCTGATGAAGAGCGGTCCCATTCCATGTATTGCTTTGTGGGTGACACAAAGTAGTGTGAACATGGATCTTCTGGCAACCGGTAACCAATGCAGGGCTTTCAAGGCAGGGGAGATGTGGTCTTGCGGTTTGATATGCAAGAGTAGTCTGGAAGCCGAGTTCTGAATCCGTTGTAGTCTTTTCATGGTCGTTAAAGGTGATCCTTGGTAGAGGCTATTGGCGTAATCGAGTTTGGACAGAACAAGGGAGAAGGTAGCTTGGACTTTGAGTGGAAATCCCGAATTAGGGAAAATTCTTCGCATGGTTTTTATAGTGACAAGGCTTGATCTTGCTAGTTTGTCCACTTGGGCATTCATCAACAGCATGGAGTCCATGGTCATTCCAAGGTTTCTTACTTCCTTCAATACTTTACGAGGTGATCCCAGTTCATCAGGCCAGGCGGCAAGCGGGTCATAATGTTTCCAATCGCCACACGTGAGTATTTCCGTTTTGGAAGCATTCAATTTGAGATGGCTCCAAGTCTCCACCGATCCACGGCTCTGAGACAACTGAAAATTGGGGATTTTTGAATGTCTTTGGGGCATTCCAGTTGAAGGAGTATTTGCGTGTTCTCTGCATAGTTATAGCACGTGAGGTGAAATTGATTCATTAGTTCTGGTAATGACTTCATGTAGATGTTCAAAAGCATGGGCGAGATGATAGAGCCTTGAGGGACCCCTGCTTTTGTGGAGTATGGTTTGAACGAGAAAGTTTGGGTATGGATGACATTAGTTCTGTTTCGAAGGTAGGACGTGATCCAGTCCAGAGGAGTTCCCTCTATGCCAGCTTCATAGAGTCCTTGTTTCAGAGTGTCATGGTCAACCGTGTCAAAGTCAGCCGAGAGGTCCAAGAGGAGTAGCGCAGCGGTCTACTGTATTCTTCAGGTCATCCCAGATGGCAAGGAGGGCAGATTCAGTGCCTCTTCCCGGACGGAATCCTGTTTGGAAGTCTGAAAGTATGTCATTCTCTTCAATGAATTGTGACATCTGGGCAAACGCTGCTCTTTCTATCAGTTTGCCCAGGAAAGGTCCATTTGTAATGGGTCTGTAGTTGTCAGGGTTCAGCGGGTAGAAGTTTGTTTTCTTCAGTAAAGGGCGTATGTGTGACTTTTTAAGTTCTTCTGGAAATATTCCGGTAGTTAAGGAATCGTTGATGATTCTTCTTACTGGAGTGGCAGCAGAGGTTGTTAAAAATAATTTTTGGGAAAGTTTGTGGTCAACAGGGGTCAGAAGGGCTGCCGGCAGGCCTGCTTGCTTTGACCAGGTCCATAAATTCATCGCGTGAGATGTGTTGGAAGGAACGGAGAGGCTGGGTTAGAGTATTCTTGGATTGTTATTTTGTACAAGGGTTAGTGCTGGTGCTTTGTTTCTGTTTAAAGTACGAGTCCAATGTATCTGCTTTGTCTGTGAAATGATTTGCCAGTTTGTCTGTGAAATCTTGAGTAACAGGATGAGTTCCTTCTAGGCAATTTGGTTTGGTAAATTCATTGAGGATTTTATAGAATTCTTTATTTGCACATTTAGCATTTTGAATTCTATCTGAATAGTACCTTTTCTTAGCTTTTTTGATAGCTGACTTGTATAATCTGGTTATTTTCTGTAGGTGAAGTTTGTCTTGTTTGGCGTTTGTTTTGAGCCAGGTACGTTGCAGCGTTCTAATTTGTTGTTTTATGTCTTTTATTTCTAGGTTTTTCCAAGGTGCTTCTTTTCTTTGTTCTGTTGTGTGGTTTTGAGTGGTATCAGGATGTCAAAGCTTTCTGTAGCCACTCATATAGATTTTGAACAGAATTTGTTTTCCAGATTTGTACTGGATGTTAGTTATATTTCTAAGTGTTCCAAATTGAGTTTGTTCCACAGCCGATAGGTGGATGGATGTAAGGTAGTTTTAGGTGAGTCGCTTAGTGTTGTTTTATGTTGGAAAGCAAGCAAGTGGTGGTCTGACCATATGACTGGAGTTATAGTTTGAAAGGTAACTAGTTCGGTATTAGCAAAAATGACATCTAGGATATGTCCAGTGATGTGTGTGGGTTTGTGGACAATTTGATGCAGGTTCAGTGCGTCTAGGCCAGTGATTATTGTTTTTGGATGGGTCATATTGGGTTTGTTAAACCAAATGTTGAGGTCACCCAGAACGTATAGGTTGGAAGGTATTGTTATCCGGTTTGAAACTGTGACTAGAAGTGCGTCTGGGAATGTCACCTTGCTAGGTGGAGGTCTGTAAAGGAGCAGGAAGTTAAAGGAGGAAGACAGTGTAGCATTGCATCTTGTTAGAAGAGCCTCACAATTCTTTATGGAGATGTCGTCAACTTTAGTGATATGTAATGTTTGCCTGAACACAACAGCTAGGCCACCTCCTTTTTCGCCTATACGATTTTAGGTGATCGTCTGATAAGCCTAGAGGAACGGCTTCATGCAGGACTGGAGCCATATCATCTCCCAACCATGATTCAGTTATGAATAGTATGTCTGGTTTTATATCTGTGAGAAGGTAGTAGATGTGATGTATGTTTTTAGAGAGGGATGGAGCGTTTATTAGTAAACAGTTTAGAGAATGGCCTTTGGTGATAGTGAGACTTTGCTTTGTAGAAGAGTGATCAATATTGTGTGGGTTTGTAGCAGGTGTGTTTTTAGTGCATAAGCTGTATTGGGATGGCAATCGTGTAGCTGTTCTGTATCATGTTCCTCATCCAGCATGCTAAGAAGGCATTTTGTTGGGTCTGTGTGTATGTGGTGGGGATGGTGTTTTAGAGTGAGTTGGTGTGCCGTGTTGTTTTCGTGGTGTAACATTGTTGTGCAGTAGACATGGGGAAGCAAAGTTGTGAGGTGTGGCATGTTGCTTATATTGTTTGCATGTGTTTAGGGCAGAATGTGTATGAGTAAAGGGTGGTGGTGCAGGATGTCGGTCATGTAGTAAGGTTCTAAGGGGCATATCTTCAACAACCGGCGATAATTATCGCTAAGCACACTTAGCGCTAGGATAATTATCGCCGGCTATCGCTTGTTTTTATCGCGGAGATAGCGCGCTATCAGCGACGCTCATCTCCAGAGCGATAAAAATAACCGAGTTAGCTGCCAAATGTGCAATTATAGCTGGGATTCCAGCGATAATCACACAACGTTTGGCGCTACGTTGTTGATAGGGCAGGGCATACTTAACCATGATATCCACCTTCCATTGGATATCATGGCTAAGTCAAACTAAAAGCAGGCGTAAGGAAAGAAGCGAAAACCGCGGTTAGCGCTACTTTTCATATCGCTATGCTTGTTAGCTTGCCCATTGATAATTGGAGAAATGTTGGTTAGCGACATTTCTCCAGTTATTTTGGGAAGGAACGCCCACTTTGCATCTAATTAGAGATGCAAAGGGAGGCGTAGGGAAAAAGGGTGCTAACTTGCGATTATGCATGTTAGCACCCTCTTGTTAATAGGGCGAAAACATTGTCTCCGCTTTTCTGTCTTTTAAAGCCAAAAAAGCATAGACAAGGCCCTTGATGATATGCCCCTAAATTGTCCAATGGATGAGAGGCGGTTAGAAGAGAGTGGCTGTATTTGTGCTAGGTGTAGTGGAAGAGTGAAAGCTTGGCATTGGAGTTTGTTCCTTTGTGTGGTTTGAAAGGTTGATGTATGTTTGTATTTTGTGATGGTAAGTATTATGAGCTGTTCCGCTTTGAAGATCTTGTTGTGCTGATGTGTGTGATATGTTTTGTTTTTGAGGAGTAGTGAAAAGGGGTGCTGGTGTATTTGTTTCATGCAATGGATTTGGTTGTATAGTATTGTTTGTGAGAGGGGGTTGTAAAGTAAAGGGGGTGGGGATGTGTTTATGAGTAGAGTGTATGTTGTGTGTAGGAGGGAATGAAGTAGAGGTAAGACTGGTTTGTTGCAAGAGTTTAAAAGTGTGGTGGTGTGCAGTGTATGTGTTGTGCATTAGTGTTATTATGATAGAGGAAAGAAGAGGGTGTTTGGACAAATGATGGAAGGCTGATTATATGTTTGTTAGTGATAACAGGTGGTCTGTTAGGAGTAATTAGAGCAGGGAGCGTGTGTCTGGATGGGATGTAGTTATGTATGGTGTTGAATGGCGTTGTGTTAGTGATGAGTGGATTGGTTAGTGGTATAGGATAAAGATGTGTACTGTTTGTAGGTGATGTGGGTATGTGTGGTAGCTAGGATAGAAGGGTGTATAGATGTGGTTTGGTTGATTTTGTAATGCATGCTGGTACATTGGTTTGTGCATAGGGTTGTGTGTGGTGTACATTTGGTGTGAGTGTGTTACTATGTTTGTGGATGGTGTGGGGTGGGTATTACTTAATGGGAACATGGGCAGCATTTCTGGCCCTGGTCCCGACCAGTCTCGAACAGGCTCAAACCGGCAACTGCCCTTGTCCTGCCCGCCCTCAACAGGCGGAAACAGGCAACTACTCTTGTCATCTCCGCCCTTAACAGGCTCAAACAGGCACCTGCCCTTGTCCTCTCCGCCCTTAGCCGCGACGCCCTAAGCCTGGCTTTTTATAGCCCTAGTAATCAGGTGACCCCTTCAGCCAAAGGGAACCCTAGCCCTAACACTATCCAATCACAACACTAGCCCTAAAATCTAGAACCAGTAGGAGACCAGGACCTCACAGCCAATCTTGCCCTAGTCCAAGCACCCAATCAGTTTCAAAAACCCTGATCTCTACGTCCAATAGAGGCCCTAGCCCTACCAGTAGTCCCAAGTCCAAGCAACCAATGGTACAGGAAGCCCCACTCCCTACTTCCAATAGAAAGCCTAACCCTACTCTTAGTCCCACACCTAGTCCAGCAACCAATCACACCAGAAGCCCTAATCGCTACATCCAATTAAAAGCCTAACCCTAGCCCTAGTCCCACCCTAGTCCCAACAACCAATAACACAGGAAGCCCTAGTCCCTACGTCCAATATAAATCCTAACCCTAGCCCCAGCCCTACATTGATTGAATCACAGACCCAGAAACCAAGCAGAACCCTTAAATACTGAACCAATGAGGACAGGATGTTAGTTATGTTTCTAAGTGTTCCAAATTGAGTTTGTTCCACAGCCAATAGGTGGATGGATGTAAGGTAGTTTTAGGTGAGTCGCTTAGTGTTGTTTTATGTTGGAAAGCAAGCAAGTGGTGGTCTGACCATATGACTGGAGTTATAGTTTGAAAGGTAACTAGTTCAGTATTAGCAAAAATGACATCTTGGATATGTCCAGTGATGTGTGTGGGTTTGTGGACAATCTGATGCAGGTTCAGTGAGTCTAGGCCAGTGATTATTGTTTTTGGATGGGTCATATTGGGTTTGTCAAACCAAATGTTGAGGTCACCCAGAACGTATAGGTTGGAGGGTATTATTATCTGGTTTGAAACTGTGTCTAGAAGTGCGTCTGGAAATGTCGCTTTGCTAGGTGGAGGTCTGTAAAGGAGCAGGAAGTTAAAGGAGGAAGACAGTGTAGGATTGCATCTTGTTAGAAGAGCCTCACAATTCTTTATGGAGATGTCGTCAACTTTAGTGATATGTAATGTTTGCCTGAACACAACAGCTAGACCACCTCCTTTTTCGCCTATACGATTTTAGGTGATCGTCTGATAGCCTAGAGGAACGGCTTCATGCAGGACTGGAGCCATATCATCTCCCAACCATGATTCATTTATGAATAGTATGTCTGGTTTTATATCTGTGAGAAGGTAGTAGATGTGATGTATGTTTTTAGAGAGGGATGGAGCGTTTATTAGTAGACAGTTTAGAGAATGGTCTTTGATGATAGTGAGACTTTGTTTTGTAGAAGAGTGATCAATATTGTGTGGGTTTGTAGCAGGTGTGTTTTTAGTGCTGGCATAAGCTATATTGGGATAGCAATCGTGTAGCTGTTCTGTATCATGTTCCTCATCCAGCATGCTAAGCAGGCATTTTGTTGGGTCTGTGTGTGTATGCGGTGGGGATGGTGTTTTAGAGTGAGTTGGTGTGCCGTGTTGTTTTCGTGGTGTAACATTGTTGTGCAGTAGACATGGGGAAGCAAAGTTGTGAGGTGTGGCACGTTGCTTATATTGTTTGCATGTGCAGGATGTGGGTCATGTAGTAAGGTTCTAAGGGGCATATCATCAACAACTGGCGATAATTATCGCTAAGTGCACTTAGCGCTAGGATAATTATCGCCGGCTATCGTTTGTTTTTATCGCGGAGATAGCGTGCTATCAGCGACGCTCATCTCCAGAGCGATAAAAATAACCGAGTTAGCTGCCAAATGTGCAATTATAGCTGGGATTCCAGCGATAATCACACAACGTTTGGCGCTACGTTGTTGATAGGGCAGGGCATACTTAACCATGATATCCACCTTCCATTGGATATCATGGCTAAGTCAAACTAAAGCAGGCGTAAGGAAATCGCTATGCTTGTTAGCTTGCCCATTGATAATTGGAGAAATGTTGGTTAGCGACATTTCTCCAATTATTTTGGGAAGGAACGCCCACTTTGCATCTAATTAGAGATGCAAAGGGAGGCGTAGGGAAAAAGGGTGCTAACTTGCGATTATGCATGTTAGCACCCTCGTGTTAATAGGGCGAAAACATTGTCTCCGCTTTTCTGTCTTTTAAAGCCAAAAAAGCAGAGACAAGGCCCTTGATGATATGCCCCTAAATTGTCCAATGGATGAGAGGCGGTTAGAAGAGAGTTGCTGTATTTGTGCTAGGTGTAGTGGAAGAGTGAAAGCTTGGCATTGGAGTTTGTTCCTTTGTGTGGTTTGAAAGGTTGATGTATGTTTGTATTTTGTGATGGTAAGTATTATGAGCTGTTCCGCTTTGAAGATCTTGTTGTGCTGATGTGTGTGATATGTTTTGTTTTTGAGGAGTAGTGAAAAGGGGTGCTGGTGTATTTGTTTCATGCAATGGATTTGGTTGTATAGTATTGTTTGTGAGAGGGGGTTGTAAAGTAAAGGGGGTGGGGATGTGTTTATGAGTAGAGTGTATGTTGTGTGTAGGAGGGAATGAAGTAGAGGTAAGACTGGTTTGTTGCAAGAGTTTAAAAGTGTGGTGGTGTGCAGTGTATGTGTTGTGCATTAGTGTTATTATGATAGAGGAAAGAAGAGGGTGTTTGGACAAATGATGGAAGGCTGATTATATGTTTGTTAGTGATAACAGGTGGTCTGTTAGGAGTAATTAGAGCAGGGAGCGTGTGTCTGGATGGGATGTAGTTATGTATGGTGTTGAATGGCGTTGTGTTAGTGATGAGTGGATTGGTTAGTGGTATAGGATAAAGATGTGTACTGTTTGTAGGTGATGTGGGTATGTGTGGTAGCTAGGATAGAAGGGTGTATAGATGTGGTTTGGTTGATTTTGTAATGCATGCTGGTACATTGGTTTGTGCATAGGGTTGTGTGTGGTGTACATTTGGTGTGAGTGTGTTACTATGTTTGTGGATGGTGTGGGGTGGGTATTACTTAATGGGAACATGGGCAGCATTTCTGGCCCTGGTCCCGACCAGTCTCAAACAGGCTCAAACCGGCAACTGCCCTTGTCCTGCCCGCCCTCAACAGGCGGAAACAGGCAACTACTCTTGTCATCTCCGCCCTTAACAGGCTCAAACAGGCACCTGCCCTTGTCCTCTCCGCCCTTAGCCGCGACGCCCTAAGCCTGGCTTTTTATAGCCCTAGTAATCAGGTGACCCCTTCAGCCAAAGG
The DNA here is from genome assembly GCF_964204655.1 of Triturus cristatus. Lineage (NCBI taxonomy): Eukaryota > Metazoa > Chordata > Amphibia > Caudata > Salamandridae > Triturus > Triturus cristatus. The sequence continues at coordinate 313,895,642 of NC_140582.1, forward strand.
GAACCCTAGCCCTAACACTATCCAATCACAACACTAGCCCTAAAATCTAGAACCAGTAGGAGACCAGGACCTCACAGCCAATCTTGCCCTAGTCCAAGCACCCAATCAGTTTCAAAAACCCTGATCTCTACGTCCAATAGAGGCCCTAGCCCTACCAGTAGTCCCAAGTCCAAGCAACCAATGGTACAGGAAGCCCCACTCCCTACTTCCAATAGAAAGCCTAACCCTACTCTTAGTCCCACACCTAGTCCAGCAACCAATCACACCAGAAGCCCTAATCGCTACTTCCAATTAAAAGCCTAACCCTAGCCCTAGTCCCACCCTAGTCCCAACAACCAATAACACAGGAAGCCCTAGTCCCTACGTCCAATATAAATCCTAACCCTAGCCCCAGCCCTACATTGATTGAATCACAGACCCAGAAACCAAGCAGAACCCTTAAATACTGAACCAATGAGGACACTAACCCTAATTCACAAGAAACACCAGATACAACCACCAATCAGTGTACACATGTATCAAACAGTAGCAGACTATGTAAGGTCCCAGCTACCTCAGACAAGGTTCGCTGGCCAGGGAGTTGGAAGCTGCTCCTCTATTCAGAAATCTCCTAGGAGACAGACAGGCTCAATCCACACTTTGGACTTCTTCAGGTAAGGGCCTAACAAACTTGTCCTCTAACAATACTGTTTGTATAAAACGTTACTCCCTCTCCTGGCCAAAAAACGAAGTACACAGTCCCTATTAAACACAGTTTAAACAGCTCACAGCAGATTACTGCTGTCTCAGAGCACCCTCTGATATAGAATATTCCTGTTGCGGGGGGGGGGGTACAAGGGGGGCTGGTTTCAATGACTACTTAACACAAAATTGTGGCTGGGCGTGCACTGCTTAACATACAGGTCTTAGCACAGAGCAAAGAAGAAATTTGGAGGGAAAAACTGATAGTCACGGGGAATGAGAGGGAAAAACTACAGAGTTTGGACTGCAAATCCCACAATTCAACAGGTTAATTGGAAGCAGTCACGGGCAGGAAAAACCACAAGTTTAAACACAAAAACATGGGATAAATTATGCAATCACGGGCAGGTTAAAACTTCAATTTTAAACTGTAACAACCACAGGCAAAGACAGTTAGAGAAATTTTTTTAAAAAGAAGAAAGGATGATGCAATCACAGGTAGGGAAAATTGATTTTTAACTTTTTTAGGAAAGAGACAGCACTAGTCTGCCTCCTTACCACTTCCTGGACTCTGCTCACTGCAATCTGGGGCACAGGTAGGCTGCAACTCACAAGATGGAGGAGAATCAAACATGCAGCTCCCTCTGCCCAAAAGCAATTTTCAATGCTCTTGCTTCCATGAAACGAAGCAGAGTTTGCTATGGCATGGTCGGAGAAGTGCTCCGGCCATGCCATAGCAAACTGAAATGTTTAAGGGGTGGGCACCCCGGGACATTGCTGGAGCTGGCCCTGGGGGTGGCGGTCCGCGTGGCCATTTACGGCTCCAGGAGAGGGCCACGCGGCCCCCTCTCATCTTTCAAATAGCCCCGGGGAGGTGGTGGTCGTCCCCGGGCTGTGTGGGGGGGCCTCATAGCCTCCCCCGCATTGGATGTATAAGTCCCAGGGAGGTGGTGGTCACCCGCATCTCAGTTTTTTTATTGTCCCTGGGACCTGGCCCATCCAGGGGCTTAAAGGAAACAAACTCACGCTTCGTTTAAAAGAAAAAAAAAAAAAAAAGGATTGAGCTGGATTTGCAGATCCAACGTGAATCCCACCAATTTTTTTAAAATAATACTTGTTTTGGCCCTGAGGGTTCCTGTGGGACCCCTTGAGCAGGCCTATGGGGTCAGGGTGTTTCTACTTTGCCCCCTTTTCTTGTTTCTTTACCTTTCTTCTTGTGACTCGGTTCAACCGAGTCACAAGATGGCTGCCAACACTTCCTGGTTTGAAGTGTTGGTGGCCAGTCAGATTGCAGGCACGAGATTGGGAGGGTTTGCGGATCCTCTGCGTCCCCAGTTGTATATCTGAGAAATATTTACATTTCTCAGGAACTACTGAACGGATTTACACCATTTAACAAGAAGAGTGCTTTCTGAACCAAGAGCTACCTTTTTGCCAAATTCGGTGTAATTCCGTTCAGCAGTTCGGGCTGTAGCCGTGTCTAAAGAAAATCGCGGGGCCAATACCACTCAATCGGAAGGCAGCTCTGGGGCAGGCAGCGAATCAGAATCAGAAATGCGCACTGCTGCCCTTATGGGATCAAAGTCAAAGCCATCTCCGGGAGAAGAACTGAATTTTTTATGTCAAGAGCGCAGACAAACTCTGCGCCCAAGACCTCAGGCAAATCTGGTTACATCAATTTCAAACGGAGACAGAGGCGCAAAGAAAATTCCAAACGAGCAAAGACAAGGCAAAAGGAGGGGACGGGGATATTGGCGAAACAAACAATAATGGATGAGCAGGTTGAAAATACCATAGTGAACCTATCCAACATTGAGCTCACAACACAGGAGAAAAACATTTTAAGATTGGGTCTATCATTTGCTCCGCGCAATAACTTTGATTATGCTACAACAAGAATTGATGTATACAAAGGAGTACGTAAATTGAAACTTAAAAAGCATTTCCTTATAAATACACCCAAACAAACAACTATGGGTAACATCTCTACTCCAGATACTCAACGGGGATCGAACATACTAACCCAGTCAGATACATCACTTTTACAAATTATGCAGGATCTCAGCAATGAAAGTAACCCAACTGATCTAACTCTCAAAGCAAGTCCATTCAAACCCAAATCCTCCTTTAACCCAATCATGATCAGAGACTCCATCGATATCTTCCATGAAGCGGTGACCACCCAAATGAAGGAGCTAAACAGGAAAATACAATCTAAAACAATGCATTACAATAAAGTCGATCAGCAATACAAGCAGTTAACATCCAAATTGCAAAAAAACAACAAAGAGATTGTAATTCGCAACAGCGACAAAGGTGGAAATATTGTCATTTGGCCAATGAGTGCATACAACAAGGAAGCTTATAAGCAACTCAACGATCGTACATGTTACACACGAACCACGATTAGTAACATGAAAATCACCTACAAAGATTTCCACCTTAAACTCAATAAATGGAAAAATGCTAATCTGATCAGAAACGATGAATTTAAATTCCTAAAAAATGACAGTCCTACTACACCAACTATGTACTTTATCCCAAAGATTCATAAAAACTACAACGATCCTCCTGGTAGGCCAATCATCAGTGCCAGAAACAGTCTGACGGAACATACAACCAAATACATTGACTATTATCTGCAGGAATTTGTACAAGAATTACCATCTTATGTAAAAGATACCAGTGACTTCCTCAGAAAAATCTTGAACATTGTGTGGCAGGACAATTATTTGCTTATCGCATTAGATGTAACATCCCTATACACCAGCATTGAACATCTGTCTGGCTTAGCAGCGATCCAACATTACCTTTCACAAAGATCCGCGCAGCATCTAGAACACAATCGCATGCTGGTTGAAATGACAGAATTTTGCTTACGGAATAACATTTATATGTTCAACAGTCAATTGTACCAGCAAACTAGAGGCGTAGCTATGGGGGCCAGCTTCTCACCGAGCTATGCATGCTTGCATATGGGCAGATGGGAGGAGCTGGTCCTCAAGCAAGAACACCAAGAATATGTCAATACTAATGTCAAAGTATGGTTAAGATATATTGATGATCTTTTTGTTATTTGGGAAGGTACTAGCCAGCAAGCCAATGACTTTATTGAAAAGATTAATGCTAACAACATGAATTTACAGTTTACTGCCACAGTCAGTGCCACACAAATTGAATTCTTAGACACCCAGGTGTATATAAAGAATGGCAAAATTGAAACCCGTCTTTACAGAAAGAAGACGGCAGGCAACTCTACACTTCATGCGTCAAGTGCACATCCTAAACATCTTATCAATAGCATCCCCTATGGGGAAATGCTAAGGATTAGACGCATTTGTAGCAACAATGATGATTTAGTGGTAGCACAAGAAGCAAGTAAACTTCGCTTCAAACAACGTGGATACCAATCACAAGTCATTGATAACGCTATTAAAAAATCTATGTTGTTTAGTAGAGATGAAGTCATAAGGGACAAAAAATCCGCAAACATGTTGAGCAATACAAGCTCCACTAATACCACAAGTTTTAACACTAAGGAAGACAATGAATTCCGTCTGATT